>NC_046219.1:11161592-11464622 GCF_011004875.1 Balearica regulorum gibbericeps | reverse complement strand
GAGTCTTCTACCTCTTCCATCCACTCCCTGAGTGGTGCAGGGAGGATGGAGAAGAGGGCTGGCATCATCTCTGCCACTCCTTCCTCCTCCCACTTTTCCCCTGCTCCAGCGTGGGGTCCCTCCCACAGGATACAGTCCTTCACAACCTGCTCCAGCATGGATCTTTTCCATGGGGTACAGTCCTTCAGAAAAACACTGCTCCAGCATGGGCTCCTCTCCATGGGCCACAATTCCTGACAGGAGCCTGCTCCAGCGTGAGGTCTCCACAGGCTTCAGCTTCCTTCATCGCATATCCACCTGCTGCAGCCTGGGGTCCTCCACAGGCTCTAGTATGGTACTCCATGAGCTGCAGGGGGACAACCGGTTTTTCCATGGTCTTCTCCATGGGCTTGTACAGTTTTAGCTGGGATAGAGTTAAATTTCTTCATAGTAGCTAGTATGAGGCTATGTTTTGGATTTGTGCTGAAAACAGTGTTGATAACACACCCATGTTTTAGCTATTGCTGTACAGTGTTTACACAGAGAGAAACCTTTTCTGCTTCTCACACCACCCCGCCAGTGAGTAGGCTGGGGGTGCACAAGAAGTTGGGAGGGGACACAGCTGGGACAGCTGACCCCAAACTGACCAAAGGAATATACCATACCATATGACGTCATGCTCAACATATAAAGCTGGGGGAAGAAGGAGGAAGGGGGAGACGTTCGGAGTTATGGCATTTGTCTTCCCAAGTAACTGTTACACATGATGGAGCACTGCTTTCCTGGAGATGGCTGAACACCTGCCTGCTGATGGGAAGTAGTGAATGAATTCCTTATTTTGCTTTACTTGTGCATGCAACTTTTGCTTTACCTATTAAACTGTCTTTATCTCAACCCATGAGTTTTTTCACTTTTACCCTTTCAGTTCTCTCCCCCATTCCTCTGTGGGGGAGTGAGTGAGCGGTTGTGTGGGGCTTAGCTGCCTACCAAGGTTAAACCATGACAGGGCTGCAGGGGAATCTCCGTTCTGGAGCCTGGAGCACCTCCTCCCCCTCCTTCTTCACCGACCTTGGTGTCTGCAGGGTTGTTTCACATTTTTTTCTTAATCCTCTCTCACAGCTGCTGCACAGTGTTTTCACCCCTGTCTTAAATATGTTATCACAGCAGCACCACCAGGTTTGCTGACTGACTCAGCTTTGGCCAGTAGTGGGTCTGTCTCAGAGCCAGCTGGAACTGTCGCTGTCTGACATGGGGGCAGCTCCTGATCTCTTCTCACAGAGGCCACCCCTGCAGCCCCTCCACTACCAAGTTTGCCATGTAAACCCAATACAAGAAGTATCATTTGAAGCAGCAACTTATCCTAGTACAACATTCTGCCTTTTTTTTCCCCTCAGTTCTGCTCACTACTTAGTTGTTATTATCTTAAATATTCTCATCAAAGAAAGATTTATTAAAATCAATATTGTGAAAACACTTCAATATGTTTTTTACACAGGTGGTTTTGTGTTCCAGAATAAATATAAAAAGCTAAAGAGATATAATTTACTTCAATCTTCAAAAGATATATAAGTCTTTAAAAGACTATGAAAAATACTATTGTGTAATAGTAAAAAAAATCTACTAGCAGTTAAAAAGTGTTTAAGAAACAGGACCTAAATGGTTATAGTCATAATTGATTCACGAGATGAAAATAAGTGGTTAGAAGTATGATAAGACTATATATGGAGATTAGCAATGCTTAAGAGAATAAGAACTGCAAGTATATGACAGTAGGATGTAAAATACTTGACTGCTGTGCATTTAGGATGGCTCCATTATTCACAATTGGGGGTATCAACAGTAAGTTAGAAGATCATCAAAAAGGAGCACCATCGATGCATTCTCTAACATGAATATTTATTAGAGGAAATAGGGGAATCTTTCTCAGTGTAGTAGCAAATCAGAGGACAGGGTATAACAAATCATAGAAAAAGCAATTATACTAAGGCATGTAAAATGACAAAGCAAACTGGCTTTTGCAGGATCAGAAATCTATGCTGATAAATGTAAACTGATATTCAAGGTCATCACTGTTTTTTATTTTAAACCAACATATTTATTTCACTTGCACAGGCTTGAAAGTTATGGAAGAAAAAAAAGATGGGGAAAACATACCTCTGATAAAAATGTCTGGGCTGATTTCTGTGCTCCTACATGGAGCAGATATTCATATACGTACAGTGCTAATCTGAAAAATAAACAAGACAATATTTAGTACTGTGCATTTGTTTGTTCCTCTTTTTAGAAACAAAGGATTTCAGAAATCAGTGTTGCACACTGTTTCTTTTCAGAAACCATTATGCACCAAGCATGTCAAATCTATTATCTATACTGAACTTTTAAAACTAGAACATGTAGGTCAATCTGAGCAGAAATGTTTAAATAGTATTTAATTAATTATTAAAAAACCAAATTACTTGATGTCAATATTTTAATGATATTTGGACAAGTACCCAGTTAGCTAAAAGTGACCTACTGCTGCTGATTTGGCCACTACAGCATTTTTCCTGTAAATATAATATATTCATTCAGTAACCCTGATTATTTTTCCAAATCAAAAATTTTACATGTAGAATGTGTCAAGCTGTGAACAATAGTTTATGTTTATTGAAAGAACAAGCAAACTTCAAGCTGCAAGTAATTACAGAATCCACAACACTACTGTAGTACAACCACATCTCTTAAGCAGAGCGTAAACATATTTTTAGATTTATTCAGATGTGCATCTTTAAGTTTTGATGACAACACAGCTACAAATTATTGTCACAGTTCCAGAAGCAGCTTCACAAAAAGTGATCTTCAGAAGGCAGGCACATCTCCAAGTAAATCAATAGAGATGGCACAAGGATCTCATTGCAAAAATGGGACTCATACCCTGAATGGCTATCCACTAGAACTTGGGCTGAGAATGCCTTTTAAAAAAACCAAGAACAGGTGAGCAGTAAGAAACAACAATTTCTATACACATAGGTTAGGTCTAAGTTAGAAAACTAAACATGTAGCGCTTCCTATTCTGCAACTAATTATCTAGAGACATTCTTGTCTGTCTGCATTTTTCAAATATTTCTAAATGAAATCTCATTTATTGAGATTTTCATCTCTGTTTAAATAAATGATTTAATAATAACACTTAGAAATTGTCTGTAAAACATTTCAGTCCAAGAAAGAAAAGAAAGTCAGGTTGCACTTTTTAAAAAACTGCTAGCTGAACTGTTTTTAAGAAGCAAAACCTATGAGTGCACTTTGTGATATACTGCTTTTTAATATTTAAGCATATGATTAGTTTTAGTTTGAACCTTGAAAGGAACTGTACCCACTTTTTAATTCTAGTATTTTACAAAACAGTTGTCTATTAGTTTGTATTAATCCATATGACTAAATAAAACAGTGCGATAAAGAGAAAGCACTTAAGTTATTCTAATCATAGAATCATAGAATGATAGAATGCCTTGGAAGGAATCTTGAAGATCATCTAGTTCCAACCCCCCCCGCCATGGACAGGGACACCTTTCACTAGACCAGGTTGCCCAAAGCCCCATTCAATCTGGCCTTAAACACTTCCAGGGATGGGGCCTCCACAACATCTCTGGGCAACCTGTTCCAGTGCCTCACCACTCTAACAGTAAAGAATTTCTTTCTAACATCTAATCTAAATCTCCCCTCCTTCAGCTTAAAACCATTACCCCTTGTCATATCACTACATGCCTCTGTAAACAGTTCCTCTCCAGATTTCCTGTAGGCCCCCTTCAGAAACTGGTAAGCCGCAATTAGATCTCCTCAGAGCCTTCTTTTCTCCAGGCTGAACAATCCCAACTCTCTCAGCCTGTCTTCATAGGGGAGGTGCTCCAGCCCTCTGATCATCTTCATGGCTCTCCTCTGGACCCACTCTAACAGCTCCATGTTCTTCTTATGCTGGGGCCCCCAGAGAGCTGGACACAGTACTCCAGGTGGGGTCTCATGAGAGCAGAGTAGAGGGGGAGAATCATCTCCCTCAACCTGCTGGTCACGCCTCTTTTGATGTAGCCCAGGATACTGTTGGTTTTCTGGGCTGCAAGTGCATATTGCCGGTTCATGCTGAGCTTTTCATCAATCAACATCCCCAAATCCTTCTCCTCAGGGCTGCTCTCAATCCATTCTCTAGCAAGTCTGTACTTGTGCTTGGAATTGTGCCGACCCTTGTTGAACTTCATGCGGTTTGCACGGGCCCACCTCTCCAGCCTGTCAAGGTCCCTCTGGATGGCATCCCTTCCCTCTAGCGTGTCGACCCCACCACACAGCTTTCTGTCATCAGCAAACTTGCTGAGGGTGCACTCGATCCCACTGTCCATGTCGCCGACAAAGATGTTGAACAGTGCCGGTCCCAGTACCGACCCCTGAGAAACGCCACTCGTCACTGATCTCCCCTTGGACATTGAGCTGTTGACCACAACTCTTTGAGTGCAACCATCCAGCCAATCCCTTATCCACCGAATGGTCCATCCATCGAATCCATGTCTCTCCAATTTAGAGACAAGGATGTTGTGCGGGACAGTGTCAAATGTTTTGCATAAGTCCAGGTAGATGATCTCTGTCACTCTTCCCTTATCCACTGATGCTATAACCCCATCATAGAATGCCACCAAATTTTTTAGGCATGATTTGCCCTTAGGAATCATGTTGGCTATCACCAATCACCTCCTTATTTTCCACGGGGGTTACATTTCCCTTTTTCCAGTCAGTGGGAACTTCATTAGGCTGCCACGACTTCTCAAATATGATGGAGAGTGGCTTGGCCACTTCATATGTCAGTTCCCTCAGGGCCCGCGGATGCATCTCATCAAGTCCACGGACTTGTGCACCTTCAGGTTCCTTAGATATTCTTGAAACTGTTCTTCTCCTACAGTGGGTGGTTCTTCATTCTCCCAGTCCCTGCCTTTGCCTTCTATGACTGGGCAGTGTGGCTAGAGCCCTTGCCAGTGAAGACTGAGGCAAAGAAGTCACTGAGTACCTCAGCCTTCTTCATATCCTGGGTAACCAGGTCTCCCGCATCGTTCTGAAGAATTCCCACATTTTCCCTCATCTTCCTTTTATCGCTGATATACATAGAGAAGCTTGTCTTATTGTCCTTGACATCCCTGGCCAGATTTAATTCTATCAGGGCTTTGGCTTTCCTAACCTGATCCCTGGCTGCTCGGACAGTTTCTCTGTATTCCTCCCAGGCTACCTGCCCTTGCTTCTACCCTCTGAAGGCTTCCTTTTTGCGTTTGATTTTGCCCAGGAGCTCCTTGTTCATCCACGGGTGCCTCCTGGCATTTTTGCCTGACTTCTTCTTTGCTGGGATGCATCGCTCCTGAACTTGGAGGAGGTGACCCTTGAATATTAGCCAGCTGTCTTGGGCCCCTCTTCCTTCCAGGGCTTTGTCCCATGGTATTCTACCAAGCAGGTCCCTCAAGAGGCCAAAGTCTGCTCTCCTGAAGTCCAGGGTAGTGAGCTTGCTCTGCGCCCTCCTTCACTGCCCTGAGGATCTTGAATTCCACCATTTTGCGGTCACTGCAGCCAAGGCTGCCCTTGAGCTTGACATCCCCTACCAGGCCCTCCTTGTTGGTGAGAACAAGGTCCAGCATGGCACTTCTCCTTGTGGGCTCCTCTGTCACTTGGAGGAGAAAGTTATCATCAACACATTCCAGGAACTTCCTGGATTGCTTATGCTCAGCTGTGTTGTCCCTCCAGCAGATGTCAGGGTGGTTGAAGTCCCCCATAAGGACCAGGGCTTGTGAGCATGAGGCTGCTCCTGTCTGCCTATAGAGGGCTTCATCTGCTCGGTCTCCCTGGTCGGGTGGCCTGTAGCAGACCCCCACTATGATGTCCCCTGCCCCAGTGGTCCCTTTAATCCTGACCCATAGGCTCTCAGTTGGCTCCTCATCCATCCCCAGATGGAGCTCCATGCCCTCCAGCTGGTCATTGACCTAGAGGGCAACACCCCCTCCTTGTCTGCCCTGCCTGTCCTTTCTAAAGAGCCTGTACCCTTCCATCCCAACACTCCAGTCATAGGAGCTATCCCACCACGTCTCCATGATGCCAGTAAGGTCATAGCCTTGCAGGCGCACACACGTCTCCAGCTCCTCTTGTTTATTCCCCATGCTCCGTGTGTTCGTGTAGAGGCATTTCAGTTGTGCCCCCGTTGAGGCTGACTGACTGGCCGGGGTGGCTGGGATTCTTTTGATGTATCTTCCCAGCATTACCCCGTTGGTTCCTGTTGCATCCGGAGCCCCTGGCTCGTCTCCTCTAGGCTTCAAGCGTGCTGCAGTGTGTCCAGCACGTCTCTGAGCAGTAGGCCGAGGGCCCTCGCCAGCGCCCCGTCCCTCCAACCTGGGCACATCATCCCACAACATGTCGCTGGCAAGCCTGATGTTATCCCCCTCCCTCTTTGAGCCTAGTTTAAAGCTCTGTCGATGAGCCCCGCTAGTTCCTGGGCCAAGATCCTCTTCCCCCTTTGAGAGAGATGAATCCCATCAGGGTTCATCAGGCCCGGTGCCTTGTAGGCCGCCCCATTGTCAAAGAACCCAAAGTTGTGGCGTTGACACCAGCCACGGAGCCATGCATTTATGGACTGCATCCGCCTGTTCCACCCACCATTGCTGCCCTTAACTGGAATGTGTGTGCCTTCACTAGATACCTGTCTCTACCAGCCAAAGAGGAGGAATGGGACTTGGCTGTCTATATTCATGTTTTATGTGAGTCCTATATGTAGGTGCTGTTGAAGGCAGTGCCTTGTCTGTGGCCGTCTGTGTGACCAGCCATGTCAGTGTCCTGTGTGTGTCTACGTATGTCCTATGTCTGTCTGTCTCTGGGATATGCTCTCAGCTTCACTACTGGTTGAACCTGCAAATGGGAAAGCGACAGCTGCATCCCTCAGCCTGAGCAGAGACCTCGGATCCCTGGGTGCACCAGGCTGGGCTCCAGCAGGCAGGCAGGAGGGAGTCCTGGGCCAGAGTGGCTGGAGGAGGCAGCCTCACTCTTAACATCACCTAACATTGGATACTTCCTTTTTATGTCTGCGGTCAGTCAGGAGCTACTTGTTCATCCATGCAGGCCTCCTGCCACCTTTGCTTGATTTCCTACTTGTCAGGATGGACATATTTTTGAGCTTCGAGGAAGTGATCCTTGAATATCAACCAGCTCTCCTGGACCTCTCTTCCCTCCAGGGCCTTATTCCAAGGGACTCTTCCAAGCAGATCCCTGAAGAGGCCCAAGTCTGGTCTCCTGAAATCCATGGCTGTGGTCCTGCTTTTTGCCCTGCTCCCTCCTCTTAGGATCCTGAACAATACCACCTCATAGTCACTGCAGCCAAGGCTGCTCCTGGCTTTCACATCCCCAGTCCTAGATGTTAGACCACTTCCTGCGGTGGGTTGACCTTGCCTGGGGGCCAGGTGCCCACCAGAGCCACTCTATCACTGCCCTCATTCACTAGACAGGGGAGAAAAAGTATAACAAAAAGCTTAAGAGGGAGAGATCACTCACTAATTATCCTCACGAGCAAAACAGACCGAACTTAGAGAGGGAATTCATCTTATTTATTACTAAGCAAAACAGAGTAGAGGAATGAGAAATAAAACCAAATCTTAAAACACCTCCCCCCACCCCTCCCATCTTCCCGGGCTCAACTTCACTCCTGGCTTCAACCTCCTCCCCCCATCAGCGGCACAGGGGGACAGGGAATGGGGGTTATGGTCAGTTCATCACACATTGTTTCTGCCGCTTCTTCATCCTCAGGGGGAGGACTCCTCTCATCGTTCCCCTGCTCCAGCATGGAGTCCCTCCCACGGGAGGCAGTCCTTCACAAACTTCTCCAGCGTGGGTCCCCCACGGGGTCACAAGTCCTGCCAGCAAACCTGCTCTGGCATGGGCTCCTCTCTCCATGGATCCACAGGTCCTGCCAGGAGCTTGCTCCAGCGCGGGCTTCCCACGGGGCCACAGCCTCCTTCAGGTGCCTCCACCTGCTCTGGTGTGGGGTCCTCCACAGGCTGCAGGTGGAATCTCTACACCCCCTCATCCTTCCTCCATGGGCTGCAGGGGGACAGCCTGCCTCACCATGGTCTTCACCACAGGCTGCAGGGGAATCTTTGCTCCAGTGCCTAGAGCACCTCCTCCCCCTCCTTCTGCACTGACCTTGGTGTCTGCAGATGTTCTTACATCTTCTCACTCCTCTCTCCAGCTGAAAAAGCACTCTCTCTCACTGTTTTTTCCCTTCTTAAATATGTTATCACAGAGGCGCTGATTGGCTCAGCCTTGGCCAGGGGCGGGTCCGTCTTGGAGCCGGCTGGCATTGGCTCTGTCAGACACAGGGGAAGCTTCTAGCAGTTTCTCACAGAAGCCGCCCCTGTAGCCCCGCCCCCCCCCACTACCAAAACCTTGCCATGCAAACCCAACACACTTCCCCAGGAAGAAAAAAAAAAAAAAGGATCTGAATTTACTTCCCACTTCAGATTAAATTCAAACTCACTTCTCCAGTGTTCCAGGACTATGCTTTAACTGCCACAGTATAAGATGAAGTTCTGCCATTGTACAGAAAAGAAAGCAAGTTTTAGACAAACAGAAATGAGCTGCCCACCTTCTCAGTCCAACTGTCAGAGCACTCATGTGAGGACAAAGAGTCACAGCTTTGCATCCCTATTCCAGAGGCAGTTTACACATACTATATTAGTCTAGTATTGGAGAAAACAAAAAGAACAAGCAACGGAAATCTTAACATGCCATTGCATGTATAAAAATACAAAAATCAGTGCAGACATCAGCTTTACTATCAAAAACATGCAGAAAACAATTCCAGAAACAATTTTATAAACACCCTTAGAATACATAGATAAGAAAGAGCCCACATAATCTGTCAAGAAAAAAGATTTAAAAATCTGTCCACTCATTTTGGTTTATTTCAATGGGTAACTGCATAATGAATAAGAAAGAACAAGTGGATAGCTTATTAAAAGTTAAGATACAAGAGTTTTGATTCTTAACTCATCACATGATATTTATGTAAGCAAAGGAAACAGTCTCTAAGAAATGGAAAAAAATGTACAGCTGCTTGAAAAAATAAGCAGTCATCAGTACATTAGTACAAATGAGAGGACATTTCAAGAAGGCTCTTGCTATCCTGAATCAATTCCATCAAAAGACTTTCATTAATGAGCTGAATGTAGAAATATAAAAGCATAGATGACAAGTTGGGAAAGATTATAAGCCCTTTTGGGGACATGAACAGAGATCCCAGAATCACAGAATCACAGACTGGTAGGGGTTGAAAGGGACCTCTGGAGATCATCTAGTCCAACCCCCCTACTAGAGCAGGATCGCCTAGAGCAGGTTGCACAGGATCGCATCCAGGCGGGTTTTGAATATCTCCAGAGAAGGAGACTCCACAACCTCTCTGGGCAGCCTGTTCCAGTGCTCTGTCACCCTCAAAGTCAAGAAGTTTTTCCTCATATTCAGGTGGAACTTCCTGTGTTCCAGTTTGTGCCCGTTGCCCCTTGTCCTGTCGCTGGACACCACTGAAGAGTCTGACCCCATTGTCTTGGGGAGATGGGAAAGTTAATAAGAGAAAACTAAAGGCAGACAAATGTAAAGTACTATGCTCAGGAATAAGAAAACAAATGCACAAATACAAAATAATTGGCTAGGCAGCTGTATTGTAAAAGGAACCTGGAGGGCATGTGGACTGCAAAATGGATAATTTTGTTGGGGAAAACCAAACCAAAACAAAACAAAAAAGGCAAGCATTCTGGGAAGTATTAAGAGCAATGTTTTATATATAAAAAACAAGTATATATATATTATATCAAAAGAGAAGTAATTTCATTCTGTTCAGTTCTGTGCTCTGATCTGGACTCTAAGATGGAGAAAAACTGACAACAGTGCAGAGTCAAGCACCTGGAGTAATGGGTGGGCGGGGGGAGAAAACTCATGACAAAAAGTTTCAGTTTATTTTCCCCAGAAAACAGAGAATTTGAAGGAAAGAAAAGAAAAATAAAATAGGATGTTATGGTTTTCATTACTGCAACCTTTTAACTTAGAAAGGATCATAAATTAAAGTTTAGTTTTCCACATCCACTGAAGCAAGAAATATGCACCTAAAGAGATTTTATGATTTTACTTGTTACCTTCCTGGGACTAGAAGAAATATCCTAAAGAAGCATGAAGGTCATCCCGGTTTCTGAATTAGCACGTTTATTGCTATCTGAGGAAAATCCTCTCGTAGTAGTTGAATCAACAGCTCTCTATTACCTGACTATTACTAACCCTGAAACAATTTGAACTTAGGGTTCTATGGCTAAACTGAGTAGACATCAGAAAAGAAACTTCATCTTGAACTCAACTTGGAACAGCATTCCTTTCTGGCCCTTTTATAAGTCAACAAAGTAAGAACAGTAACTAAGTGGCCCTAATCCCAAACAACATAGCTGAGAAGGCTTGAAGTTTTAGCTGCAGAATATTCAGAGAGAAAGATTATCATCTACCTGTGTTGTTTCTGGTGTCCAAGGAAGTTTTTGCAGAAAAAGTCTAAAAAGTAACACTTTTAAGCAGTTTTTAATTACCTGCATGAAGAGTAACACATTATACTGCACAGGAGCATGGCCTTTTCTACACCCTGCAGGTTCATGGAATGATCATCAACAATACCATAGAATATCTCAAGTTGGAAGGGACTCATAAGGATCATCGAGTCCAACCATCCTGAATCACATGACCACATAGGCTTCCTAGAGAGGTGGTCGGTGCCCCAAGCCTGTCAGTGTTTAAGAGGCATTTGGACAACGCCCTTAATAACATGCTTTGACTTTTGGTCAGCCCTGAAGTGGTCAGGCAGTTGGACTAGATGATCACTGTAGGTCCCTTCCAACTGGAACTATTCTATTCTATTCTATTCTACTCTATTCTATTTTTAGTTTCATTCCCTAAAGACGGCAGGCTCATGCTGTTTGTGTGAAAGCAGGTGTCCTGGTTCTGGCAAGGATAGAGTTAATTTTACAAGGAGCCAGGACAGGTGACCCAAGCTGGCCGGGGGCTATTCCATACCATGTGACGTCATGCTCACCATAAAAGGGGGGCTAGTCGGGTAGGGGAGGGGCGGCGCGGTTTCGGGACGGGTTGAGTGTCTGGTCGGTTGGTCGAGTGTCTGGTCAGTCGGTCGTTGGTTTGGTAAATTGTTCTCTGTTATCACCCATTGTTAATATTTGTTATCAGCACTGTTGTTGATTGTTTTCCCTCTCCCTTGTTGTCCCAGTAAACTGCCCTTATCCCAGCCCTCGAGGTTTTGCCGTTGTTTTTCCGTTCTCCTCCCCGTCCCACTGGGGAAGGAGTGAGTGAGCAGCCGCGTGGCGCTCAGCTGCCGGCTGGGCCTAAACCACGTCAGTCCTTTTTGGTGCCCAACGTGGGGCCCGAGGGGTTCTGATAACGACAAGTCTGACCCAAGTGTGTTAAAGCAAAATTGTTTTAAGAATTTATAATGTTATTGAAACAGTCACTGGTCATAATGATGTTCTGTTTGGTCACATGGCTCTAGTTTGTAAACCCGTGTTTACTCTATGCAATCCCTGCGGCGCTGTTTATCACCTCTGGGAGAGGGGTTCGTGTTCTCATATTGTTGTATTGTGTGATAATGACTTATGATATCATCGACGGTCATGAGTCTGAGCTGGTACTTGTACATAGCATTTCGGTCAGGGCCGTACCTCAGTCAATATCTTTCAGAATTGATTAATAATTGCACCCAATCTATGGGGAAGACGGGGGGGGATACCTTCTCCCACTCTTTCACCTCCCCTTTTCCCTTTTGGTTGGTCATGACAATTTTTGAGAATTTTGAATACCCTTGGAATGTTCAGGCCAGTATATTCCTATTGCTAGATCTCCTGAATGTTTTCCAAGTCCTGTTCAGGGTTAGCAAAAATTGTTTTAAAAATACCACCCAGGGATCTTCCCCAAGACTGAATGGTCAGGGCTGGCACGGCATGTGGGAGAGTATGGGCAGGTATCTAGAGACCTTTTCACCCCCAATGGTTTGGAGCTTCACTCCTGAACAATTGCAAGACCCTCATAAAATGGTGGAATATTTGAAAGGAAAATGCTGTGGGGATTCGAAAGAGACACAACTTACTGCGCTGTGCTGGGCCCTGGCCACAATCTATCAAACACTGCTTGATAGTAGACAGCACCATCCAGGGGGAGAGAGCGCATCCTCAGGCACTGCAGCTGCCCAAGGCCCTGCAATAGGCACTGTAGCTGAGCTAAAAGATCAACCCATACCAGTATCAGTCGCCCCTATACACAAAAAGAAATACACAAAGAAATCAGTTCGCTTAGTGAAAGATGATGATGAACCGGGGCCATCACGAGAACAAGAAGAAGAGCCAGAACCAGAAGTGATCACCCGATCCCTGTCCCTGAGTGAGTTCCGAGATATGCGGAAAGATTTCAGCCGCCTTCCAGGGGAGCACATTATTACCTGGCTGCTCTGCTGCTGGGATAACGGGGACAGTAGCTTGGAAGTGGAGGGCAGGGAGGCCAAGCAGCTGGGATCCTTGGGACCCTTGGGAAGGGGGCATTGACAAGGCGATTGGAAAGAAGGCACAGGCTCTCAGCCTCTGGAGGCGACTCCTGTCAAGTGTGAGGGAAAGGTATCCCTTCAGCGAAGATGTCGTATGTCGGCCAGGCAAGTGGACCACTATGGAGAGAGGTATCCAATATCTGAGGGAATTAGCCGTGCAGGAGATGGTTTATTATGATCCGGACAACGCACAGTTGCCCACAGACCCCGATGAAGTCCAGTGTACCCGGCCCATGTGGCGAAAATTTGTGCGAAGTGCACCATCATCGTACGCCAATTCACTGGCAGTAATCGACTGGAAGAGTGAAGAGGCACCCACGGTGGACCAAGTGGCTGGCCGACTCCGGCAATATGAAGAGAGCCTTTCTTCCTCCCTCGTCTCGGCTGTGGAGAAACTGTCCCAGGACGTCCGGCAACTCAAAGAGGATATATCTTACTCCCCACCTGTACAGACCCGCATTTCAGCTGTTATGAGTAAGTGTTTTTCTGCTCCAGAGAGGGGATATAGAGCATACACACCACGAGGTATCCTGTGGTTTTGCCTGCGTGACCAAGGAGAAGACATGAGGAAATGGGATGGGAAGCCTACCTCAACCCTGCGGGCACGCGTACATGAGCTACAAGCCAAGACAGCTGTAAAAAGGGACTCTTCCAGGAAGAATGCTGCTCCAGTTTACACAGGGCAGCCCCCCAGATCGAGTGGAAGGCCTGATCGCACTTATGATCCTCTTGAAGGGACTTCTAAGTCCTTTCTGCAAGAGGTGAGTAGTGACTATGATGAGCAGGATTAGAGGGGCCCTGCCTCCAGCCAGGTGGAGGAAAGGGACAACAAAGTGTATTGGACTGTGTGGATCCGATGGCCTGGCACATCGAACCCACAAGCGTACAACGCCCTAGTGGACACAGGTGGACAGTGTACTTTAATGCCATCAAACTATGAAGGGGTGGAACCGATCTCTATTTCTGGTGTGACGGGGGGATCCCAACAGTTGACTCTGTTGGAGGCTGAAGTAAATCTAACTGGGAATGAGGGGCAAAAGCACCCCATTGTGACTGGCCCAGAGGCTCCGTGCATCCTGGGCATAGACTACCTCCGGAGAGGGTATTTCAAAGACCCAAAAGGCTACCGGTGGGCTTTTGGAATAGCTGCCTTGGAAGCGGAGGAAATGGAACCATTGTCTAGTTTGCCCGGTCTCTCGGAGGACCCTTCTGTTGTAGGGTTGCTGAGGGTTGAAGAGCAACAGGTGACAATTGCTACCACAACTGTGCACCGGCGGCAATACCGCACCAACAGAGACTCCCTGGTTCCCATCCACAAGCTAATTCGTCAACTGGAGGGTCAGGGAGTGATCAGCAGAACCCACTCACCCTTTAACAGTCCCATATGGCCAGTGCGGAAGTCCAATGGAGAGTGGAGGCTGACAGTAGGCTATCGTGGCCTGAAGGAAGTCACACCGCCCATGAGTGCTGCCGTGCCAGACATGCTGGAACTTCAATATGAACTGGAGTCAAAGGCAGCCAAGTAGTACGCCACAATTGATATCGCTAATGCATTTTTCTCGATCCCTTTGGCGGCAGAGTGCAGGCCACAGTTTGCCTTCACTTGGAGGGGCGTCCAGTACACCTGGAATCGACTGCCCCAGGGGTGGAAACACAGCCCCACCATTTGCCATGGACTGATCCAGACTGCACTGGAAAAGGGTGAAGCCCCAGAGCACCTGCAATACATGGATGACATCATTGTATGGGGCAACTCAGCAGAGGAAGTTTCTGAGAAAGGGAAGAAAAGAATCCAAATCCTGCTGCAGGCTGGCTTTGCCATAAAACGAAGTAAGGTGAAGGGGCCTGCGCAGGAAATCCAGTTTTTAGGAATAAGGTGGCATGATGGGCGGCGTCAGATCCCTATGGATATTATCAACAAAAGAGCAGCCATGTCCCCACCAACCAACAAAAAGGAGACACAGGCCTTCTTAGGTGTTGTGGGTTTCTGGAGAATGCACATTCCGAATTACAGTCTGATAGTAAGCCCTCTCTAAGAGGTGACCCAGAAGAAGAATGATTTCAAATGGGGCCCTGAGCAACGACAAGCTTTTGAACAAATTAAACAAGAAATAGTTCATGCCATAGCTCTTGGGCCAGTCCGGGCAGGACCAGATGTAAAAAATGTGCTGTACACCGCAGCCGGGGAGAATGGCCCTATCTGGAGTCTCTGGCAGAAAGCACCAGGGGAGACTCGAGGTCGACCCCTGGGGTTTTGGAGTCGGGGATACAGAGGATCTGAGGCCCTCTACACTCCAACGGAAAGGGAGATATTGGCAGCCTATGAAGGGGTTTGATCTGCTTCAGAGGTGATTGGCACTGAAGCAGAGCTCCTCCTGGCACCCCGACTGCCGGTGCTGGGCTGGATGTTCAAAGAGAGGGCTCCTTCTACACATCATGCAACCGATGCTACATGGAGTAAGTGGGTTGCACTGATCACACAACGGGCTCGAATAGGAAACCCCAATCGCCCAGGAATTCTGGAAGTGATCACAGACTGGCCAGAAGGGAAAGGTTTTGGAATGTCGCCAGAGGAGGAGGTGACACGTGCTGAAGAAGCCCCACCGTATAATAAACTAACAGAAGATGAGAAACCATATGCCCTATTCACTGATGGGTCCTGCCGCATCGTGGGAAAGCATCGAAGGTGGAAGGCCGCTGTATGGAGTCCTACACGACGAGTCGCAGAAGCTGCTGAAGGACAAGGTGAATCGAGCCAGTTTGCAGAGGTGAAAGCCATCCAGCTGGCTTTAGATATTGCTGAAAGAGAAAAGTGGCCAACGCTGTACCTCTACACTGACTCATGGATGGTGGCCAACGCCCTGTGGGGGTGGTTACAGCAGTGGAAGCGGAGCAACTGGCAACGCAGAGGCAAACCCATCTGGGCTGCCCCATTGTGGCAAGATGTTGCTGCCCGGCTAGAGAAGCTAGTTGTAAAGGTACATCACGTAGATGCTCACGTACCCAAGAGTCAGGCCACTGAGGAACATCAGAACAACCAGCAGGTGGATCGGGCTGCCAAGATTCAAGTGGCTCAGGTGGATTTGGACTGGCAGCGTAAGGGTGAATTATTTATAGCTCGGTGGGCCCATGACACTTCAGGTCATCAAGGAAGAGATGCGACATATAGATGGGCCCGTGATCGAGGGGTGGACTTGAGCATGGATGCCATCTCACAGGTCATCCATCAATGTGAAACGTGCGCCGCAATCAAGCAAGCCAAGCGGGTAAAGCCTCTGTGGTATGGAGGCTGATGGTTGAAATATAAATATGGGGAAGCATGGCAAATCGACTACATCACGCTCCCACAAAGCCGCCAAGGCAAGCGTTATGTTCTTACAATGGTGGAAGCAACCACTGGGTGGCTGGAAACATATCCCGTGCCCCATGCCACTGCCCGGAACACTATTCTGGGTCTTGAAAAGCAAGTCCTGTGGCGACATGGCACCCCAGAGAGAATCGAATTAGACAACGGGACTCATTTTCGGAACAACCTCATAGACACCTGGGCCAAAGAGCATGGTATTGAGTGGGTATATCACATCCCCTACCATGCACTAGCCTCTGGGAAAGTTCAAAGGTACAATGGACTGCTAAAAACTACCCTGAGAGCAATGGGTGGTGGGACCCTCAAGCACTGGGACACACATTTAGCAAAGGCCACCTGGTTAGTTAACACTAGGGGATCTGCCAATCGAGCTGGCCCTGCCCAATGAAAATTTCCACGCCCAGTAGAAGGGGATAAAGTTCCTGTAGTGCGCATGAAGAATATGTTGGGTAAAACAGTTTGGGTTATCCCTGCTTCAGGCAAAGGCAAGCCCATCTGCGGGACTGCTTTTGCTCAGGGACCAGGGTGCACTTGATGGGTGATGAGAAAGGATGGGGAAGTCCGGTGTGTACCCCAAGGGGATCTGATTTTGGGTGAAAATAGCCAATAAATTAAATTGTATGATGTTAATAGCGATATACTGTATCAATGGTATGACCATAAGAATCACCCAAAACTAATGAAGGATGGACTTTGGAACTGACTTCAACTGGTGCCCAGGAACTTCATCGAAAATCACATCTTTGACGTCCAGTCTGCGAGCATGGACCATACCAGATACACCAGCCGTGAAAAATACCCCGGATGCAGCGTGCAACAATCCAGCAGCACGCACCATTGTTCCTGCTCTGAGAGACTGTAATGGCAGATGGAACCCAAAGCCATGGCCTAAATGAACTCAATGGACACTTTAGAGCGATGGCCCATGGAGTAAGAGAATGGTGTCAGTGAAATAATCTGGGCATGACGTAGATGGTATGGAATAAGGGGTGGATAATGTCCTGGTTCTGGCAAGGATAGAGTTAATTTCCCAAGGAGCCAGGACAGGTGACCCAAGCTGGCCGGGGGCTATTCCATACCATGTGACATCATGCTCACCATAAAAGGGGGGCTAGTCAGGTAGGGGAGGGGCAGCGCGGTTTCCGGACGGGCTGAGTGTCTGGTCAGTCGGTCGTTGGTTCGGTAAATTGTTCTCTGTTATCACCCATTGTTAATATTTGTTATCAGCACTGTTGCTGATTGTTTTCCCTCTCCCTTGTTGTCCCAGTAAACTGCCCTTATCCCAACCCTCAAGGCTTTGCCGTTGTTTGTTCTCCTCCCCATCCCACTGGGGAAGGAGTGAGTGAGCGGCCGCGTGGCGCTCAGCTGCCGGCTGGGCCTAAACCTCGTCAGCAGGTCATGCTGTGTGTGTGCATGTGTAAGTACACACCTGTCCACCCTTAATAAATTTTGAGTTCATTAACTAATTTCAAGTGTATCTGATAGAAAGATAGCAGTCTCAAAAATATTTAGTTTCTACATGTTGCTTCAGCTATTTTCTTTCATGGAAATACTGCTACATGAGCTCAACAAGATGAATACTTTGGATATCAGGCTTCATGAGTTCTGTAGCTCACAGAACTATTTGTTTCCATCTTTCTCTGGAATGAATCACAGATCTACTGCAAAAGACATTGTGGCAGAAGCTGTTTGCTGTACCAGGTGAAAGGCATGAACTGAAAAAAGACAGCAGACTCCAGGATAGAGGAGACTGTCACAGATAGTTCTTTCTGAAACAACCTGAAAATTATATTCCATCTCTGCATGTGCCACAGGATTGCTCTGTATAGTAGGCAAATCATAAAAAACATCCAAACAAAATTTGCATAGAAGATGAATAATTTTCTGTTCCTCATTTTCTGCATACGCAACTTGATAAAACGGCATCACATTATTAGAAGCAATGGCAAAAGAGACCATGGAAGTTGTACATACATATTAGTGGTTTATATAATGCTCTAAAAGAATTAAGGCCTACACATCTCAAATCGGACACCCAATAATCGGAATATTTTTGTCTTTCATCTTTCTGCATCTTATTGACATTTCTAAAATTGGCAGGCAGACAGCAGTAGCTTGAAACATACTTTTGTTTGTGAAACTCAGATACCATGGTGTTGGGCACCAAAGAAAAAATATATTCTTCTTCTAGGAACAGTAGCATTATGAAACAGCAAATAAGCCATAATGCACATACCAAATGACAAAAGAATAGCAAATTATCAAATAGCTACTCGTTATGCAAACAATGCTCTATTCTGCACAATTAAAAAAAGCAGGGTTCTTTGGGGGGGGAATCAATGAACATGCAAATGAGAACAAAGTAAGCTAATTGCAATGAACAAATACATACATATATCTATATATGTCCCAGTGGGCAGGCGCACAGCAGCGGGGAGGCACGTTCTGCCAGCAAAAAGCCAGGTTTCAGGCTGCATGGTGTGTGGGGGGGGCTACTCCCAGAGAGGGAGGGTGGTAGCAAGCACACCTGTGGGAGGTGTGCTCAGGTAGATGAACTGCTCTGCCTGGTGGCCGAGCTTCAGGAGGAGGTGGGCAGACTAAGGCGCATCTGAGAGTCTGAGAAGGAGATTGACCAATGGAGCTGTGCTCTGCCATCTCTGCCACACACAAGCCAACTCAGCGTGGCCACTACGGAGGCAGGTCCAGGATCTGTTTTGTGCCAGATGGAAGGCAGTGTTACGAGGGATAGGGAGGCATGGAAATGGGTTACTGCATGGAGTTGTAAGAGGAACCCCTCCTTGCCCTCTCAGCTACCTTTACAGAGTAGGTATGAGGCTCTGGGTATGGTAGACGAATCTCATGATGAGATTGAAGAGGAGAAACCTGTGCAAGCACTCTCACCAAGGTCAGATCAACCAACCCCTCACATCAAGAGCTGCATTAAGACCAGAACCGAGAAGAAATAACAGCGAGTTATGGTCATAGGTGACTCCCTCCTGAGTGGAACGGAGGCACCCATCTGCAGATCGGACCCTCTTTTCAGGGAAGTTTGCTGCCTCCCCAGGGCTCAAATTGGGAATGTCACCAGATGACTGACAAGCTTAGTACAGCCTTTGGACTATTACCCACTACTGCTCTTTCATGTGGGTACTAATGACATTGCAACAAGAAGTCTAAGGTCAATCAGAAGAGATTTCAGGGTCCTGGGAAGAATGCTAAAGGATTCAGGAGCACAGGTAGTGTCTTCCTCAATCCTCCCAGTAATGGGGAGAGACATTAGAAGAAACAGGTGTGCCCAAGACATCAATACCTGGCTCCAGGACTGGTGCCTCTGCCAGAACTTTGAGTTTTATAACCATGGAAGAGTCTTTGAGGCACAAGGTCTGATGAGGCCTGAAAGGATCCACCTGTCCCAATGGGGAAAAACGCATCTTTGCTCGTAAGCTGGCAGGACTGATTGAGAGGGCTTTAAACTAGGATCGATGGGGGAAGGGGATGCCAACAGGAGAGCTGATGCTAAGCCAAGGGTTGGCATGGCACTGCCTGAGGAAGCATTTATTTACGCTGCTCCAGAGAGCACAGAGGGCTCAGGAGCACATCTGAAATGCTTGTACACCAGACTTGGTCAACGTTTTATGTCTAAAGGATTACATATATAGCCACATATCAGAGTCAATGTTTGCCTGTCAGAGCCCCCAAAGGACTTGCACTGACTCAGTTTCGCAAAGTTGAAACTAATAGAAAGCTTATTAAAGCGACAGATATAAAGAGTTCGGAATTGACATTGATAAATGCACTGACTGCAATAGTGCTAATATATGACTATGATTATAATTATAATGCTAGCAAAATCATATTTAGGGGTGTCAACTTTAATATTCATTTCATGGATAATGAAGCGAAAGGTCTCACTCTGGGCACCGTGGCCTTCAAAATTGTGTGTAGAAACTGTCTATCTGTTTACTCCGCATTCTCTAGCCAAAACAGGGCCGTCTTGCTGCCGTAAGACTCCCTCCTTCGGCTGCTTCTCATACCAACCTTGCGGATCTCCATCCACAATGTTTGTATAAGAGGTAAGCGGACACCTGTGTTTTTAACCTCTTAGGTGCAATTCCCACACCAATGCACGCAGTATGAGAAATAAACAGGATGAGCTGGAAGCATTGGTCAGTTCCCAGAGCTATGATGTCATTGGTATTAGCAAGACTTGGTGCAATGATTTCCATGACTGGAGTGCTGAGATGGAAGGCTATAGGCTGTTCTGGAGGGACAGACAGGGCAGGTGAAGTGGAGGAGTTGCACTGTATGCAAGGGAGAGGTTTGACTGTACAGCCCTTACAGTTAGTGATGATGTGGTTGAGAGCCTCTGTGTGAGGATTAGGGGGATGGAAAATAAAGCATATGTTGTAGTGGGTGTCTACTACTGATCGCCCAGTTATTCTATAGGCAATTAAGAGAAATTTCAGGTCGGGTAGCCCTTGTCCTTATGGGAGATTTCAACTTCTCTGACATCAACTGGGAATATCATACTGCTGTGATGAGCAGGTCTTGGAAATTCTTGAAGTTTGTAGGAGATAACTTCTTGTCACAGGTACTCAGTGAGCCACCTAGGAAAGGTGCCCTCCTAGCCTTGCTATTTGTGAATAGAGAAGGACTCGTGGGGGATGTGATGTTAGATGGCTTTCTTGGCCACGGTGATCATGAAATGGTTGAGTGTAAAATTTTCAGTGTAATGAGAAAAAAGAACAGCAGAGTTGCTACCCTGGAGAGCAAACTTTAAGCTACTCAGGGAGCTATTTAGCAGAGTCCCCTGGGGATCTGCTTTTGAGGCCTTAGGAGTCCACGAGTGCTGGTCAGTCTTTAAGAACCACCTTTCAGAAGCACAAGAGCAGGCAATTCCACTGTGTCGCAAGTCAAGCAAGCGGGGCAGAAGACCAGCTTGGCTGAACAGGGAACTCCTCGTGGAGCTCAAAGGAAAAAGAAACTGTATGATCTCTGGAAGCACGGTCAGGCTTCGCAGGAAGATTCCAGAGCTGTGGTTCGTATATGCAGGGAGAAGACACGAAAGGCCAAAGCTCAATTAGAGTTGAAACCGGCCAGTGTTGCTTCAGATAACAAGAAGGTCTTTTTAAAGTACGTTAATAGCAAGAGGAGGTCTAAAGAAAACATTGGAGCGATACTTGTTGAAGATGCTCATCTGACTAATAGGGATGAAGAAAAAGCGGAGGCATTCAATGTGGTTTTTGCATCAGTCTTTAATAATATTGATAGTCCTTGGGCTACCCGGTCCCCTGAGTCAGAGGACTATGAGTGTGGGAACAGTGATTTTTTTCATGTGTGGACACTGAAATTGTAAGGGACCAGCTGTATCAGCTGAGTGTTCACAAGTCCATGGGGCCTGATGATTTTCCTCCCAGATTACTGAAGGAGCTAGCAGACGTTACAGTAGGACCCCTCTCGATTATCTACCAAAGGTCTTGGGAGTCTGGGGAGGTCCCTGCTGACTGGAAGCTAGCCAATGCTATTCCAATTTACAAGAAGGGCATGAGGCAAGACCCAGGAAACTACAGACCTGTTAGTCTAACCTCAGTTCCTGGAAAAATTATGGAGAAGATTATACTGGGTACTATTGAAAGGCATTTAAAGAATAATGCAATCATCAGACACAGTCAGCATGGGTTCACAAAGGGAAAATGCTGTCTAACTATTTTGACATCCTTCTACGATAAAGTCACCCTCCTAGTGGGTGAAGGGAAGGCGGTGGATGTAGTTTTTCTGGATTTTAGTAAGGCTTTTGATACTGTCCCTCACAGCATCCTTCTGGACAAGTTGTCCAAATGTGAGATGAGCAGGTACATGTTGTGCTGGTTGAAGAACTGGCTGAACGGCAGGGCTCAAAGGGTTGTAGTGAATGGGGCTACATCTGGCTTGTGACCAGCAGTGTTCCTCAGGGCTATATTCTAGGGCCAGTTCTGTTCAATATTTGTATCAATGATCTGGATGCAGGAGTCGAATGCACCGCTAGTAAGTTTGCTGATGACACTAAATGGGGAGGTGCTGTTGACTCTCTTGAGGGACAGGAGGCCTTGCAGAGGGATCGAGATAGATCGGAGCATTGGGCAATCATCAATGGCATGAAATTTAACAAGTCCAAATGCCAGATTCTGCACCTGGGATGGAGTAACGTCGGGCACAAGTATAGATTGGGAGAGGAGTGGCTGGAGAGCAGCCCTGCAGAAAGGAAGGGATCTGGGGGTGCTGGTTGACAGCAGGCTCAATAGGAGTCAGCAGTGTGCCCTGGCAGCCAAGAGGGCAAACCACATCCTGGGGTGCATCAAACACAGCATAACCAGCCAGTCAAAGAGGTGATTATCCCACTGTATTCAGCATTGGTGTGGCCCCCTGTGTGCAGTTCTGGCCCCCACAATTTAGGAAGGATGTACAGGTCCTAGAATACATCTAGGGGAGGGCAACAAAGCTGGTGAAAGAGCTGGAAGGCATGTCCTATGAGGAGTGTCTGAGGACTCTGAGTTTGTCTAGTTTGGAGAAAAGGAGGCTGAGGGGCGACCTCATTGCTGTCTACAGCTCCCAACCTTTGCCTCCCAAAATTATTTCACATGGCACCTCATTTGAGCCACGGGTTTTATACCTACCACCCAGCCCATGGAGAAGCAGATATCCACACTGCAGCCCATGGAGGACCATGGTAGAGCAGATATCAATGCAGGAAGTGCGGCCCCACGGAGAGGAGCCCATGCTAGAGCAGTTTTTCTGGCTGGATCTGTGGCCCTGCGGGGGACCCACGCTCGAGCAGTCTGTTCCTGAAGCACTGCACCCTATGGGAAGGACCCACGCTGGAGATCATGAAGGACTGTCTCCCGTGGGTGGGACCCCATGCTGGAGGAGGGGAAGAGGGTTAGTAGGAAGGAGTGGCAGAGACAACACATAATAAACTGACCACAACTCCCCTTCCCCATGCCCCTCTGCCGATCGGAAGATGTAGAAGAATCATAGAATCACAGAATGGGAGAGAGAGTTGGGAGTGAAATTGAGCCCGGAAAGAAGGGAAGGGTGGGGGGAAGGTGCTTTTAGATTTATTCTTATTTCTCATTATACTACTCTGATTTTGATTGGCAATAAATTAAATTAATTTCCCCAAGTCAAGTCTGCTTTGCCCATGACAGTAATTGCTGAGTGATCTCCCTGTCCTTATCTCGACCCACGAGTCTTTCGTTATATTTTGTCTCCCCTGTCCGGTTGAGGGGGGGAGTGATAGAGCGGCTTGGTTAGCACCTGTCGGCCAGCCAAGGTCAACCCACTGTGCGATGCGGGACTTGTCCGGGCTTGTTGGTGCCGAATACCAAGTCACTATGAGTCAGCAGAAAGTAGCGGGGGGTCCGACTTAAGCGAGAGCGCAGATTGAGCAACTCAGTTATCTTGTACTGATAAACACCGGACTTGAACAAAGGCAAGGGATGAGCAACTTGCTCATCTTAACAGACGTGGTGCCTGACGGTCTACTCCTCAACCAACTGAGTGACGCCTGGGGTGAGGGGGAGGCTTCACAGCCCAACGTTACTTCGGTAAAGCTAAACAGACCACTGCACCTCTGTACTGAATACCTTTGGTCTCTGCTACTCCCTCCGATCAACAGCGCAACAAGCCTTGTTAAGGGCCAATCGGCACACAATACTTGACTTAGTCCGACCTCGCCAAAAGTATAAATCTGGCATTTAGAATCCTCTTTTTTTACTGTGAGAGTGACCCTCTGTAGACAGATAGGAGCAGCCTCACGTTCACAAGCCCTGGTCCTCATGGGGGACTATCTGTTGGAGGGACAACGCAGCAGGGCATAAGGAATCCAGGAGGTTCCTGGAATGTGTTGGCAATAACCCTCATTTTTAAAAAGGGAAAAAAGTAAGACCTGGGGAACTACAGGCCGGTCAGTCTCACCTCTGTGCCCAGCAAGATCATGGAGCAGATCCTCCTGGAAACTATGCTAAGGCACATGGAAAATAAGGAGGTGATTGGTGACAGCCAACATGGCTTCACTAAGGGCAAATCGTGCCTGACAAATTTGGTGGCCTTCTACAACAGGGTTACAGCATTGGTGGATAAGGGAAGAGCAACTGACATCATCTACCTGGATTTGTGCAAGGCATTTGACACTGTCCCGCACGACATCCTTGTCTCTAAATTGGAGAGTGTGGTGGTTTAACCTTGGCTGGACGCCAGGTGTCCACCAAGCCGCTCTATCACTCCCCTCCTCAGCATGACAGGGAAGGGAGAAAAAATAAGATGGGAAAAACAACCCCAAACTCGTGGGTCAAGATAAAGGCGGTTTAATACAGCAAAAGCAAAAGGCCGCGCGCAGAAGCAAAGCAAAAGGTGATTTCCGGCCACTTCCCGGGAAGCAGGGCTTCAGTACGCGTAGCGGTTGCTCTGGAAGACAAACATTGTAAAAAACAAATGCTCCCACTTCCTCCCCTTATCTCTCAGCTTCTTATTGCTGAGCAGATGTCATATGGTATGGAATATCCCTTTGGTCAGTTTGGGTCAGCCGTCCTGGCTGTGTCCCCTCCCAGGATCTTGCCCGCCCCCAGCCTGCTACCGAGGAGGGGAGAAATGTTGGAAAGACAGCCTTGATGCTGTGCTGGCACTGCTCAGTAGTAGCCAAAACACTGGTGTGTTATCACCACCTTGCTAGCTACCAATACACAGCACAGCACTATGAGGGCTGCTGTGGGGAAAATTAACTCCATCTCAGCCAGACCCAATACAGAGAGACAATGATTTGACGGATGGACCGCTCAGTGGATGAGGAATTGGCTGGATGGTCGCACTCAAAGAGTTGTGGTCAATTACTCAATGTCCAAGCGGAGACCAGTGAGGAGTGGCATTCTTCAGGGTTCGGTACTCGGACCGTCACTGTTTAACATCTTTGTCAGCGACATGGACAGCAGGATTGAGTGCACCCTCAGCAAGTTTGCAGATGACACCAAGCCGAGTGCTGTGGTTGATACTCTAGAGGGAAGGGATGCCATCCAGAGGGACCTTGACAGGCTGGAGAGGTGGGCCCGTGCGAACCGCATGAAGTTCAACAAGGCCAAGTGCAAGGTCCTGCACATGGGTCGGTGCAATCCCAAGCACAACTACAGGCTGGGCGGAGAATGGATTGAGAGCAGCCCTGAGGAGAAGGACTTGGGGGTGTTGGTGGATGAGAAACTCAACATGAAGAGAAGGCTCTTGGGAGACCTTATAGCAGCCTTCCAGTACTTGAAGGGGACTTGTAAGAAATCTGGAGAGAAATCTATGATTCTATGATTCTATGAAGTAGGATCTGGGGAACTCCAGGCCGGTCATCTTCACCTCGATTCCTGGGAAGGTGATGGAGCAGCTAATCCTGGGAACCATTTCCAGGCACATGAAGGAGAAGAAGAGTTAGTCAGCATAGATTTACAAAGGAGAAATCAGGCTTGACCAACCGGATAGCTTTCTACATTGAGGTGGCTAGTTTGGTGGGTGAGGGGAGAGCAGTGGATGCTGTTTACCTCAACTTTAGTAAGGTTTTTGACACCGTCTCCCATACTATCCTCATAGACAAACTGACAAAGTGTGGTTTAGAGAAGTTGACAGGTGGATTGAAAACTGGCTGAATGGCCAGGCCCAGAGGGTTGTGATCAGCGTCACAAAGTCCAGTTGGAGCCCAGTCACTAGTGGTTTACCCCAGGCATTTATTCTGGGGCCAATACTGTTTAACCTCTTCATTAATGACCTGTACAATGGGACAGAGTGTACCCTCAGCAAATTCACAGATGATACAAAACTGGAAGGGGTGGATGATACACCAGATATCTGTGTTGCCATTCAGAGGCATCTGGACAGGCTGTAGAATTGGTCAGAGAGGAATCCCATGAAGTTCAGCAAAGGAAATGCAAAGTCCTGCACCTGGGGAGGGATAATCCCAGGCGCTAATATATGCTGGGGGCTACTCAGCTGGAAAGAAGCTTTGCTGAGAAGGACCTTGGGGTCCTGGTGGACAGCAAGATGACCACGAGCCAGCAATGTGCCCTCACAGCAAAGAAGGTCAACAGCATCTTGGGCTGCATTAGGAGGAGCATTGCCAGCAGGTCAAGGGAGGTGATCCTTCCCCTCTACTCAGCACTGGTGAGGCCACACCTGGAGCAGTATCCAGATCTGGGCTCCCCATTACAGGAAAGATATGGACTTCCTGGAGCAGGCCCAGTGCAGGGCCACAAGGATGATTAAGGGACTGGAGCATCTTTCCCATGAGGAGACTCTGAGAGAGCTGAGACTGTTCAGTCCAGAGAAGAGAAGGCTCAGGGGGGATCTTATCCATGTGTATAAATGCCTAAAGGGAGGGTGCAAAGAGGATGGAGCCAGGCTCTTGTCAGTGGTGCCCATTGACAGGAGAAGAGGCAATGGACACAAAATGAAACACATGAAATTACATCTGAACACAGGAAAACATTTTTTTTACTGTGATGGTGGTCAAACACTGGAACAGGTTGCCAAAGGAAGGTTGTGGAGTCTTCATTCTTGGAGATACTCAAAACCTGACTGGACATGGTCCTGGGCAACCTGCCATAGCTGACCTTCCTCGAGCGGGAGGGTTGGACTAGATGAACTCAAAAAACTTTCATTGTCATTTTAGCAGCCACATTCTGAGAAGTATAGCTATGGCTGCAGTCCTTGAAGCAGGCCCTTCAGGGAAATTAAGGCCAGCTTCTTGTCACACTTTTGATTCCATGTAGCTTAGGCATGAAAAAGGTGCCAAGCTCTAGAAAACAGAGAACTACAGGTACCAGTTGGGGAAAAAGGAGGAAAAAAATAGGCTTATTGCTTGCCTTATTATGGTTGTACATATAGCTTTACTTTTCAAAGCACTGCTTTAAGTCCCTCTTTATGTCTGGCCCTCTTCCACTTTCTCTTCTACTTAGCTTTGTGTCTTTACTCCCCATACACAAAATGACCTGAGCCTTTTAGTGTACTAAGCTGTCCACTCCTCCAAAACCAAACTTTCACACTGCTTTGATATCCACATATCCTCCTTAGGAAAACCAGCTTCATTTGTGACAAAGGAGCCAAAATATAAATGAAGCTAACTTCTGTTGTCCAATTATTTCCTGTATCTCTTTCAAATTACTTCAAGTCTGTTTTAGGACAAGTATGTTAAAGTGGGGTTTTTTTGTTCTTTTGTTTCAAGTTCGACTCATCTGTGCAAGAACAGTGACCGGATGGATTTCCTTCTTTTAAGTGTATTGAAACGATCCTTCCCCCGCTATTTTTTCCTCATTTCCTGTGAAAATAACAATTAGTAAAATATCAATTTGTACAAATGTATGTGTAAGAAATCAAACTTCTGATTACAGGTACAGCTTGTCAGCTGTAGCTGTAGATTGTTAGATTTGTCTAGCACTTCAGTGTCCCCTAGAATAGAATTCCCAGACTTTTTGATCTCATCCTTATTTGACTTTACAATCTGCCGTTAGACTAATTTCAGCTTAAAGTTCAGTCTTTCAGGTAGACACATTTAACTGAGAGATGACTATGATGTAACCAAATACTTTTTGCTGAGCTTGTATAAGCCTGGTTGAAACACAACCCTTGACGTTAACCCAAAATTCTTGATGGAACTGATCAAGTTCAAATTCCTAATGAAATTGCTGTTTTGCTACAGACTTGGTTATTTTATCACAGAATCGTAGAATGGTTTAGGTTGGAAGAGACCTCAAAGATCATCTAGTTCCAACCCCGCTGCCACAGGCAGGGACACCTTCCACTAGATCAGGTTGCCCAAAGCCTCATCCAACCTGGCCTTGAACACTTCTCCAGGCAACCTGTTCAGGTGTCTCGCCACCCTCACAGAAAAGAATTTCTTCCTAATATCTAATCTAAATCTACCCTCTTTCAGTTTAACAATGTTATCCCACGTCCTATCGCTACACTCCTTGATAAAGAGTCCCTACCCATCTTTCCTGTAGGCCCCCTTTAGGGACTGGAAGGCTGCTATAAGGCCTCCCCGGATCCTTCTCTTCTCCAGGCTGAACAAGCCCAACTCTCTCAGCCTGTCTTCATAGGGAAGGTGCTCCAGCCCTCTGATTGTCTTCGTGGCCCTCCTCTGGACTTGCTCCAACAGGTCTCATTCCACCCCCAAGTGTCAATATTTGATAGGTATCTGTGGGTTTAATCTTCAGTATAAGACATTTTACCCTTGAGTTCCAGAGATGTACTAGCAGCAAAGGAATTATTCTTTTCTAGTATCTGGAGGGAGTGTATGTTCCTCCTAACTTAACAAAAATCTTCCCCTTCCCAATTTGTCTCCTTCAAGGTATTCTGGTTGTTGTTCTGGCTCTATTCTCTGCTTTGTACCAGGTTCATTTTCCTTGTCTAGATTCACTGAGCTCCCAGTCAAATCTCTGATCCTACTGCCAGTCTCCTCAGAGAGTAATTCTTTGTGTTATTTCTCTAGATCTGCCACTTCTACCCTACTCCCTCCAGTCTCCTTCACAAGCCAAATCCCAATTATCTCTATTTCCTTACATCTCTCATCTGTAGGATCCCATCGCTCATATTTACATTCTTCTTCTCATCAGTGTCCAGTCCCAAATTTCTCTCCAGGCTTCTCCTCTGATCTCAGTATTTCCATATAGAATCCTAGAATCATAGAATGGTTTGGGTTGGAAGGGACCTTAAAGATAAAGATATGCTTCACTTCTTTTTTCAGTCCCTCTGCCCAACCTGTTCCAGTTCTCTCATTGCACTCTCCACATTCCTGTCAATCAAATTCTTCTTATCCAAGGTCCAATCCCTTTCTCTAACAAATTGCATTCAGTCCAGCTCTTCATACAAGTTTTCCATCTACAGGTGAACTCTAGCCAGTATCCCTTCTCCCCTTCTTAGCTCCTAAATCATGTCTCCTATGCAGCCAGATGCAGGTTCTTAACTCCTTACAGAAAAAGTCTAGTTTCACCAATAAGTCCTTGGCTACTGCATGTTCTGTCACTGAATGGGAAAGGATATGTGTCACACAGAAACCAAACATTCAGGGTTTGCTCACTGAAATCCATGAGAATGGCATGTGTGCAGTCTAGTCAGAATGCATCTTTGCAGCATTCTCAGAGAAAAATGAAATATTCAGAGATTACAGTTAGTAAACTGTAAGCATATGCAAATTAATCTTTTTGAAAGGCTTGTATCCTGGCTAAACTCAGATGCTTTGTCATGCAAATGGCAAAAGACATCCCTGGAATAAAATCCCTCATGCTTTTTCAACCAAATTTCAAGTGTTCCAAAGGAGAGTGGTACTACCGGTTTCCACAGTAAAAGTCGCCAGAATTTTTAAAACATTGGAAAATAAATTTTTCTCTCTTTCTAATTTTCAAGACCAATATTTTAAACCAAAATTTTACACACACAGAAATTAAATAAATCAGCACAATGCATATATATGCCACTATAAATTTTCAGCCCAAACAGTTAAAGTTTGGCAAAGTTATAAAAATCTTGTTTGGCTACTTTAATACTTGGTGACATTATCATCTGCCTATAATTTCAGCCAAATGAATTATTAATATATACTTGTTTCTGTTGACTACTGTCTCCTACGGCAAGATTTAATTATCTCTCAACCGAGTCCAAATCATGCTTACTATAGTGAACAGCCTATCTGCTGGGTGGGTTTCAATTGGTTTCAGAAGTCCCTACTCTTCAGTGGCAAAAATTCGCTTAACATTACAGAGGCTATGAAAGGTGGTATCAGACATCTCATTAAATTCATAATTAAGAATAAACACAGGAAAGAAAAAAAAGACAAATTTCATGAGCAGACAAATTGAGGAAGCAATACAGAAATAGAATATTTTTTTCCTTTGGTTCTTGCCTTTTCAGTTCAATAAAGCACTTCAGCATGTGCTCAACTATATGCATACAAATAGCCCCACTGTAGGCAATACACTTAAAATTTAATTTAAAATTTAGGTATCAATTTTGGGTTTTTTTTTGGGGGGGAATCAACATCTTTCACCACCTGAAGCTTGAAAAACTAGTTCACCATTTCCCAGTGACAAACAGAAAAATTATCATTGATGGCAATGAATTTTTAATCTGTATCTTATTTTTATGTAGCTTACAGACAAAGCAAAGATATCTCAGTGGCAAATATGACCTTAGTAATGTAAATACATGCGATGCTCTCTTTCCAAATAATAATAAAAACCCACACAATTCTCCAGAAATCCACAAACCCTCCAAAACCTTAGGAAGTCTCGGAGGTTTGCTTAACAGTAGTAGAATCAAATGAGGAAAGCATTGCTAAATTTTTCTGTATTTATGGAGAACTCTATTGGTACCACTAAAAAAATTTAAAAAGACAGAAATTGTGTAAATTTCACTGTTTTCCTGCCTGGGAAGAGATATATATCCAGGCAGGCACTCAAACTATTCATATAAAAGACCCATACATCCAAACAGCCATTCAACCAAAACAGACTTGAGGAGAAACAAAGGGGACACTTTCTGTTTCTTCAAAGCAGTGCAAGCTATGTGGAAAAGAAAGTGAGAAAAATGCCCATCTTCCTTCACGCAGTCAACTGGCAGGGATCAAACTTATAAGACATTTACAAGTAGGGTCATGCAAAAAAATGGAACAAGAATACCGTGTCCACAGCAATCAAATACTCTCACTTTCTCTTGGTCCTCTCCTACCCCAAGCTGCAAATAATTCAATGATTGATTTTAATGCTTGTCTTGACATTGTTACTTTGATCATGCATCCTTTTATATTAAACTAAATAGAAATCTCTAATCACCTGGTAATTTTTAAATAAATTTGCACACTTGCTGAGCCCCAACAAGAAAAAAGCACCTTGGGAAAAACCTAGTTTAGAGGACTGCTGAAAGATCAAGATAACTGAACACAAAACAGCTAATCTCTTTTTCTTATAACATATGTTATAATGAGAAAAATTAAAAAGATACATTTGCTGTGAAGAGATGACAAAAGAGGATGTTAAGAAAAAATGTTTTCTGTCTTTTTCCTGTAAAAATTTAGATGAGCCTTATTTGGCTCTGGCACAGCATGAGTAGAACAAGAGCTATTGTTTAATACAACTTTATCATCCATTATGCAATAGAGGTGACCTGAACCCAGAATTAAGGCACAAATGTTCCAAAATGGGAGGAAGTGGGGTAAAAACATTTCTGATTTTTCTCTTTTCATCTTCTTTGCGCTTTACAGATACCATGCCTTCATTTTTCGGGTTTTACCTAGCTGTGCTGTACAAAGCTGTACACTTTATACCTCTGTGGTATAAAGTTAGATATTATTTTTCCTGAATTAATCTACCCACATTTCAGATTTGTTGCTAAGCTACATAAAAATAGGTAATTTACCCCCAAGGTCACATGGGAGGGACAAAGAGAAAGACAATAAAATGAACGTCATCTTTGGAACTGAAAACATGCCAGAGGCTTCTGTAAGTGACTTCTTACAAAAAATCTTCACTTTATTTAATAGAAATTACCTAACCTCAAAAGACAAATATTGAAGGCAGCTTATAGTGAGATACTACACTACAAACATATTTGCCATGGGATCAGTCTATAAAATATATTACATCCTTGATTATAAACAAATAAAATCCAAATCACCACACACGCCTTTTCCAGACCTGAAAAATACTTCTCACTAGACTAGGCCATGATTTAAAATCAATCAAGTGTTTTTAAAAAGATAATTTATATATGAGCAATTCATGTATTCAGCTGTTAGTTATGAGTGGGAGACAAAGTGTATATAAAAATTGAACAGCATCATCAAGCAGGGCCCCCCATAACTTTACTTAGGAGTGCAGCTACTATTCAGAAATAGGTCAGTTTGGCAGGCTTACCTTGAAAATAATTATTAATATTTTATAGAGTATAAAAATCCTTATGTGCTTTATGAACATAGATCATAGAATGGTTTGGGTTGGAAGGGACCTTAAAATCATCTAGTTCCAATGCCCATGCCATGGGCAGGGACATCTTTCACTGGATCAGGTTGCTCAAAACCCCATCTCTCTCAGGCTGTCCTCATAGGGGAGGTGCTCCAGCCCCTGATCATCTTTGTGGCCCTCCTCTGGACCCACTCGAGCAGGTCCATGTCTGTCTTATGCTGGGGGCCCCAGAGCTGAATGCAGTACTCCAGGTGGGGTCTCATGAGAGTGGAGTAGAGGGGAAGAATCACTTCTTCTGATGCAGCCCAGGATGCGATTGGCTTTCTGGGCTGCTAGACCACACTGTCAACTCATATTCAGTTTTTCCTCCACCAATACCCACAAATTTTCTCTGCAGGGCTGCTCTTAGTCCACTCATCGCTCAGCCCGTATCCATGTTTGGAATTGCCCCAACCCAGGTGCAGGACCTTGCACTTGGCCTTGTTGAACTTCATGCGGTTCGCACGGGCCCACCTCTCCAGCCTGTCAAGGTCCCTCTGGATGGCATCCCTTCCCTCTAGAGTATCAACCACAGCACTCGGCTTGGTGTCATCCGCAAACTTGCTGAGGGTGCACTCAATCACACTGTCCATGTCCCCAACAAAGATGTTAAACAGTGCCATTCCCAATACCGAACCCTGAGGAATGCCAGTCGTCACTGGTCTCCACTTGGACATTGAGCCATTGGCTGCAACTCTTTGAGTGCGACCGTCCAGCCAATTCCTTATCCACCAAGTGGTCCATCCATCGAATCCATGTCTCCAGTTTAGAGACAAGGATGTTGTGTGGGACACTGTCAAATGCTTTGCACAAGTCCAGGTAGATGGTGTCAGTCACTCTTCCCTTATCCACCAATGCTGTAACCCCATCATAGAAGGCCACCAAATTTGTCAGGCACGATTTGCCCCTAGTGAAGCCATGTTTGGCTGTCACCAATCACTTCTGTTTTCCATGTGCCTGAGCATAGTCTCCAGGAGGATCTGCTCCATGATCTTGCCAGGCACAGAGGTGAGGCTGACCGGCCTGTAGTTCCCTGGGTCTTTCTTTTTTCCCTTTTTAAAAATGGGGGTTATGTTCCCCCTTTTCCAGTCAGTGGGAACTTCATTAGGCTGCCAGGACTTCTCAAGTATGATGGAGAGTGGCTTAGCCACTCCATCCGCCAGTTCCCTCAGGACCCGCGGGTGCATCTCATCGGTTCCCATGGACTTGTGCACATTCAGGTTCCTTAGATCGTCTCAAACCTGATCTTCTCCTACGGTGGGCAGTATTTCAGTCTCCCAGTCCCTGCCTTTGGATTCTGTGAGTTGGGTGGCATGGCTAGAGCACTTGCTGGTGAAGACTGAGGCAGAAAAGTCATTGAGTACCTCAGCTCCAGCTGCGCCTTGGCTTTTCTGATCCCCTCTCTGCACTCTCAGTCCATATCCCTATAATCTCCCCAGGATGTATATCCCTGCCTCCACTGCCTGTGCATTTTGTTGTTGTGTTTTAGTCTGGCTAAGAGGTCTTGACTCTTAGCCTAGCTGGCCTTCTGCCTCCCCTGCCTGACTTCTTACACATTGGGATTGAGAGCTCTTGTGCCCTAAAAAAGTTGTCTTTAAATATCTCCCAGCTCTCATTCGCTCCTTTGCTTCTGAGGGCAGTTTCCCTACTGCTCTAGCGCCCTAAACAGCTGAAAGTTTGCCTTTCTGAGGTTTAGGGTCCTGACTCTACTTTTTACCTGTCCTGTACCTCTCATGATTGGATTGAGAATTCCACCAGGGCATGATCACTGCAGCCCAGGCTACCTCCAGTCTTGACCTCTCCGATAAGTTCTTCCGCATTAGTGAGCAACATGTCCAGCAGTGCCTCTCCTCTGGTCAGGCTCTCCATCACCTGTACTAGGAAGTGGTCCTCAATGCTTTCCAGTAATTTCCTGGACTGCTTGCAGTTCACTGTGCTGCTTTTCCAGCAGATGTCTGGGTGGTTGAAGTCCCCTATCAGGATCAGGGCCTGAGAGCGTGATGCTTCCTGCAGTTGAAGAACTCTTGATCAACCTCCTCTTCTTGATTGGGTGGCCTGTAGTAGACACCAACCACAAAGTTTCCTTTGTTGGCTTGGTCTCTAATTTTCACCCATAAGCTCTTGACCTGCGCATTGCTGTTCTTCAAAGATAGCTCTGTGCAATCAATCCCATTTTTGGAATAGAGGGCAACTCCCCCACCTCTCCTTTCTTGCCTGTCCCTTCTGAATAGTTTATAGCTGTTTTGTTTCTTTCCTATCTTCTATTCCTAAAGAAAAGACCTTTGAAAGGTCTTTTCTTTCAATCATGAAGAAGAATTTAATGTAATGAGATGTAATGTAATGTAATGTAATGTAAAGTACTGATTACCCAGCATCCTGTGTTTTACATTTACTTTCATTTTATTTGCAATGCTTCTTACTTTTGGTGGTGATCTCACCTTTTAGAAAAAAATCCTTGTAAGCTTTCTAGAAAGGACTCAGTATTTTGAAAATACAGTAAATCGTATGTTATCAGTATACGTAAATCCCAGGGTTGTACATACTGTCCTGGTTTTGGCTGAGATGATAATTTTCTTTCTAGTAGTGGGTATAGTGTTGTGGTTTGGATTTAGGATGAGAATAATATTGATAGCACACTGATGTTTTTAGCTGTTGCTAGGTAGTTGTTGTGTCTACACTAAGTCATGGACTTTTCAGCTTCTCGCGCCCTGCCAGGTGCACAAGAAGCTGGGAGAGCACAGCCACGACAGCTGACCCAGACTGGCCAAAGGGATATTCCCTACCATATAATGTCATGCTCCATATATAACTGGGGAAGTTAGCCAGGAGGCAGATTCGCTGCTCGGAAACAGACTGGGCATCGGATTGTTTTATTTTCCTTTTGCATGTGGTGAGCAATTGCATTTGTGCATCACTTGTATTATTTTTATTATTTTTGTTATTGTTATTACTGTTATTCTCTTCCTTTGTTATCCTATTAAACTGTCTTTATCTCAAATCATGAGATTTATTTTTTTTTCAGTTCTCCTCCCCATCCCCTTGGAGGGGGAGGGATGAGCGAGTGGCTGTGTGGTGCTTAGTTACCGGCTGGGGTTAAACCATGAGAATGTAAAATTTCTTTTTTTTTAATATTGATATCAAAAATGTCTTCCTACTAGCAGATGCATTTTGAAATTCATTTAATGAGTTTGGAAAATTAATAATCTTACATTCTTGGGATTAAGTATTTTTACTGGTAGTTAGAGAAAAAGATAATAGTATCTGTAGTGTATTTTCTGTGATAATCAACTTAATGCTCATAGAAACAATCTCCAAGACTAATAGTCTACCACTTTTTATTGGTTTAAAAAAAGCGCTGCATCAAAATCAATGGCAATCTAAGCTTGCCTGTGTGTTCATATTGGCATATCACAGCCTTTCATTCGGAAGGGCTGTGCTTTCTGAAGAAAATATTTGAGTGCAAAAGTGGAACTATAATTCCTTAATAAATATGTTGTCTCTTGATAGTCTCAGGACAAAATGGATCATGTGGTTCATGGGCTGTATGATTATGTCATAAATATTCAGTGATTTATGAGAGTGAAAGTAAAGATTCCACCCAGTGCAAGGACTACAAAAATTGTGGTGCTTTATCAAATATTTGTAATTATAACAGTAAGATTTGATAAAAGAAAAAAAAAAACCTTTGGTTTTTAAATTATAAATATTTTATTTAGTGTTCTTTTCTCCCACTGTCAAAGAATAGGGGGCTAGTCATGGAAGGCTCCAATTATTTCAGATTAGGTAATCCTTTGATTTGAGGGGGATGTGTGTGAGAGAGTTGATAAAAGCTATCTATAGAGGGAGTATGGAGGAGTTAATGAAATGACATCACGTGTATGAGGAATAATAAAGCTCCTCTGCTGAATGTGAAACTGTCTTAGAAGTGAAGGTTATGATTCCCACTGACAATCTCTTGAACTGTTTAGCTCCTTTAACTGTTTATTACTAAACCCTCTTGAAACTGTGTATCATTTAATCTACCTTGATATGTAAATTATAAGTCAAGGCTTTTGAGTAATATAGTGAAAAGTTGTCTGATTTTTATTGCATCCTCTGCGAGTACTTTCTAAAACTTGGTAAATTGCTGTTCAATAGCTTGTTATAGCAGTGTTGTTTGACAACAGAACTCTTGGTGCCTCCTACAACTGTGGTATAGTAGGGGAAATGCTCCATTCTGCTCTGCTCCTTTTTTATAAAGAAATAAAAACTTCTGTGATGATGTCAGTGTTAAAATATTTATAGAGTATTATAAATGGAGAGGATGTTTTAGAAACTTAAAGAGACTTCATGTCCTGCAGAATTAATTTTGTTTTTCCTTTGTGTTATATGCATATTGTAAAATAATATAAATGGAACATGATTTTCTGAGTTGGAGTAGGAAAAGTACTTGATCAACAAATACAGAGTAGTGCTTGCACACAGGATAGACTACATACGAAAATACAAAGCTAGGAGAGACAAAGGAAAGCTTCAAAAGGTGAACAGTGAGAAATCTGAAAATATGCCTCTAGTAATAGTAATATGCTTCACAGATATAAAAGGTACAACACATTGATGCTTCTGACTTTTGTTGCAGCTACTCAAATTCAATGCCACAATTTTACTATCTGTAGATCTAATTCCTTATAGAAGAAACTTAATATCTGTAGAACTGTGTAACTGGATGTCACGGTTTAACCCCAGCCAGCAACTAAGTACCACAGAGCTGCTCGCTCACTTCCCCCCAGCGGGATGGGGGGAGAGAATCGGAAGGGTAAAAGAGAGAAAACTCATGAGTTGAGATAAAAACAGTTTAATAATCAAAATAAATTATTGATATTGTTATTATTGTTAATAATAATGATAATAATAATAGTAATGAAAAGGAAAATAACAGAGAGAAATAAAACCCAAGAAAGACAAGTGATGCAAATGAAAACAATTGCTCACCACCAACAGACCTATGCCCAGCCAGTCCCCAAGCAGCGGTCCCCCGGCCAACCTCCCCTCTGGTTTTATATACTGAGCATGACATCATATGGTATGGAATATCCCTTTGGTCAGTTGGGGTCAGCTGTCCCAGCTGTGTCCCCTCCCAACTTCTTGTGCATCCCCAGCCTGCTCGCTGGTGGGGTGGTGGGAGAAGTAGAAAAGGCCTTGACTCTGTGTAAGCACTGCTCAGCAATAGCTAAAACATCCTTGTATTATCAACACTGTTTCCAGCACAAATCCAAAACATAGCCCCATACTAGCTACTATGAAGAAAATTAACTCTATCCCAGCCAAAACCAGCACACTGGAAAACCTAGAACCTAAATTCTTTTTAGAAATAAAGTGAGACTTGTTGTGGTTTAGCCCCGGCCGGCAACTAAGCACCACGCAGCCACTCGCTCACTTTCCCCCGGCGAGATGGGGGAGAGACTCGGATGAGTGAAAGTGAGAGAACTCATGGGTTGAGATAAAGACAGTTTAATAAGTAAAGCAAAAGCCACATGCGCCAGCAAAGCAAAACAAGGAATTCATTCACTACTTCCCATCGGCAGGCAGGTGTTCAGTCATTTCCAGGAAAGCAGGGCTCTATCATGCATAACAGTGAGAAGACAAATGCTATAACTCTGAACATCTCCCCTTCCTCCTTCTTCCCCCAGCTTTTATTGCTGAGCATGATGTCATTGTTGAGGGATATTAGTTGTTTAGCACAAATAAGTAAGTTTTAATTAGAATAAATTACTTAGGATTATAATAGGGTGCGATTTGTGTTGTCTGCTTAGCTTTACTTACCATGAGTAGCTAGATTTGCTGAAGCCTTTAGGCTGTGACAGGTATTTTTCTCAGTAATTTTCCGAGTAGTTTTCCTAACAGCTAGTACAGCGCTGTGTTTAGTGTTTTAGTATGGGAAAGTATTTTGGTATCACACTAATGTCTTGGTAGTGTTTTTCCCAAGTCTGGGACTCTTTAGTTCTCCTATTCCACCGGCAAGGGCAGGTGCACAAGGAGTGTAAACCAGAAGGTAAGGAGGCTCCAACCTTCGGCAAAAACTGCGGAAACTGCAAGTCAACAAGATAAGAGCCTGTCTGCCTGGACACAGAAAAATAATCCAATTAGATGTTAGAAGATCCCAGACCAAAACCCACCATTGGACTAAAAGACGTGTGGACAGTGCATGAAGAGTGCGTGAGGGGCAGGTGTATGGATCCCAAGGGTATAATTGCCCAGGGATTTCTTTGTTCAGGATCCCTCTCTTTGGAGGCACCCAGCCCGGGCTGTTCTTGCTGCTGAACCTTTCAATTTAATTAATTATTTTATAAAATCCGACGCCTGAGACTCTGCTGCAGGAAACCTAGGGTTGAGCCTGAAGAAGGAGGAAGCGCACCCAAGAATGAGTGTGTCTGTGTGTTTGTGTGTGACACCATAAATGGTGTGTGAATGCTCAGGCAGCAGCTCCTCCATTAACAGTCATATGGTATGGAATATGTCTATGGTCAGTTGGGGTCAGCTGTCCCAGCTGTGTCCCCTCCCAGCTTCTTGTGCATCCCCAGCCTACTTGCTGGCAGGGCAGTCTGAGAAGCAAAGGCCTTGACACTGTGTAAGCACTGCTCAGCAATAGCTTAAACATGGGAGTGTTACAAACAGTTTTCATCACAAATCCAAAACATAGCACCATAGCACCTCTGCGATAACATATTTTAAAAAGAGTAAAAACTGTGGCACAACAGCAGCTGGGAGAGAGGAGTGAGAATGTGAGAGAAACAATCCTGCAGATGCCAAGGTCAGTGAAGAAGGAAGGAGAGGAGGTGCTCCAGGTGCCAGAGCAGAGATTCCCCTGCAGCCTGTGGTGAAGACCATGGTGACACAGGTTGTCCCCTTACAGCCCATGGAGGTCCACGGTTGTATTGGGTCTGGCTGAGATGGAGTTAATTTTCACCACAGCAGCCCTCATAGTGCTGTGCTGTGCCTTGGTACCTAGCAAGGTGGTGATAACACACCAGTGTTTTGGCTACTACTGAGCAGTGCCAGCACACATCAAGGCTGTCTCTCAAATATTTCTCCCCTGCCCTCAGCAGTAGGCTGGGGGCGGGCAAGATCCTGGGAGGGGACACAGCCAGGACAGCTGACCCAAACTGACCAAAGGGATATTCCATACCATATGACGTCTGCTCAGCAATAAGAAGCTGAGAAAAAGGGGGAGGAAGGGGGGGCATTCGTTATTTATGACGTTTGTCTTCTGGAGCAACCACTACACATACTGAAGCCCTGCTTCCCGGGAAGTGGCTGGACATTGCCTGCTGATGGGAAGTAGAGAATAAATCTTTTGTTTTTTCCTTTGCTTCTGCATGCAGCCTTTTGCTGTATTAAACTGCCTTTATCTTGATCCACAAGGGGTTTTTTTCCCCATCTTATTTTTCTCCCTCCCTGTCCTGCTGAGGAGGGGAGTGATCGAGCGGCTTGGTGGACACCTGGCATCCAGCCATTGTCAACCCACCAGAGTCCTTTTTGGTGCCCAACGTGGGGCTCAACAACAGCAGTTTTGTATTAAGCGTGCTATAGCTATAGTAGTTATTAAGTGGCAAGCTCCTGTGCAGGTCACAGATTTCGTTAAGCTGCACTGCTTATCTCTGTTTTACTGAGCTACGGAACATGTTAATACAAATAATGGCTATGTGTTTTGCCCTGGCACTGATGTTCTTGCTGTACTGGGGGAGCTATCCTGTGGAGAAGATGAGGGAATACATCTCCATCTCCCTAACCAGGACTGATGTGGATGGTTTTATTATGCAGGCTCCCAAGGTCCTTGTTTACCCTTTTGTGAGCTGTTTAATACTACTAATTAATACTGTTGGCATATTATGGGGGTTTGTGGAATTTGGTCTTGTCCTGGTGTAAGAGAAGACAACTTTTGGGTGAGGTAATACAGAGTGTGTGGAAGGATTTGGGCAGGTTCCTAGGGTGGTTATCACCTCCCATAACCTGGGACTTTACACCTGAACAGGCAAGAACCCTGGCAAAACTGATGCGCCACCTGATACAATGGTGCCTTGCCTACCCCAATGAAAACCAACAGCTTCTAGTACTGTACTGGGGCCTGGCCTGGGCCTATCAAGCCACAGTGCAGAACTCTCAGAGGACTGTGGTTGAGGAAGGCACCCAAACTGCAGCTGAGGACACCGTGGCTGAGATAGGGACACAAACAGTAACAACTACAGTAATTGCCCCAGTAGTGAAAAAGAAACAGTGGACAAGGAGAACAACGGGTCCATATCATCAGTTAGTAAGGAGGAAGCTGGTCCTTCAGCAAAGAAACGGGAGGGAGGAATGAGAGAAATCAGACAGGAAGCAGAAACTACCCAGTCCCTGACCTCATCAGAACTTCCCGATGTGCAGAAAGATTACAGCCGCCAGCCAGGTGAGCAGATATTGCTGCCTGGCTGCTCTGATGCTGGGATAATGGGGCCGACAGTCAGCAATTGGAAGGCAGGGAAGCCCAGCAGCTGGGATCCCTTGCTAGAAACCGAGGAATTGAGAGGGGAATTGGAAAAGAGGCAGCAATTTGCAGTCTCTGGAGATGGCTCCTCTCAAGTGTGAGGGCAAGATACCCATTCAAGGAAGATCTTGTGAACTCCCCAGGAAAGTGGACCACCGCAGATGAAGGCATCCAGTACCTGAGAGAACTAGCAATGCTGGAAGTCATCTATAGTGATCTAGATGATGAGGAGGTCTCCAAAGATCCAGAGGATGTCCTGTGCACATGGGCCATGTGGAGGAAGGTGATTCAGTGTGCCCCAGTGTCATATTCTAATAGCTTGGCAGCAATGTATTGCCCAGATATGGACACACCAACTGTGGAGAGAATGTGTTCTTGGCTCCAGAACTTTGAAGAAATTCTCTGTACCTCCTGATCCCTATGGGCCAGCACCTTGGCTGTCAGAGGTACCCCAAGAAATCAGTCATCTCCTGTCCCAGTCAGAGGGAAAGGGAGCCCCAGGCATATGCCACATGGTGCACTCTGGTTCTTCCTGCTTGACCAAGGGGAGGACATGAGGAAGTGGGATGGTGAACCCACCTTTAAGTTGGAAGCCCGTGTTCATGAACTAAGAGGGAAGACAGCTGTTAAGAAAGGGTCACCCAAGAAGGCTGTCAGCATAGTTGCTACAGAGACACAAGAAGGCAATCAGACATAGAAGAACTGAAATCACCTCCCTTGATCCTAGTGAAGGGTCTTCTGGTCTGTCACTGCGAGGGTCAGAGAGGGAATACTCTGACCAGGAACAGGAATAGAGGGTCCCTGCCTTTGGCCAGGAGGAGGAAAGGGATGACTGGGTATATTGGACTGTGTGGATTTGATGGCCTGGCACATCAGACCCACAGAAGTATAAGGCTTTGGTAGACACTGGTGCACAGTGTACACTGATACCATCAGGGTATAGGGGCACAGAACCCATCCGGATCTCTGGAGTGACAGGGGGATGCCAAGAATTGTCTGTATTGGAGGCTGAGGTGAGCTTAACAGGGGACAAGTGGGAGAAGCACCCCATTGTGACTGGCCCAGAGGCCCCTTGTATCCTTGGCATAGATTACCTCAGGAGAAGGTACTCCAAGGACCCAAAGTGGTACCGATGGGCTTTCGGTGTAGCCACTGTGAATGCAGAGAAGATCAAACAGTTATCTACCCTGCCTGGTCTCTCAGAAGATCCCTTTGTTGTGGGATTGCTGCAAGTTGAAGAACAACAGGTGCCAAGCGCTACCAGGACGGTGCACCGGCGGCAATATCACACAAATCGAGACTCCCTGGCCCCCATCCATGAGCTGATTCATCAACTAGAGAACCAGGGAGTCATCAGCAAGACTCATTCACCTTTTAATAGTCCCATATGGCCAGTGCAAAAGTCTGATGGAGGATGGAGGTTAACGGTGGACTATCGTGGCCTGAACGAAGTGACGCCACCACTGAGTGCTGCTGTACCAGACATGGTTAGAGCTCCAATATGAAATGGAGTCAAAGGCAGACAAGTGGTATGCTACAATGGACATCGCCAATGAGTTCTTCTCAATTCCTTTGGCAGCTGAATGCAGGCCACAGTTTGCTTTCACTTGGAGAGGTGTTCAATACACCTGGAATCGACTGCCCCAGGGGTGGAAGCATAGTCCTACTATTTGTCATGGACTAATCCAAACTGCACTGGAAAAGGGTGGTGCCCCTTAACATTACGATACATCAATGACATCATTGTGTGGGGCAACAAGGCAGAAGAAGTGTTTGAGAAGGGAAAAAGAGTAATTCAGATTCTTCTGAAAGCTGGTTTCGCCATAAAGAAAAGCAAGGTCAAGGGACCTGCACAGGAGATCCAGTTCTTGGGAATAAAATTGGAAGATGGAAGCCATCATGTGCCTATGGATGTGGTCAACAAGATAGCAACTATGTCTCCACCAGCTAACAGGAAGGAAACACAAGCCTTCCTAGGACTAAGGAGAATTTTTACATATGTACTCATTGATACGGGTGCTCAAATGTCAGTAATCACCAAGGAGACCACGAAATGCCTAAATATAAAACCTGGTTGCCGTAAGGTAAAATTTACAGGGACTGATGGAATCATAAAGGAATGCCCTCCAGCAAAAATTGCCCTGTGGCTCCCAGGCGAGAAGAAATTGACCCGCACCAAAGTATTGGTCAATGCTGCTAGTACTAACATACTGGGATTTGATGTGTTGTATGGCAGAGTGTGGAAACTCCCCGATGGGTCAGTCTGGAGTTTCGCTGGACGAGGTGATGGAGAAATAGCATGGCTTGAAGAGGATGAAACTAAAGCTGTAAATTTATTAGAAATATCTATACCTTTGCCTCCATCAAAAATTACTGACATAAAGCAGTATCCCTTGCCAGCAGCCGCACGTTCAGGCATTGACGGGGTGGTAACAGATTTGGAAAAAAGAGGTATTATTACTCGCACACACTCCCCCTATAATTCTCCTGTCTGGCTGGTAAAAAAGCCAAATAGACAGTGATGGCTTACAAATGATTATAGACAATTGAATGCAAATACTGCACCTTTAACGGCAGCAGTACCAAACATTGCAGAATTAGTAACCCAAATTCAGGGAGCATCACACCCATGGATGGCGACTTCAGATGTCAAAGATATGTTCTTTATGATCCCACTCCAGGAACATGATAAAGCCCAATTTGTGTTTACTTGGAAAGGGATACAGTACACCTTTAACAGACTACCACAGGGATATAAGCACTCCCCCACCATTGCTCACAACACCTTGGCAAAGGTTTTAACAGAAATTTCCAGCCCACCAGGTGTCACGATACACCAATATATCGATGACATACTGATAGGAGGAGAAAAGACAGAGGAAGTCAGGCATACCATGGAAGATGTATGAGAAAAACTGACAGCTTTGGAACTACACATTCCCCCATCTAAGTGTCAGGGACCTACACAGGAAGTTAAGTTCCTGGGGCTTTGGTGGGTTAAAGGAGCTGCTTCTATTCCTCCAGACACCCTGAAAGAAATAGAGCATGGGCAGAATCCATCTAACAAAAAGGAATTACAGCAAGTTCTGGGAACTTTAAACTATTGGCGCAAACATATCCCTGGTTTTTCTATTATTGCCCATCCCTTATGCAATCTGTTTAGAAAAAGGTAAATCATGGGAATGGTACTAACAACCCCAAAAAACCTTTACACTTAGGAAGCAAAAGATAGCTCCAGAAAACTCCATCGAATCAGTACTAGATGGATAGCACCCACCTTCTAACCTAATATCTGCCAGTCAAATCAAGACCAAGCACTACTTCTTTTGTGTTCACAGGTGCTCTGAATGCCAGGAAATTGCACCAGGGATCACAGACTCCCCTATATCAATCTAACATGGAACACTGAGGAAGGGAAATATGTCCTGCAATGGACCCCTAAGGGAAATGGAACCATAGATAGCTGCTGTATTACTAAATCACCACTACAGTTTGAGACTGGTGGTGAAACAACTGGGACAATCTATCATCCTTCTGGAAATCAATGCACCAACACACCATGGGGAATGCATATACTCAAGGTGTGGGGAGCACCCCAACGTGGTCATTGGGATTATATGCAGACTACTGACTGGTGCATTGATTGGAATGGGACCATTGGATTATTGGACAATCCCATACAGGTCGATGTCCAATATGCAAACTTTAATATTTCTCACTTAGATAGTCCAAAACGCTATAATTGGAATTGCACTAAAGTTTATAATTGCAGCAGTCGAGAAGTTGAAATTCAGAGATTGGGCCCAATAGTTCAAGCCCTCCAATTAGGTTGTATTTGTCGTAATTACACCACTTCAATCAATGACACTTGGTCTCATTTGACAAACAGTGATACCCGTTCTGATATAATTTGTTCAAAACTCAGTATACCCTCTATGGGACACACTGCGTGGGTTAGTAGTGATGGAACTTAGACCACAGACTTATCTGTGGAGGGCCAGTGACGTCAACACACATTGGGACTGTTAACACTTTGCCCCTTCTGGAGGAAGCAACCTCTTGTATCAGCTCTGTGGGGATGAATCAAAAGACAATCACGAGACCCCTGGCAACACCCAACAACAGGAACTGTGGTTGGATGGGTTCTGGAATCAATTTTCACACTACAAATAACAGCATTCCAGACTCAAATGATGTTAAATAACCTCACGGGACAGACTGAAGCATTGGCTAATGCAACTCTTCGAGGGTGATCGAACACTGGAACAGGCTGCCCAGAGAGGTTGTGGAGTCTCCTTCTCTGGAGATATTCAAAACCCGCCTGGACGCAATCCTGTGCAACATGCTCTAAGTGATCCTGCTCTAGCAGGGGGGTTGGACTAGATGATCTCTAGAGCTCCCTTCCAACCCCTAACAATCTGTGAATCTGTGAACTCACGTTGGGTTGGAAGAACTGAATGTACAACTATGGGCTACATCAAAAAAGGCATTACAGAACAGACTGACATTAAATTTGTTGTTATTGCATGAAAACAAAGTATGCGGATACTTGAGCTTAGCTAACGACTGGTGCTGTATCCACATACCAAATGTAACACAAAGCCTTAATGAACAATTAGACCACATGAAGCGTCTGGCAGAAGCGAGTAGGGACCTTAGAGGGAGCATGGAGGTAAGATGGTTAAACAAACTTTTGCATGGTTTAGGATTCTCACTATCAGGATGGGTTGCTCCTTTATTGCAATTTATATTGATAGTAATCATTGTGATTATTCTGCTTTGTGTATTATTAGCTTGTGTCAAATCCATGCTAACCTGGGTGTTAATTCATCAAGTATGAATGGTGTCTGGGTGGAACAAATTAGAGCTATGCCCAAGTAAAGAGGAAGAAACATCAAACGTAAGGGATATCCCCAAGACTGACTTTATACAAACATGATTTGGATCTCAAACTGAATGACTATAGTCATGGGGTGGATAATGTGACAATTGCACATAAGAGGTTAAAAACACAGGTGTCCGCTTATCTCTTATACAAACATTGTGGATGGAGATCCACAAGGATGGTATGAGAAGCAGCCAAAGGAGGGAGTCTTACAGCAGAAAGATGGCCCTGTTTTGGCTAGAGAATGCGGAATAAACAGATAGATGGTTTCTACACAGAATCTTGAAGGCCACGGTGCCCGGAGTGAGACCTTTCGCTTCATTATCCATGAAATGAATATTAAAGTTGACACTCCCAAATATGATAATGAGCTAAAGATATATGACTATAGTACTTGACTCTCCACCCAAATCATGTTAAACGTCACCCCAGGGAGGGGACAGCTAAGGTTGGGGTATAAAGGATATTGAGGAAGATACCCCTGTGGGGGGAGAGAAGAAATTGAAAACCCCAAAGAGGCAGTCAACAGGCTGTGCTCCTTCTCCTCCACCCAAGGTAGGAACGCCTTCTTGGTAAGCATCGCGATTTCACTTTTCTGGTGAAGAATACCTGAGATGGCATTTTGCTAGCATTATAATCATATATTAGTGCTATTGCAGTAAGTGCATTTATCAATAGCAATTCCGAACTTTTATATCTGTCGCTTTAATAAACTTTCTATCTGTTTCAACTTTGCAAAGCTGTCTCAGTGAAAGTCCTTTAGGGGCAAACATTAACTCTGATATGTGGCTATATATATAATCCTTCAGACATAAACAGTTGACCAAGTCTGGGACTAAGACTGGACCTAGCCACACCTAGGCTCCTCTCTGAGAAGGAGTTCAGAAAGCAAGGAGGTCCTTTCTGAACCTTGTGACTCAACGGGAGGACCTCCCTCAGCCACACATCAGACTCACATCCTTTACGCGTCGGGGGTATCGAGGATCAGAAGCCCACTACACCCCAACAGAAAAAGAGATCCTAGCAGCATATGAGGGGATTCAAGCCACTTCACAAGTTGTCGGTACAGAAAAAAAATCTCTCCACTTGGCACCATGATTGCCCGTGCTACAGTGGATGTTCAAAGGAAGCATCCCCTCTATATATCACACAACCAGCACTACATGGAGTAAGTGGGTAGCACTGATCGTGCAACAAGCTTGACTGGGGAAACCCAATCACCCAGGAATCCTGGAAGAGATCATAGACTGGCCAGAAGGAAGAGATTTTGGAACAGCACCTGAAGATGTGGCTCGTGCCCAAGAGGCACCACCATATAATGAGTTATCGGAAGATGAAAGGCTTTATGCTTTGTTTACTGATGCATCCTGTTGTGTTGTAGGAAACCACTGGAAGTGGAAAGCTGCTGTCTGGAGTCACACATGACAAGTTGTTGAGGCCACTTGTCGTAATTTAGCCCCAGCCAGCAGCTGAGCACCATGTGGCCGCTCGCTCACCCTTCCTCGGCGGGATGGGGAGGACAATGGGAAGACAAAGGCAAACCCCGTGGGTTGGGATAAAGACAGTTTACTGGGACAGCAAAGGGAGAGGGAAATAACAACAACAGTACTTAATAGAATAGACAAAACTGGTGATGTACAATGCAGCGTCTCACCAAACGACCACACAACTCAGATCGCGTGCTCAGACCCGTCCCGAAGCTGGACCATGCCCAAGCCATGAGTCCTGGAGCCGCGTCACCCCTCCCCAACTAGCCCTCTTTTATGCTGAGCATGACGTCACATAGTATGGAAAATCCCCTTTGGCTAATTTGGGTCACCTGTCCTGGCTGTGTCCCATCCCAGCTTTCGGTGAAAAATTCATAGAATCATAGAATTATAAAGGTTGGAAAAGACCTCTAAGATCATCAAGTCCAACTGTCGACCCAACACCACCAGGTCTACTAAACCATGTCCCAAAGTGCCACGTCTACACGTTTTTTGAACAACTCCAGGGATGGGGACTCCACCACCTCTCTGGGCAGCCTGTTCCAATGCCTGACCACTCTTTCGGTGAAGAAATTTCTCCTAATATCCAATCTGAACCTCCCATGGTGCAACTGGAGGCCATTTGCTCTCATCCTATCACTAGTTACTCAGGAGAAGAGACTGACACCCACCTCACTACAACCTCCTTTCAGGTAGTTGTAGAGAGCAATAAGGTCTCCCCTCAGCCTCCTCTTCTCCAGGCTAAACTCAGCCACTCCTCATAAGACTTGTTCTCCAGACCCTTCACCAGCTTCGTGGCCCTTCTCTGGACACACTCCAGCACCTCAATGTCCTTCTTGTACTGAGGGGCCCAAACCTGAACACAGTATTCGAGGTGCAGCCTCACCAGAGCCAAGCACAGGGGCACGATCACTTCCCTGCTCCTGCTGGCCACACTATTCATGATACAAGCCAGGATGCTGTTGGCCTTCTTGGCCACCTGGGCACACTGCTGGCTCATATTCAGCCAGCTGTCGATCAATACCCCCAGGTCCTTTTCTGCCAGACAGTTTTCCAGCCACTCTTCCCCAAGACTGTAGCGCTGCATGGGGTTGTTGTGACCCAAGTGCAGGACCCAGCACTTGGCCTTGTTGAACCTCATACTGTTGGCCTTGGCCCATCGATCCAGCCTGTCCAGAGCCCTCTGTAGAGCCTTCCAATCCTCAAGCAGATCGACACTCCTGCCCAATTTGGTGTCATCTGCAAACTTACTGAGGGTGCACTCAATCCCCTCGTCCAGATCATTGATAAAGATATTAAACAAGACTGGCCCCAAGACTGAGCCCTGGGGGAACACCGCTTGTGACCGGCCGCCAACTGGATTTAAGTCTGTTCACCACAACTCTCTGGGCTCAGCCTTCCAGCCAGTTTTTTACCCAGCAAAGAGTGCACCTGTCTAAGCCATGAACTGCCAGCTTCTCTAGGAGAATGCTGTGGGAGACAATATTGAAGGCTTTACTAAACTCCAGGTAGAAAACATCCATAGCCTTTCCCTCATCCACTAGGCAGGTCACCTGGTCATAGAAGGAGATCAGGTTGTTCAAGCAGGACCTGCCTTCCATAAATCCATGCTGGCTGGGCATGATCCCCTGGTTGTCCTGCACATGCGTGTTGAGCACACACAAGATGAACTACTCCATAATCTTCCCTGGTACCAAGGTCAGGCTGACAGGCCTATAGTTCCCCAGATCCTCCTTCCTCTCTATCCTACTCAAACCCAGGACATTATCCACCCCTTATTCTATACCATCTACATCATGCCCAGATTATTTCACTGACACCATTCTCTTACTCCATGGGCCATCGCTCTAAAGTGTCCATTGAGTTCATTTAGTTTGTGACTTTGGACTCCATTTGTCATACCGGTCTCTCAGGGCAGGAGAGATGATGTGTGCTGTTGGATTACTGCATGGTGCATCTGGAACTCGTGGCTAGTTTATCTAGCGTGGTCAATGCTCGCGGTCTGCGGGTTGAAGATGTTGATTTTCAAGGAAGTTGCTGGGCATGAGTTGCTAAGGTCAGTTCTAATTCCATCATCGCAGCACTCATCCTTCATTAATCTGTGTGTCTCTTACTGTAATACCATTGATAGAGCATATAGCAATTGTAGCAGTGATAATATACGACAGGGTTATTTAGCAATTAACAACAGACAATTTAATTTATTGGCTATTCTCACCCAAAATCAAATCCCCTTGAGGTACATATCGGACTTCTGATCCTTCCGCATCACCCACCAGGTGCACCCAGGTCCTTGAGCAAAAGCAATCCCAAGGATGGGTTTGCTTTTGTCTGAAGTAGGGCTAACCCAGACTGTCTTCCCTAACATATTCCTCATGTGCACTACAGGGACTCTATCTCCTTCTACAGTACATGGAAGTTTTGACTGGGAAGGGACAGCTCAATTGGTAGACTCCTTAGAGTTTAACCAGGTGGCCTTTACTAAATGTATATTCCAATGTTTAAAGGGTCCCACCACCCATTGTTTTCAGGGTAGTTTTTAGCATCGTGCGATTTTCCCAGAGGCTAGTGCATGGTAGGGGATGTGATACACCCACTCAATGCCATGCTCTTTGGCCCAGGTGTCTATGAGGTTGTTCCGAAAATGAGTCCCGTTGTCTAATTCGATTCTCTCTGGGGTGCCATGTTGCCACACGACTTGCTTTTCAAGACCCAGAATAGTGTTCCGGGCAGTGGCATGGGGCACAGGATATGTTTCCAGCCATCCAGTGGTTGCTTCCACCATTATAAGTAGGTAGTGCTTGCCTTGGTGGGTTTGTGGGAGTGTGATGCAATCAATCTGCCAAGCCTCCCCATATATATATTTCAGCCATCATCCTCCATACCAGGGAGGCTTTACCTGCTTGGCTTGCTTGATTGCAGAGCATGTTTCACATTGATGGATGACCTGTGAGATGGCGTCCATGGTTAGGATCACCCCTCGATCACAGGCCCATCTATATGTCGCATCTCTTCCTTGATGGCCTGAGGTGTCATGGGCCCACCAAGCTATAAATAATTCACCCTTACACTGCCAGTCCAAATCCACCTGAGCCACTTGAATCTTGGCAGCCTGATCCACCTGCTGGATGTTCTGATGTTCCTCAGTGGCCTGACTCTTGGGTACATGGGCATCTACATGATGTACCTTTACAACCAGCTTCCCTAGCTGGGCAGCAATATCTTGCCACAATGGGGCAGCCCAGATGGGTTTGCCTCTATGCTGCCACATGCTCCACTTCCACTGCTGTAACTGCCCCCACAGGGCATTGGCCACCATCCATGAGTCAGTGTAGAGGTACAGCGTTGGCCACTTTTCTCTTTCAGCAATATCTAAAGCCAGCTGGATGGCTTTCACCTCTGCAAACTGGCTCGATTCACCTTCTCCTTCAGCAGCTTCTGCAACTTGTCATGTAGGACTCCATACAGCAGCCTTCCACCTTCGATGCTTTCCCACGATGCGACAGGACCCATCAGTGAACAGGGCATATTGCTTCTCATTTTCTGGTAGTTTATTATATGATGGGGCATATTCAGCACGTCACCTCCTCCTCTGGTGACATTCCAAAATCTTTGCCTTCTAACTCCTTCAGTCTGCCTTCTGAATCCTTCAGATGGAGTATAGCGGGTCTCGGATCCTCTGTATCCCCGACTCCAAAACCCCAGGGGTCGACCTCGAGTCTCCCCTGGTGCTTTCTGCCAGAGACGCCAGGTAGGGCTATTCTCCCCGGCTGCAGTGTACAGCACATTTTTTACATCTGGTCCTGCTTGAACGGGCCCAAGGACTACACCATGAACTATTTCCTGTTTAATTTGTGCAAAGGCTTGTCATTGTTCAGGGCCCCATTTGAAAACGTGCTTCTTCCGGGTTACATGGTAGAGGGGGCTTACTATCAGTCTATAATTTGGAATGTGCATTCTCCAGAAACCCACAACGTGTAAGAAAGCCTGTGTTTCCTTTTTATTAGTCGGTGGAAACATAGCTGCTATTTTGTTGATAATATCCATTGGGATCTGACAACGCCCGTCTTGCCATTTTATTCCTAAAAACTGGATCTCCTGCACAGGTCCCTTCACCTTACTTCGTTTTATGGCGAAATGAGCTTTCGGAAAGATTTGAACTATGTTCTTCCCTTTCTCAGAAAGTTCTTCTGCTGTGTTGCCCCATAAGATGATGTCATCAATGTATTGCAGGTGTTCTTGAGCCTCACCCTGTTCCAGTGCAGTCTGGATCAGTCCATGGCAAATGGTGGGGCTGTGTTTCCACCCCTGGGGCAGTCGATTCCAGGTGTACTGGACGCCCCTCCAAGTGAAGGCAAACTGTGGCCTGCACTCTGCTGCCAAAGGGAATGAGAAAAACACATTTGCCATATCACTTGTGGCATACCACTTGGCTGCCTTTGACTCCAGTTCATATTGAAGTTCCAGCATATCTGGCACGGCAGCACTCATGGGCAGTGTGACTTCCTTCAGGCCACGATAGACTACTGTCAGCCTCCACTCTCCATTGGACTTCCGCACTGGCCATATGGGACTGTTAAAGGGTGAGTGGGTTCTGCTGATCACTCCCTGACCCTCCAGTTGATGAATTAGCTTGTGGATGGGAACCAGGGAGTCTCTGTTGGTGTGGTATTGCTGCCAGTGCACTGTTACACCTGTTTTAATTTGACCCTCAGCATCCCCACAACAGAAGGGTCCTCCGAGAGACCGGGCAAAGTAGACAACGGTTCAATTTCCTCCATCTCCAAGGCAGCTATTCCAAAAGCCCACCAGTACCCTTTTGGGTCCTTGAAATACCCTCTCCAGAGGTAGTCTAGGCCCAGGATGCACGGAGCCTCTGGGCCAGTCACAATGGGGTGCTTTTCCCAGTCATTCCCAGTTAAGCTTATTTCAGACTCACAGTCACCTGTTGGGATCCCCCTGTCACACCAGAAATACAGATGGGTTCTGCCCCTTCATACCTCGATGGCATTAAAGTACACTGTGCACCAGTGTCCACTAGAGCCTTGTACTCTTGTGGATCTGACGTGCCAGGCCATTGGATCCACACAGTCCAATACACCCTATTGTCCCTTTCCTCCACCTGGCTGGAGGCAGGGCCCCTCTAATCCTGCTCATCATATTCGCTACTCACTTCTTGCAAAAAGGACTTAGAGGTCCCTTCAAGAGGATCTTACCTACGATCAGGCCTTCCACTCAGTCTGGGGAAATCCTTATTGGAAACTGGAGCAGCATTTTTCCTGGAAGAATCCCCTTCTGTTATTGTTTTTTCTTGCAACTCATGTACTCATGCCCGTAGGGTCGAGGTAGGTTTTCCATCCCACTTCCTCATGTCCTCTCCGTGGTCACACAGGGAAAACCACAGAGTGCCTCATGGTGTGTACCTGCTATATCCTCTCTCTTGAGCAGAGGAACGCTCACTCCTAATAGTAGAGATACTGGTCCGTACAGGTGGGAAGTAGGACATATCCTCTCTGAATTGCTAGAACTCCCAGGACAGTTTCTCAACAGCCGAGATAAGGGAGGAAGAGAGATTTTCTTCGTATTATCAGAGTCGGCCAGCCACTTCATACACTGTTGACACCTCTTCACCTTTCCAGTCCATTACTGCCGGTGAGTTGGTGTATGATGATAGTGTGCTCCGTACAAATTTCTGTCGCATGGGTCGGGTACATTGGACTTCATCAGGAACTATGGGTAACTGTGCATTGACCAGGTCATAATAAACCATCTCCCACATGGCTAATTCCCTCAGGTACTGGATACCTCTATCCATGGTGGTCCACTTGCCTGGCCGACATCATCTTCACTGAAGGGATACCTTTCTCTGATGCTTGAAAGATGGTGCCTCCAGAGGCTGAGTGCTTGTGTCTTTTTCCCAATTGCCTTGTCAATGTCCCCTTCCCTAGACAAGGATCCTAGCTGCTTGGCCTCCCTACCCTCTAATTCCAGGCTACCGGTCCCATTATCCCAGCATCAGAGCAGGCAGGTAATCATAGAATCACAGAATCATAGATTGGTTTGGGTTGGAAGGGACCTTAAAGATCATCTAGTTCCAACCCCCCTGCTGCGGGCAGGGACACCCTCCACTAGACCACATTGCCCAAAGCCTCATTCAACCTGGCTTCAAACACTTCCAGGGAGGGGGACTCCACAACATCTCTGGGCAACCTGTTCCAGTGCCTCACCACTCTAACAGTAATGAATTTCTTTCTAACATCTAATCTAAATCGACCATCCTTAAGCTTAAACCCATTACCCCTTGTCCTGTCACTACACTCCCTGATAAACAGTCCCTCACCATCTTTCCTGTAGGCCCCCTTCAGGTACTGGAAGGCTGCAATTAGATCTCCCTGGAGCCTTCATTTCTCCAGGCTGAACAATCCCAACTCTCTCAGCCTGTCCTCATAGGAGAGGTGCTCCAGCCCTCTGATCAGCTTCGTGGCCCTCCTCTGGACTCGCTCTATGTCTCTCTTGTACTGGGGCCCCCAGAGATGGATGCAGTACTCTAGGTGGGGTCTCACCAGAGCGGAGTAGAGGGGCAGGATCACCTCCCTCGACCTGCTGGTCACACCTCTTTTGATGCAGCCCAGGACACGGTTGGCTTTCTGGGCTGCAAGTGCACACTGCCAGCTCATGTTGAGCTTCTCATCAATCAATACCCCCAAGTCCTTCTCCTCGGGGCTGCTTTCAATCCATTCCTCGCCCAGCCTATAGTCATGCTTGGGATTGCGCCGACCCACGTGCAGGACCTTGCACTTGGCCTTGTTGAACTTCATGCGGTTCACACAGGCCCACCTCTCAAGCCTCTCAAGGTCCCTCTGGATGGCATCCCTTCCCTCCAGGGTGTCGACCACACCACACAGCTTGGTGTCATCGGCAAACTTGCTGAGGGTGCACTCGATCCCACTGTCCATGTTGCCAAGAAAGATGTTAAACAATGCCGGTCCCAGTACCAACCCCTGAGGAACACCACTCGTCACTGTTCTCCACTTGGACATTGAGTAATTGACCACAACTCTTTGAGTGTGACCATCCAGCCAATTCCTTATCCACCCAGTGGTCCATCCATCGAATCCATGTCTCTCCAATGTCAAATGCTTTGCACAAGTCCAGGGAGATGATGTCTGTCACTCTTCCCTTATCCACCAATGCTGTAACCCCATCATAGAAGGCCACCAAGTTTGTCAGGCACAATTTGCCCTTAGTGAAGCCATGGTGGCTGTCACCAATCACCTTGTTTTCCATGTGCCTGAGCATAGTCTCCAGGAGGGTCTGCTCCATGATCTTGCCAGGCACGGAGGTGAGACTGACCGGCCTGTAGTTCCCTGGGTCTTCCTTTTTTCCCTTCTTAAAAAGGGGGTTATGTTCCCCCTCTTCCACTTAGTGGGAACTTCGCTGGACTGCCAGGACTTCTCAAATATGATGGAGAGTGGCCTGGCCACTTCATCCGCCAGTTCCCTCAAGACCCGCGGATGCATCTCATCAGGTCCCATGGACTTGTGCACCTTCAGGTTCCTTAGATATTCTACAACCTGATCTTCTACTACAGTGGGCAGTTCTGCATTCTCCCAGTCCCTGCCTTTGCCTTCTGTGACCTGGGCAGTGTGGCTCAAGCACTTGCCAGTGAAGACTGAGGCAAAGAAGTCATTGAGTACCTCAGCCTTCTCCTTGTCCTGGGTAACCAGGTCACCCGTTTCATTCCAGAGAGGACCCACATTTTCCCTCATCCTCCTTTTATCACTAATATACCTATAGAAGCTTTTCTAATTCTCCTTGACATCCCTGGCCAGACTAATTTCTATCAGGGCTTTGGCTTTCCTAACCTATCATGTGCTACCCTATTTCGCGGCTGAAATCTTATATCTCGCAGCTCACTCAGGGACAAGGATCAGGTGTTTACCTCTAGTTTTGCATCTTCCTCCTGTTCTCATGATGATCCCAGTTCATCATCCTTCCTTGTTAATCGAACTGATTTCTTTGTGTATTTCTTCTTGTGTATAGGGGCAACTGATATCAGTATGGGTTGGTTTTGTTGCTCAGCTGCAGTGCCTGTCACCAGGGTTTGAATAGCCACAGTGTCTGTTGCGGGGGTTTGGGTAGCTGCCGCACCTGTTGTGGGGTTTGGGTAGCTGCAGTGCCTGTGGGTCTGTTCTCTCTCTCTCTTCCTCTGGATGGTGCTGTCTACTATCAAGCAGCGTTTGATAGATTGTGGCCAGGGCCCAGCACAGCGCAGTCAGTTGTGTCTCCTTAGAATACCCACAGCATTTTTCTTTCAAATATTCTACCACTTTATCAGGGTCCTGCAGTTGTTCGGGAGTGAAGTTCCAAACCATTGGGGTGAGAAGGTCTCTAGATACCCGCCCATACTCGCCCACATGCCATGCCAGCCCTGACTATCCAGCCTCCAGGAAGATCTCTGGGTGGTATTCTTAAAACAATTTTTTGTAACCTTGAACAGGACTTCAAATACATTCAGGAAATGTAACAATAGGAACATGCTGGCTCAAACGTCCCAAGGGTATTCAAAATTCTCAAAAGCTGCTGTAACCAGTCTGAAGGGAAAAGGGAAGGTGAAAGAGCAGGAGAAAGTATCCTCCCCCTGTCTTCCCCATAGATTGGGTGCAATTATTAATCAATTGAAAGAGATGTCATCTGAGGTACGGGCATGACTGCAAAGCCCCAACTTAAGCTCATGACCACTGATGTTATCATATCATATGTTGATATCGCACAGTACAGCAAAATGAGAATCCGGACCCCTCTCCCAGAGGTGATAAACAGCATCGCAAGGAATACGTACAGCAAGTAAGGGTTTACATACCACAGCCATGTGACCAAACAAAACACCACTGTGACCAGCAGCTGTTTAAATAAGACAATAAATACTTAAAACAACTTTGTTTTAAGACACGCGGGTCAAATCTGCCATTATCTCAACCCTTCATGACCCATGTTGGGTGCCAAAAAGGACTATGGTGGTTTAGCCCCAGCCAGCAGCTGAGCACCACGTGGCTGCTCACTCACCCCTCCCCAGTGGGATGGGGAGGACAATGGGAAAGACAAAGGCAAACCCCGTGGGTTGGGATAAAGACAGTTTACTGGGACAGCAAAGGGAGAGGGAAACAACAGTACTTAGAATATACAAAACTGGTGATACACAATGCAGTGTCTCACCCAATGACCGTTCAACTCAGACCGTATGCTCGGACTCGTCCCGAAGCTAGACCATGCCCAAGCCATGAGTCCTGGAGCCGCGTCACCCCTCCCCAACTAGCCCTCTTTTATGCTGAGCATGACGTCACACGGTATGGAATATCCCCTTTGGCTAATTTGGGTCACCTGTCCTGGCTGTGTCCCTGTGCTGGTTTTGCGTGGCAAGGTTTTGGTAGCGGGGGGGGGCTACAGGGGTGGCTTCTGCGAGAAGCTGCTAGAAGCTACCCCTGTGTCTGACAGAGCCAATGCCAGCCAGCTCCAAGACGGACCCGCCGCTGGCCAAGGCTGAGCCAATCAGCGCCTCTGTGATAACATATTTAAGAAAGAGAAAAAAACAGTTAGAGAGCACTTTTGCAGCCAGAGAGAGGAGTGAGAAGATGTAAGAACATCTGCAGACACCAAGGTCAGTGCAGAAGGAGGGGGAGGAGGTGCTCCAGGCGCCGGAGCAAGATTCCCCTGCAGCCCGTGGTGAAGACCATGGTGAAGCAGGCTGTCCCCCTGCAGCCCATGGAGGAAGGATGAGGGGGTGTAGCGATTCCACCTGCAGCCCGTGGAGGACCCCACGCCGGAGCAGGTGGAGACACCTGAAGGAGGCTGTGACCCTGTGGGAAGCCCGCGCTGGAGCAAGTTCCTGGCAGGACCTGTGGATCCGTGGAGAGGGGAGCCCACGTCAGAGCAGGTTTGCTGACAGGACTTGTGACCCTGTGGGAGACCCACGCTGGAGCAGTTTGCTCCTGAAGGTCTGCACCCCGTGGAGGAGACTCACGTTGGAGAAGGTCGTGAAGGACTGTCTCCCGTGAGAGGGACCCCACGCTGGAGCAGGGGAATGATGAGAGGAGTCCTCCCCCTGAGGATGAAGAAGCGGCAGAAACACCCTGTGATGAACTGACCATAACCCCCACTCCCCGTCCCCCTGTGCCGCTGCGGGGGGAGGAGGTTGAAGCCGGGAGTGAAGTTGAGCCCGGGAAGATGGGAGGGGTGGGGGGAGGTGTTTTTAAGATTTGGTTTTATTTCTCATTCCTTTACTCTGTTTTGCTTAGTAATAAATAAGATGAATTCCCTCTCTAAGTTCAGTCTGTTTTGCTCGTGATGATAATTAGAGAATGATCTCTCCCTGTCCTTATCTCGACCCGTAAGTTTTTTTTTCATTGTACCTTTTCTCCCCTGTCTAATGAAAGAGGGGAGTGATAGAGCGGCTCTGGTGGGCACCTGGCCCTCAGCCAGGGTCAACCCACTACAGTCCCATCCCAGCTTCTGGTGAAAATTAACTCTATCCTAGCCGAACCCAGGACACCCCTGAAGGAGAAGGTGAGTCAAGTCAGTTTGCAGAAGTGAAAGCCATTCAACTAGCCCTAGAGATTGCTGAATGAGAAAAATGGCCAGTACTCTATCTCTATACTGAGTCCTGGATGGTGGCTAATACCCTATGGGGGTGGCTACAGCAGTGGAAGAAGACCAATTGGCAGCACAGGGGTAAACCCATCTGGGCTGCTGCATTGTGGCAGGACATCGCTGCCCAGGTAGAAAACGTGCCTCTAAAAGTATGTCATGCAGATGCTCACATACCCAAAAGCCATGCCACTGAAGAACATCAAAACAATGAACAGGTAGACAAGGCTGCCAAAATTGAAGTAGCTCAAGTGGACCTGGACTGGGAGCATAATGGTGAGGTATTTGTAGCTCAATGGGCCCATGAAACATCAGGACATCTAGGGAGAGATGCAACATACAGATGGGCTCGTGATCGAGGGGTGGACCTGACCATGGAGGCCATCACACAAGTCACTCATGAATGTGAAATATGTGCTGCAATCAAGCGAGCAACACGAGTAAAATCTCCCTGGAATAGAGGGCGGTGGCTGGGTTTCTGATATGGCAAGGCCTGGCAGATTGACTATATTGGGCCACTGCCACGAACACGCCAAGGCAAGCGCTACATACTCACCATGGTAGAAGCAACTACTGGTTGGCTAGAGACATATCCTGTAAACCATGCCACTGCCCGAAACACCATCCTAGGCCTTGAAAGGCAAATTTATGGTGACATGGTACCCCAGAAAGGATTGAATCAGAAAACAGAACTCATTTCCAAAATAACCTCATAAACTCCTGGGCAAAGAAACATGGCATTGAGTGGGTGTCTCATATCCCCTATCACCCACAGGCCTCTGGAAAGATTGAAAGATATATAATGGACTGTTAAAGACTATGTTGAGGGCATTAGGTAATGGGGCATGGAAGCACTGGGATACAAATTTAGCAGAAGCCACCTGGCTGATTAATACCAGAGGATCTGCTAACCATCCTGGTCCTGCCCAAACAAAACCCCTGCATACTGTGGGAGGAGACAAGGTCCCCATAGTGCACATGGGGAAGTGGCTGGGGAAGGCAGTGTGGATTGCTCCTCCCATGGGAAAAGGCAAACCCATTCCTGGGATTGTCTTCGCTCAAGGACCTGTGTGTACTTGGTGGGTAATGCAGAAGGATGGAGAGACCCAGTGTGTGCCTCAAGGAGATTTAACCTTGGGGGAAAAATAATCTGTAATGTGTGTTGTATGTTGTAGGAAGTAATGTAACAGGAATGACCTGATCCAAGAAAGAGTGAGTTTTGCAAGGAGCCAGACAAGTGCAACAATGACCCAAACCAAGCCGGTGTTGATGCCCAACAATTGAACACACTGCTTCTCCTGTCCTGAACACCCATCCTGACGGATTGGGCCCAAGTCATAGCCTGTTCACGAACATCTGGAGGAGCAGAGGAAGCCCATGGAACAGGAGAGTAATATCTATCTGTTAAAGGACTGGGGATAGTAGTTAATGAGAATTAAATACAATGGAATGGTTATAAGATATATATATATGCATTAAAGTATGTGGGACTTGAGCATGACACAAATGGTATGGAATAAGGGGTGGAGATTGTATTGGGTCTGGCTGAGATGATGGAGTTAATTTTCCCCACAGCAGCCCTCATAGTGCTGTGCTGTGTATTGGTAGCTAGCAAGGTGGTGATAACACACCAGTGTTTTGGCTACTACTGAGCAGGGCTGGCACAGCATCAAGGCTGTGTCTCCAACATTCCCCCCTGCCCTCAGCAGTAGGCTGGGGATGGGCAAGATCTTGGGAGGGGGCACAGCCAGGACGGCTGACCCAAACTGACCAAAGGGATATTCCATACCATATGACATCTGCTCAGCAATAAGAAGCTGAGAGATAGGGGGAGGAAGTGGGGGCATTTGTTTTTTACAATGTTTGTCTTCTGGAGCAACTGCTACGTATACTGAAGCCCTGCTTCCTGGGAAGTGGCCGGAAATCACCTGCTGATGGGAAGTAGAGAATAATCTTTTGCTTTTGCTTTGCTTCCACATGTGGCCTTTTGCTTTTGCTGTATTAAACTGCCTTTATCTTGACCCACAAGTTTGGGGTTGTTTTTTCCATCTTATTTTTTCTCCCTTCCCTGTCATGCTGAGGAGGGGAGTGATAGAGCGGCTTGGCGGACACCTAGCATCCAGCCAAGGTTAAATCACCACAAATGTGGTTAGTAGAAATGCCACCTTGGACTTCCAGAGGGCAGACTTTGACTTGTTTAGGGGCCTGGTTGGCAGAGTCCCCTGGGAGGCAGTCCTGAAGGGCAAAGGAGTCCAGGAAAGCTGGACATTCTTCAAGAAGGAAATCTTAAAGATGCAGGAGCAGGCTTTCCCCATGTGCCAAAAGACGAGTCGGTGGGGAAAAAGACTGGCCTGGCTGAACAGAGAGCTTTGGCTGGAACTCAGGAAAAACAAGAGAGTTGATAACCTTTGGAAGAAGGGGCAGGCAACTCAGGAGGACTACAAAGACTTTGTGAGGTTATGCGGGGAGAAAATCAGAAGGGCCAAAGCCCAACTAGAACTTAATCTGGCTACTGCCATAAAAGACAATAAAAAATGTTTCTATAAATACATGAACAACAAAAGGAGGACTAAGGAGAATCTGCATCCTTTTTTGGATGCAGGGGGAAACATAGTGACAAAGGATGAGGAAAAGGCTGGGGTACTTAATGCCACCTTTGCCTCAGTCTTTAATAGCAAGACCAGTTGTTCTCTGGATATCCAGCCCCCTGAGACATACACAAGGCTATGGGGCCGAATGGGATCCACCCAAGGGGACTGAGGGAGCTGGCAGAAGCACTCACCAATCCTCTTTCCATCATTTATCAACAGTCCTGGCTAACCAGGGAGGTCCCAGTTGACTGGAGGTTAGCAAATGTGACGCCCATCCACAAGAAGGGCCGGAAGGAAGATCCAGGGAACTACAGGCCTGTCAGCCTAACCTCGGTGCCGGGGAAGGTTATGGAACAGATCATCTTGAGTGCCATCACGCAGCACGTACAGGATAACCTGGCAATCAGGCCCAGTCAGCATGGGTTCATGAAGGGCAGGTCCTGCTTGAATAACCTGATCTCCTCCTATGACAAGGTGATCCACTTAGTTGATATGGGTAAGACTGTGGATGTTGTCTACCTGGACTTTAGTAAAGCCTTTGACACCATTTCCCACAGCATTCTCCTGGAGAAACTGGCTGCTCATGGCTTGGACAGGTGTATGCTTCGCTGGATAAAAAACTGGCTGGATGACCAGGCCCAAAGAATTGTGGTGAATGGAGATAAATCCAGTTGCCGCTCAGTCACAAATGGTGTTCCCAAGGGCTCAGTCTTGGGGCCAGTCTTGTTTAATATCTTTATCAATGATCTGGAAAAGGGGATTGAGTGCACCCTCAGTAAGTTTGCAGATGACCCCAAATTGGGAGGGAGTGTTGATCTGCTTGAAGGTAGGAACCCTCTGCAGAGGGCTCTGGACAGGCTGGATCGATGGGCCAAGGCCAATTGTATGAGGTTCAACAACGCTAAGTGCCGGGTCCTGCACTTGGGTCACAACAATCCCATGCAGCGCTACAGGCTTGGGGAAGAGCGGCTGGAAAGCTGCCTGGCGGAAAAGGACCTGGGGGTATTGGTTGATAGCTGGCTGAACATGAGCCAGCAGTGTGCCCAGGTGGCCAAGAAGGCCAACAGCATCCTGGGTTGTGTCAGGAATAGTGTGGCCAGCAGGACTAGGGAATTGATTGTCCCCCTGTACATGGCACTGGTGAGGCCACACCTCAAGTACTGTGTTCAGGTTTGGGCTCCTCAGTACAAGAAGGACAATGAGGTGCTGGAGCCCGTCCAAAGAAGGGCAATGAAGCTGGTGAAGGGTGTAGAGAGCAAGTCTTATGAGGAGCTGCTGAGGGAACTGGGGTTGTTTAATCTGGAGAAGAGGAGGCTGAGGGGAGACCTTATTGCTCTCTACAACTACCTGAGAGGAGGTTGTAGCAAGGTGGGTGTCAGTCTCTTCTCCCAAGTAACAAGTGATAGGACAAAAGGAAAAGGCTTCAAGTTGCACCAGGGGAGGTTTAGATTGGATATTAGGAAAAAATTCTTCACCGAATGGGTTATCAATCACTGGAACAGGCTGCCCAGGGAAGTGGTTGAGCCACCATCCCTGGAGGTACTTAAAACACATGTAAATGTGGTACTTAGGTACATGGTTTAGCGGTAGACTTGGCAGTGCTAGGTTTACGCTTGGACTCGATGATCATAAAGGTCTTTTCCAACCTAAATGATTCTATGATTTTTATGTCCCTAGCCAAGTTCAGCTCCAGCTGTGCCTTGGCTTTCCTGATCCTCTCCCTGCACTCCCAGGTCACATCCCTATAATCAAACCATGACGCGTATCATTGCCTCCACTGCCTATGCATTTTGGTTTTGTGTTTTAGTTTGTCTAAGAGGTCTTGACTTAGCAAAGCTGACCTCCTGCCTCCCCTGCCTGACTTCTTGCACATGGTGATTGAGAGCTCTTGCGCCTTAAGAAAAACGTCAACAGGACTCAGGAAGAAAAGTCAGCTAAAAAGAAAAAAAAAAAAAGAAATTATTTTAATATTTGAGCTCTAGATTCAAAAGTTTTGTGTATAGCTTGTATCAGGTAGACTTTGCACAGTGGAATCAAAATAAACCTATAAGGCTACTATTTGTCCAGTTAGATGAATCTCATGTTCTCTTATCTAGTCCCTAAAATACTGTAGCAAAACCCACCTCCCCCAAAACAAACAAACCACAACAACAACAACAAAAAAATCCTAAAAATCCAAAACCAAAACACTTATAGTTGAAGGTTCAAGACAAACTGCCTGAACGAAAATTCATCACTCATGTTTGGACTATTCAATGTCATGTTAAATTGCAATTCTGAAGGAATACTATGTTTGCAGAGCACATGCAAACATATTTTCAGTTAGAGGTCACCTGACCCTTTCAACAGCCTCTCTCAACCTTCTACAGGCTGCAGCAGACTGACTCAGTAGCCTTGACCAGGATAAAGCCACTTACACACTTCCTACTCCTCCTTTGCTGTATTCAGCTTTTCCTCCTTTGCAACCATCACTTCCTGTCTGTGTTAAACCAATCTCAGTAATGCAAAGCAAAGCTGCAATTACAGTGAAGTTAAAGAGATACTACTCAAGTCATTTTTCCTTCCAATTATTTTGCATCTACTATATCTGCAAGTAATGTATAACATTATAATATCTGAAGGAAATAACCCTAAAACCTCACTCAAACAACACTGTTTATTGTCCCATGACTGCCACTATATTTAGTGTGGGCATTTAATTGCATGTGCTACATTGTCAGTTTTCAGCATTTCTCATGTGCACTGTCAAGTTTCTCCCAGTCTGAAGTCTTTTTTATTATTTTTGTTCCTCCTTTGTATGTTTAAATAAAGAAATCCTTACATGGCTTTAAAAGATTTTATTTATATTTTTCATATCACAGTGCCAACACCTAAAAAGTAGTTCTTGCAGACTATTTCAGCATTAGCCAATTTTGACAAAGTTCTAGTGTTTGGTGTCCGTTTTACATGCACACACGACGACTGTTTGCTTTCTTTGAACACCTTTGCTGTTTTGGGTTTTTTTATTAACGGACGAAAATAAATGAAAGGATGAACACACCACGGCTTTCCCTTGTCTCTTGAAACACAATATCCCTCGCAAGTAATCTCTACCCCCCCCCCCCTTGCAGTAACCCCATTTTAACTCCCGGAAAACAATGCACTTCACTCCGTGCACCCTCCCCGGCCCGGCCGCTGCCCGCACCCCGGGCCCGGACACGGCCGGCAGGGCCAGCCAGGCGGAAAAGAGGAAGACAAACGGGAAGGGCGCAGGAAGATATGCGGTCCCGATGAAAAGTTGAGAGCCAGAGACTTGTAAAGCAGCGGTGGGAGGCTCCCGATGCCCCCACCCGGCGGCAGCACCGTATCCAGCAGCCAGGCTGAGGCTCTTTGTTATCAAAGTTGTCCTAAAACCTTGTGGCTGCCACAAACACCCCCTAGCCCCACTGGGACCAGGAGGAAGGGACGCCCAAGTGCACTCCTCCTTTCTCGCTCTAGTGCGCCAACGGCTCAACGGTCGCCCTCCCTGACACCACATCCCGCCACGCTGAGGAGCGGGAGAAAGGAAGGGGGGAGCGATGGTCTCCACCAGCACGACCTATGCTTCCCTCCTTCCCACTCACCCAGCCCCTGCCGGCCCCTCCTGTCCCGATACCTCTCCCGCCGTGGGGCGCTGAGGGACCCCTTCCCAGGCCCTTCTCGCCCGCGACGCAGACGGCAGCCTCGATCGCCTCACTCCACATCGCCCCCAGCCCCCGTGTCGGGCCTCCCCGCCCACCGCGGTGCAAGAGCCAGGGCCACCGCGTCCCAACTCCTCCCTGCCTCCCACCGCTCCAGCCCATTCCCGCCCAGCCCCTTCCACTCCCCACGGGCTCCCCCCTCCTTTCCCGAAGCGCGCACCCGGCCATATCACCCACGAGCAGGAAAGTTACGTTGTGCAAGGTATGTGCGTGTGTAGGTGGCCAGTCAGGCAGATTGTACTCACTTCTCCCTGGCCTGGCTGTCGGACGGGACGCTGCTGTTGCTCTTGCCTTTGCCGTACATGCCTGCAGAGAGCTCCGACTGTCACGCACCTGTCAACCCATCACAGCCTCCCCGGGAACAGCCCCGTCACCATGGAGACACTGCCACACACACATACCTCATTGGCCCGCCGCGCAGGAGGGCACATCCCCCGCACGGTGATTGACAGGCAGAGAACAGGACAGACTGCTTCCTCCTCCTCCCTCTAGCTCCCCCCACCTTCGCGGCGGCGGCGGCTGCTGCTGCTGCTGCTGCTGCTGCTGCTGCTCCTCCTCCTCCTCCTCCTCCTCCTTCTTCTTCCTCCTCCTCCTCCCCCCTCCCCTCCCCCGCTTGCGCTCTCCCTTCCCCAGTGCAAGGGGGAATTAGAAACTGTTCTAGAAGGATTTTAAACAACTCGCTGTTCCAAGCGCTCGCTACCCGCCCTCCGTTGTTATCGCCGAGGGAGAGCATGAAGGAGAGAGAGAAAGTGCGGATTGGACTCCACAGCTAGCACCACCAGGCAGCTCCCAGTTTCCCCGTTTTTCAGCCAACTGCACAGGCCACTTGCCTGCCGCCCTCCTCGGCACCCCTTCCCCATTCAACCAGCTGTGGAGTGTGCTGTGTCCCCCATCCCCCGCAGGCTAGAGGCGCAGCCGGCACGGAATCACTCCGCCCCTCCCCCCCCCCGGAAACTAGAGCAGCTCTGCGGCTGCCTTTATCTCCCTCCTCCTCTCCACCCTAACTGCTCTCGCGTCCATGGTGACCCCACTCCCTGCAGAAGTCCCCTCAGCAGCTGCAAAGCCCTAACACCCAGTCCCAAACTACCTTAGGATCTGCCACCCCTTTTATGCCTCCTCTGGCCCACACTATGTGGGGGCCTGCACCAAACCTTGGTACTGCAACACCCTCGCTTCTGAGCTCCCTGACCACCTCAGAGGCCACTTTATGGGCCTTTCTACCTAGATCCCTTCGTGCTGGGCTTAAAATCCTCTTTTAGTACCCACCAGTAACCCCCAAGCTATGGCAAATACTAGTTCTGTCAGGCCTCACTCAAGCTACTTGAGCACCTGTGTCTACCCTCCTACAGAAATCTGCTCAGCTCCTACATTCCTTGAGCACCAAAGCTCAAACCCTTATACCACAGCTAGGAAGGGTAGGGACAAGCTGAGAGTGTGTTCCCTATCACAGTAGAGATACTGAATCAAAACAGTATGTCTTAGAAAAGCTAAAAAAAACCAAACTAAAGATTTTTTTAAAGGTACATTTCAAACAATTGCATGCTCATGAGAGGTGATAGGAAGAGAGAAACCACTGCTACCATTTATTCCTTGGGTTTAAGTACCCCAAAGTTTCAAGACTTTTGTTGTTGCTACTCAAGTATAATCCCAAATTTTTCAGATTTTGATACATGTTTATAAATATATGACTAATCCTGTAAATCTACTGTGTAACCCAAGGGGGCTTTTAGTGTTTAACGTCAAGCACTCAGAGTGCTTCTTAGTCAGGCCACGTTGTAAATTGTTAGGAAAATCTCATTACCTAACTACTGTACCAATTAGTCTTTATAGTATGAAATTGTATGAACTTTCTTAAGAGATATATATGTGTAGTTTACATTGTATACTGCATAGTCATGGTTAAGTAAGCATGACTAAAGGACTCCAGCTCATTGCAAGGAGGAGGAGGACAGCACCCACCCTGAAGAATAAAGGATACCCCTCAACTACTGAGATAATACCAGCATCCTAGCCCCTCTAACACCTCTGTGAAACCCTCCCGTTATCTGGCATCATAGATAAGTAACTGTAGCAAGGCTGACTCCAGGGACATCTAGATCAAGAAAGAAGCAGATGGATGATGACGCCATAGAATTATAGTTGCTTTGCAAAACAGTAGTGTGTGCGTGTTAAGTAGTGATTGGTCAAATCATGTTGTATCTGAATGCTTGAAAGGTATAAGAACCATGTGTAAAACCACATTCAGTGTGCCCCAGTTTGAATGGGACACCTCATGTGCATGAATAAACAATTATTCTTGTAATTCTATACTTTGCGTCCTAGCCTCTCTCCTTGGTTGGCACAGGCCAGTTGAAAAATTTTCGTGACAAAATATACCCACCTCCTCATTGTGCTTACAGGGAAAGGTCTCTCACAATAATTGCTACACAAAAGTTGAGGAGGGAAGTTGTATAAGACATAGACAACCAGCATCTGCTTATCATTGTTAGAGCTGCAGAAAAAAATATCCTCTGGATTTTGAGCTGCTAGAATGAAAGAAACAATTGGTCAGGTGAAATTGGTTTGGGAGGATTAAGAGTATTAATGACTGACTGGAACAAATTAGTGACAGAGTAGTAGAGACAACAGGAAAGAGTAAAATGCTCAAGAGTCCTACATCCTTGTAGTTACACAAGTACAGCTCCCTATCATAGACACTGTTTGTGTGGGATTTATGCTTTTGCAGCTCACTGTAATAATTTATCAGATTAAAGCATACCACAACAAAAGCCATTTTATACCAAAGTTGTTTGTCTGTCCTAGACTTTTGCCCCACTATATTTTTTTTTATATTAACAAGTCAGTGGGACAGAGTAGTTGAAAGAAGTGTATTAGGCTGTCTATTCAACCAGCTGACAGTACTCACCCCAGGCCTCCACATCTTTGCAGGACCAGGCTCCTGCTTACTTGCAAGTTACACCACTGAAACCAGAGAAAGAATGACAAGCAAGGTAGCAACAAAGAGTTATGGTGGGGGTAGAAAGAAGTGGGACATGACAGAAGAAAATGAGCAAGAACATGGAATGGAAGGATAAGATAAGCTAACAAAGGGGGAAAAGGAAGTGCAAATGACCATAGGTGAGAACAGAAAAAAGGAAGCAAAGTCCAGGAATAATGCACAATGAATTTGGGTGATAAAGAGTGAAGAGTGAACTAAAGGGACATATTCTGACCTCATTCATACTGAATAATATTTACATATATTGTACCATGGAGTTCACGAGGGCTAGTCACGTGACTGATTTTATTCAATGTGAATATGGGTAGCAAAAAAATGATAGAAAGAAAGGCAGAGAAAGAATCAGGACAGAAAACAAAGAAGGACTTGGGTTGTGAGTAAAATATAAGGGTAGCTGAGGGAACAAAAAGAGTGAGCATGGATATTCCTAGGCAAATGCTAGAAGGATAGTTGGCACTTATTTTGGTACAGGATCATAAAAACTTTGGGTTTTTAACCCATGGAAGAGCCTTCAAGACACAAGGTATGCTGGGGCCTGATGGGATCCACCTGTCCTGATAGAAAAATGGGTCTTTGGGCATAAGGTGGTGGGACTGATCAAGAGAGCTTTAAACTAGAATCACTGGGGGAAGGGGATGCCAACAGGATTGCAGCAGGTAAGCCAAGGGTTGGCATGGCATCGCCTGAGGGTGACAATGTGAGTGGGAACATTTACACTGCTCCTGGGAGCATGGAGGGCTCAGGAGCATATCTGAAACGCTTGTACATCAATGCACACAGTATGAGAAACAGCATGAACTAGAACCGTTGGTCAGTTCCCAGAGCTATGATATCATTGGTAATAGTGAGACTTGGTAGAATGAGTCCCACGATTGGAGTGCTGGGATGGAGGGCTACAGGCTGTTCAGGAGGGATAGGCAGGGCAGGTGAGGTGGAGGTGTTGCACTATACGTAAGGGAGAGGTTTGATTGTACAGCCCTTACAGTGATTGTCCTGGGTTTCGGCTGGGATAGAGTTCATTTTCCCAAGAAGCTGGGAGGGGACACAGCCAGGACAACTGACCCAAAATGGCCAAAGGAGTATTCCATACCATATGACATCATGCTCAGTATATAAAGGGGGCTAGTCGAGGAGGAGGGGTCACTGCTCAGGGACAGGCTGGGCATCGGGCTCCAGGCAGTGAGCAAATTGCACTGTGTATCACCCGCTTTGTATATTCTAAGTACTGTTGTTATTTTCCTCTTCCTTTGCTGTCCTAGTAAACTGTCCTTATCCCAACCCACAAGTTTTACCTTTTTCTTCCGATTCTCCTCCCCATCCCTCCAGGGGGGAGGGGTGAGCAAGTGGCCGCGTGGTGCTTACCTGCTGGCTGGGGCTAAACCATGACAGTCCTGATGACTGTCTCTCTGGATCTAGGGAAAGGCCTACATACTGAGCTTAGAGTGCCAGCTAATGGGGGGGACTGGCAGACTGGCATGAGCGGGCAGACTGGCATGAGTGGACTGAGTGCCAACTACTGGAGTCAGACCAGGGGTATAGGTGCCTCACAGCCTGTGGTATCAGCTAATGGAGCAAGTGGGGGCCTCAGCTGGCAGCTACTGGGACAGAAACGGTGTGTGTCCCAACCACCAGCTACTGGGGGGAACTGGCACGAGTGAGGCAAGTAAGGTGCTCAGCACCAGTGACTGGAGCAGGACCGCAGCGTGCACCTGGTGCCAGCTGCTAGGGGACTGAGTTTCTGTATCTTCCCCAAACCTGGTGGGGAAGGGGGGCAGGGAGGGGAGGTGTGTATGCATGTGTAATTCACGAGCAAACTTCAAGTTGGGCTAGCCGGCGAGTAGCGGAGGAGGGCCTCATATCCAGGCAGGGGTATCAGGCAGGCAAGAGTCCATGCCAGTATGCCCAGTGTGGAATGCCTGTGGGACAAGTGTGTGACTGCATATGTGGTTGAGAGCAAGCGAGCATCAAGCTGGACTAGCCAGGGAGTAGGGGACCCATGAAGCGGGTAAGAGGGCCCAGGATCCAGGCAGGGGTACCGGGCAGACAGACGGGCCATGCTGCAAATGTGTGCGTGCTTGTAAACCTAGAGAGCGTCATAGAATCATAGAATCATAGACTAGTTTGGGTTGGAAGGGACCTTAAAGATCATCTAGTTCCAACCCCCCTGCTGCGGGCAGGGACACCCTCCACTAGACCACGTTGCCCAAAGCCTCATCCAACCTGGCCTTAAACACTTCCAGGGATGGGGCATCCACAACATCTCTGGGCAACCTGTTCCAGTGCCTCACCACTCTCACAGTAAAGAATTTCTTTCTAACATCTAATCTAAATCGACCCTCCTTCAGCTTAAACCCATTACCCCTTGTCCTGTCACTACACTCCCTGATAAACAGTCCCTCTCCAGCTTTCCTGGAGGCCCCCTTCAGGTACTGGTAAGCCGCAATTAGATCTCCCCGGAGCCTTCATTTCTCCAGGCTGAACAATCCCAACTCTCTCAGCCTGTCCTCATAGGAGAGGTGCTCCAGCCCTCTCATCAGCTTCATGGCCCTCCTCTGGACTCCCTCCAACAGCTCCATGTCTCTCCTGTACTGGGGCCCCCAGAGCTGGATGCAGTACTCCAGGTGGGGTCCCGCAAGAGCCAAGTAGAAGGGCAGAATCACCTCCCTCGACCTGCTGGTCACACCTCTTTTGATGCAGCACAGGACACAGTTGGCTTTCTGGGCTGCAAGCACACACTGCCAGCTCATGTTGAGCTTCTCATCAATCAACACCCCCAAGTCCTTCTCCTCGGGGCTGTTCTCAATCCATTCCTCGCCCAGCCTATAGTCATGCTTGGGATTGCGCCGACCCATGTGCAGGTCCTTGCACTTGGCCTTGTTGAACTTCATGCGGTTCACACAGGCCCACCTCTCCAGCCTGTCAAGGTCCCTCTGGATGGCATCCCTTCCCTCCAGCATGTCGACCACACCACACAGCTTGGTGTCGTCGGCAAACTTGCTGAGGGTGCACTCGATCCCACTGTCCATGTCGCCGACAAAGATGTTGAACAGTGCCGGTCCCAATACCGACCCCTGAGGAATGCCGCTCGTCACCGTTCTCCACTTGGACATGGAGCCATTGACCACAACTCTTTGAGTGTGACCATCCAGCCAATTCCTTATCCACCAAGTGGTCCATCCATCGAATCCATGTCTCTCCAATTTAGAAGGAAGAATGTCGTGTGGGACAGTGTCAAATGCCTTGCACAAGTCCAGGGAGATGATGTCAGCCGCCCTTCCCTTATCCACCAATGCTGTAACCCCATCATAGAAGGCCAACAAGTTTGTCAGGCATGATTTGCCCTTAGTGAAGCCGTGGTGGCTTTCACCACTCACCTCCTTATTTTCCATGTGCCTGAGCATAGTCTCCAGGAGGAACTGCTCCATGATCTTGCCAGGCACGGAGGTGAGACTGACCGGCCTGTAGTTCCCTGGGTCTTCCTTTTTTCCCTTCTTAAAAATGGGGGTTATGTTTCCCCTTTTCCAGTCAGTGGGAACTTCGACGGAGTGCCAGGACTTCTCAAATATGATGGCGAGTGGCCTGGCCACTTCATCCGCCAGTTCCCTCAAGACCCGTGGGTGCATCTCATCAGGTCCCATGGACTTGTGCACCTTCAGGTTCCTTAGATATTCTTGAAACTGTTCTTCTCCTACAGTGGGCGGTTCTGCATTCTCCCAGTCCCTGCCTTCTGCGACCTGGGCAGTGTGGCTAGAGCCCTTGCCAGTGAAGACTGAGGCAAAGAAGTCATTGAGTACCTCAGCCTTCTCCATATCCAGGGTGACCAGGTCACCCGTTTCATTCTGGAGGGGACCCACATTTTCCCTTGTCCTCCTTTTATCACTAATATACCTATAGAAGCTTGTCTTCTTGTCCTTGACATCCCTGGCCAGACTAATCTCTATCAGGGCTTTGGCTTTCCTAACCTGCTCCCTGGCTGCTCGGACAGTTTCTCTGTATTCCTCCCAGGCTACCTGCCCTTGCTTCCACCCTCTGTAGGCTTCCTTTTTTTGTTTGACTTTGCCCAGGAGCTCCTTGTTCATCCATGGGGGTCTCCTGGCATTTTTGCCTGACTTCTTCTTTGCTGGGATGCATCGGTCCTGAACTTGGAGGAGGGGACCCTTGAATATTAGCCAGCTGTCTTGGGCCCCTCTTCCTTCCAGGGCTTTGTCCCATGGTATTCTACCAAGCAGATCCCTAAAGAGGCCAAAATCTGCTCTCCTGAAGTCCAGGGTAGTGAGCTTGCTCTGCGCCCTCCTTCACTGCCCTGAGGATCTTGAATTCCACCATTTTGCGGTCACTGCAGCCAAGGCTGCCCTTGAGCTTGACATCCCCTACCAGGCCCTCCTTGTTGGTGAGAACAAGGTCCAGCATGCACCTCTCCTCGTGGGCTCCTCTGTCACTTGGAGGAGAAAGTTGTCATTGACACATTCCAGGAACTTCCTGGATTGCTTGTGCACTGCTGTGTTGTCCCTCCAGCAGATGTCGGGGTGGTTGAAGTCCCCCATAAGGACCAGGGCTTGTGAGCGTGAGGCTGCTCCTGTCTGCCTATAGAGGGCTTCATCTGCTCGGTCTCCCTGGTCGGGTGGCCTGTAGCAGACCCCCACTATGATGTCCCCTGCCCCAGTGGTCCCTTTAATCCTGACCCATAGGCTCTCAGTTGGCTCCTCATCCATCCCCAGGTGGAGCTCCATGCACTCCAGCTGGTCATTGACATAGAGGGCAACACCCCCTCCTTGTCTGCCCTGCCTGTCCTTCCTAAAGAGCCTGTACCCTTCCATCCCAACACTCCAGTCATAGGAGCTATCCCACCACGTCTCCATGATGCCAATAAGGTCATAGCCTTGCAGGCACACACACGTCTCCAGCTCCTCTTGTTTATTCCCCATGCTCCGTGTGTTCGTGTAGAGGCATTTCAGTTGTGCCCCCGTTGAGGCTGACTGACTGGCCGGGGTGGCTGGGATTCTTTTGATGTATCTTCCCAGCATTACCCCGTTGGTTCCTGTTGCATCCGGAGCCCCTGGCTCGTCTCCTCTAGGCTTCAAGCGTGCTGCAGTGTGTCCAGCACGTCTCTGAGCAGTAGGCCGAGGGCCCTCGCCAGCACCCCGTCCCTCCAACCTGGGCACATCATCCCACAACATGTCGCTGGCAAGCCTGATGTTATCCCCCTCCCTCTTTGAGCCTAGTTTAAAGCTCTGTCGATGAGCCCTGATAGTTCCTGGGCCAAGATCCTCTTCCCCCTTTGAGAGAGATGAATCCCATCAGGGTTCATCAGGCCCGGTGCCTTGTAGGCCGCCCCATTGTCAAAGAACCCAAAGTTGTGGCGTTGACACCAGCCACGGAGCCATGCATTTATGGACTGCATCCGCCTGTTCCACCCACCATTGCTGCCCTTAACTGGAATGTGTGTGCCTTCACTAGATACCTGTCTCTACCAGCCAAAGAGGAGGAATGGGACTTGGCTGTCTATATTCATGTTTTATGTGAGTCCTATATGTAGGTGCTGTTGAAGGCAGTGCCTTGTCTGTGGCCGTCTGTGTGACCAGCCATGTCAGTGTCCTGTGTGTGTCTACGTATGTCCTATGTCTGTCTGTCTCTGGGATATGCTCTCAGCTTCACTACTGGTTGAACCTGCAAATGGGAAAGCGACAGCTGCATCCCTCAGCCTGAGCAGAGACCTCGGATCCCTGGGTGCACCAGGCTGGGCTCCAGCAGGCAGGCAGGAGGGAGTCCTGGGCCAGAGTGGCTGGAGGAGGCAGCCTCACTCTTAACATCACCTAACATTGGATACTTCCTTTTTATGTCTGCAGTCAGTCAGGAGCTACTTGTTCATCCATGCAGGCCTCCTGCCACCTTTGCTTGATTTCCTACTTGTCAGGATGGACATATTTTTGAGCTTCGAGGAAGTGATCCTTGAATATCAACCAGCTCTCCTGGACCTCTCTTCCCTCCAGGGCCTTATTCCAAGGGACTCTTCCAAGCAGATCCCTGAAGAGGCCCAAGTCTGGTCTCCTGAAATCCATGGCTGTGGTCCTGCTTTTTGCCCTGCTCCCTCCTCTTAGGATCCTGAACAATACCACCTCATAGTCACTGCAGCCAAGGCTGCTCCTGGCTTTCACATCCCCAGTCCTAGATGTTAGACCACTTCCTGCGGTGGGTTGACCTTGCCTGGGGGCCAGGTGCCCACCAGAGCCACTCTATCACTGCCCTCATTCACTAGACAGGGGAGAAAAAGTATAACAAAAAGCTTAAGAGGGAGAGATCACTCACTAATTATCCTCACGAGCAAAACAGACCGAACTTAGAGAGGGAATTCATCTTATTTATTACTAAGCAAAACAGAGTAGAGGAATGAGAAATAAAACCAAATCTTAAAACACCTCCCCCCACCCCTCCCATCTTCCCGGGCTCAACTTCACTCCTGGCTTCAACCTCCTCCCCCCATCAGCGGCACAGGGGGACAGGGAATGGGGGTTATGGTCAGTTCATCACACGTTGTTTCTGCCGCTTCTTCATCCTCAGGGGGAGGACTCCTCTCATCGTTCCCCTGCTCCAGCATGGAGTCCCTCCCACGGGAGGCAGTCCTTCACAAACTTCTCCAGCGTGGGTCCCCCACGGGGTCACAAGTCCTGCCAGCAAACCTGCTCTGGCATGGGCTCCTCTCTCCATGGATCCACAGGTCCTGCCAGGAGCTTGCTCCAGCACGGGCTTCCCACGGGGCCACAGCCTCCTTCAGGTGCCTCCACCTGCTCTGGTGTGGGGTCCTCCACAGGCTGCAGGTGGAATCTCTACACCCCCTCATCCTTCCTCCATGGGCTGCAGGGGGACAGCCTGCCTCACCATGGTCTTCACCACAGGCTGCAGGGGAATCTTTGCTCCAGTGCCTAGAGCACCTCCTCCCCCTCCTTCTGCACTGACCTTGGTGTCTGCAGATGTTCTTACATCTTCTCACTCCTCTCTCCAGCTGAAAAAGCACTCTCTCTCACTGTTTTTTCCCTTCTTAAATATGTTATCACAGAGGCGCTGATTGGCTCAGCCTTGGCCAGGGGCGGGTCCGTCTTGGAGCCGGCTGGCATTGGCTCTGTCAGACACAGGGGAAGCTTCTAGCAGTTTCTCACAGAAGCCGCCCCTGTAGCCCCGCCCCCCCCCACTACCAAAACCTTGCCATGCAAACCCAACACACTTCCCCAGGAAGAAAAAAAAAAAAAAGGATCTGAATTTACTTCCCACTTCAGATTAAATTCAAACTCACTTCTCCAGTGTTCCAGGACTATGCTTTAACTGCCACAGTATAAGATGAAGTTCTGCCATTGTACAGAAAAGAAAGCAAGTTTTAGACAAACAGAAATGAGCTGCCCACCTTCTCAGTCCAACTGTCAGAGCACTCATGTGAGGACAAAGAGTCACAGCTTTGCATCCCTATTCCAGAGGCAGTTTACACATACTATATTAGTCTAGTATTGGAGAAAACAAAAAGAACAAGCAACGGAAATCTTAACATGCCATTGCATGTATAAAAATACAAAAATCAGTGCAGACATCAGCTTTACTATCAAAAACATGCAGAAAACAATTCCAGAAACAATTTTATAAACACCCTTAGAATACATAGATAAGAAAGAGCCCACATAATCTGTCAAGAAAAAAGATTTAAAAATCTGTCCACTCATTTTGGTTTATTTCAATGGGTAACTGCATAATGAATAAGAAAGAACAAGTGGATAGCTTATTAAAAGTTAAGATACAAGAGTTTTGATTCTTAACTCATCACATGATATTTATGTAAGCAAAGGAAACAGTCTCTAAGAAATGGAAAAAAATGTACAGCTGCTTGAAAAAATAAGCAGTCATCAGTACATTAGTACAAATGAGAGGACATTTCAAGAAGGCTCTTGCTATCCTGAATCAATTCCATCAAAAGACTTTCATTAATGAGCTGAATGTAGAAATATAAAAGCATAGATGACAAGTTGGGAAAGATTATAAGCCCTTTTGGGGACATGAACAGAGATCCCAGAATCACAGAATCACAGACTGGTAGGGGTTGAAAGGGACCTCTGGAGATCATCTAGTCCAACCCCCCTACTAGAGCAGGATCGCCTAGAGCAGGTTGCACAGGATCGCATCCAGGCGGGTTTTGAATATCTCCAGAGAAGGAGACTCCACAACCTCTCTGGGCAGCCTGTTCCAGTGCTCTGTCACCCTCAAAGTCAAGAAGTTTTTCCTCATATTCAGGTGGAACTTCCTGTGTTCCAGTTTGTGCCCGTTGCCCCTTGTCCTGTCGCTGGACACCACTGAAGAGTCTGACCCCATTGTCTTGGGGAGATGGGAAAGTTAATAAGAGAAAACTAAAGGCAGACAAATGTAAAGTACTATGCTCAGGAATAAGAAAACAAATGCACAAATACAAAATAATTGGCTAGGCAGCTGTATTGTAAAAGGAACCTGGAGGGCATGTGGACTGCAAAATGGATAATTTTGTTGGGGAAAACCAAACCAAAACAAAACAAAAAAGGCAAGCATTCTGGGAAGTATTAAGAGCAATGTTTTATATATAAAAAACAAGTATATATATATTATATCAAAAGAGAAGTAATTTCATTCTGTTCAGTTCTGTGCTCTGATCTGGACTCTAAGATGGAGAAAAACTGACAACAGTGCAGAGTCAAGCACCTGGAGTAATGGGTGGGCGGGGGGAGAAAACTCATGACAAAAAGTTTCAGTTTATTTTCCCCAGAAAACAGAGAATTTGAAGGAAAGAAAAGAAAAATAAAATAGGATGTTATGGTTTTCATTACTGCAACCTTTTAACTTAGAAAGGATCATAAATTAAAGTTTAGTTTTCCACATCCACTGAAGCAAGAAATATGCACCTAAAGAGATTTTATGATTTTACTTGTTACCTTCCTGGGACTAGAAGAAATATCCTAAAGAAGCATGAAGGTCATCCCGGTTTCTGAATTAGCACGTTTATTGCTATCTGAGGAAAATCCTCTCGTAGTAGTTGAATCAACAGCTCTCTATTACCTGACTATTACTAACCCTGAAACAATTTGAACTTAGGGTTCTATGGCTAAACTGAGTAGACATCAGAAAAGAAACTTCATCTTGAACTCAACTTGGAACAGCATTCCTTTCTGGCCCTTTTATAAGTCAACAAAGTAAGAACAGTAACTAAGTGGCCCTAATCCCAAACAACATAGCTGAGAAGGCTTGAAGTTTTAGCTGCAGAATATTCAGAGAGAAAGATTATCATCTACCTGTGTTGTTTCTGGTGTCCAAGGAAGTTTTTGCAGAAAAAGTCTAAAAAGTAACACTTTTAAGCAGTTTTTAATTACCTGCATGAAGAGTAACACATTATACTGCACAGGAGCATGGCCTTTTCTACACCCTGCAGGTTCATGGAATGATCATCAACAATACCATAGAATATCTCAAGTTGGAAGGGACTCATAAGGATCATCGAGTCCAACCATCCTGAATCACATGACCACATAGGCTTCCTAGAGAGGTGGTCGGTGCCCCAAGCCTGTCAGTGTTTAAGAGGCATTTGGACAACGCCCTTAATAACATGCTTTGACTTTTGGTCAGCCCTGAAGTGGTCAGGCAGTTGGACTAGATGATCACTGTAGGTCCCTTCCAACTGGAACTATTCTATTCTATTCTATTCTATTCTATTCTATTCTATTCTATTTTTAGTTTCATTCCCTAAAGACGGCAGGCTCATGCTGTTTGTGTGAAAGCAGGTGTCCTGGTTCTGGCAAGGATAGAGTTAATTTTACAAGGAGCCAGGACAGGTGACCCAAGCTGGCCGGGGGCTATTCCATACCATGTGACGTCATGCTCACCATAAAAGGGGGGCTAGTCGGGTAGGGGAGGGGCGGCGCGGTTTCGGGACGGGTTGAGTGTCTGGTCGGTTGGTCGAGTGTCTGGTCAGTCGGTCGTTGGTTTGGTAAATTGTTCTCTGTTATCACCCATTGTTAATATTTGTTATCAGCACTGTTGTTGATTGTTTTCCCTCTCCCTTGTTGTCCCAGTAAACTGCCCTTATCCCAGCCCTCGAGGTTTTGCCGTTGTTTTTCCGTTCTCCTCCCCGTCCCACTGGGGAAGGAGTGAGTGAGCAGCCGCGTGGCGCTCAGCTGCCGGCTGGGCCTAAACCACGTCAGTCCTTTTTGGTGCCCAACGTGGGGCCCGAGGGGTTCTGATAACGACAAGTCTGACCCAAGTGTGTTAAAGCAAAATTGTTTTAAGAATTTATAATGTTATTGAAACAGTCACTGGTCATAATGATGTTCTGTTTGGTCACATGGCTCTAGTTTGTAAACCCGTGTTTACTCTATGCAATCCCTGCGGCGCTGTTTATCACCTCTGGGAGAGGGGTTCGTGTTCTCATATTGTTGTATTGTGTGATAATGACTTATGATATCATCGACGGTCATGAGTCTGAGCTGGTACTTGTACATAGCATTTCGGTCAGGGCCGTACCTCAGTCAATATCTTTCAGAATTGATTAATAATTGCACCCAATCTATGGGGAAGACGGGGGGGGATACCTTCTCCCACTCTTTCACCTCCCCTTTTCCTTTTTGGTTGGTCATGACAATTTTTGAGAATTTTGAATACCCTTGGAATGTTCAGGCCAGTATATTCCTATTGCTAGATCTCCTGAATGTTTTCCAAGTCCTGTTCAGGGTTAGCAAAAATTGTTTTAAAAATACCACCCAGGGATCTTCCCCAAGACTGAATGGTCAGGGCTGGCACGGCATGTGGGAGAGTATGGGCAGGTATCTAGAGACCTTTTCACCCCCAATGGTTTGGAGCTTCACTCCTGAACAATTGCAAGACCCTCATAAAATGGTGGAATATTTGAAAGGAAAATGCTGTGGGGATTCGAAAGAGACACAACTTACTGCGCTGTGCTGGGCCCTGGCCACAATCTATCAAACACTGCTTGATAGTAGACAGCACCATCCAGGGGGAGAGAGCGCATCCTCAGGCACTGCAGCTGCCCAAGGCCCTGCAATAGGCACTGTAGCTGAGCTAAAAGATCAACCCATACCAGTATCAGTCGCCCCTATACACAAAAAGAAATACACAAAGAAATCGGTTCGCTTAGTGAAAGATGATGATGAACCGGGGCCATCACGAGAACAAGAAGAAGAGCCAGAACCAGAAGTGATCACCCGATCCCTGTCCCTGAGTGAGTTCCGAGATATGCGGAAAGATTTCAGCCGCCTTCCAGGGGAGCACATTATTACCTGGCTGCTCTGCTGCTGGGATAACGGGGACAGTAGCTTGGAAGTGGAGGGCAGGGAGGCCAAGCAGCTGGGATCCTTGGGACCCTTGGGAAGGGGGCATTGACAAGGCGATTGGAAAGAAGGCACAGGCTCTCAGCCTCTGGAGGCGACTCCTGTCAAGTGTGAGGGAAAGGTATCCCTTCAGCGAAGATGTCGTATGTCGGCCAGGCAAGTGGACCACTATGGAGAGAGGTATCCAATATCTGAGGGAATTAGCCGTGCAGGAGATGGTTTATTATGATCCGGACAACGCACAGTTGCCCACAGACCCCGATGAAGTCCAGTGTACCCGGCCCATGTGGCGAAAATTTGTGCGAAGTGCACCATCATCGTACGCCAATTCACTGGCAGTAATCGACTGGAAGAGTGAAGAGGCACCCACGGTGGACCAAGTGGCTGGCCGACTCCGGCAATATGAAGAGAGCCTTTCTTCCTCCCTCGTCTCGGCTGTGGAGAAACTGTCCCAGGACATCTGGCAACTCAAAGAGGATATATCTTACTCCCCACCTGTACAGACCCGTATTTCAGCTGTTAGGAGTAAGCGTTTTTCTGCTCCGGAGAAGGGATATAGAGCATACACACCACGAGGTATCCTGTGGTTTTGCCTGCGTGACCAAGGAGAAGACATGAGGAAATGGGATGGGAAGCCTACCTCAACCCTGCGGGCACGCGTACATGAGCTACAAGCCAAGACAGCTGTAAAAAGGGACTCTTCCAGGAAGAATGCTGCTCCAGTTTACACAGGGCAGCCCCCCAGATCGAGTGGAAGGCCTGATCGCACTTATGATCCTCTTGAAGGGACTTCTAAGTCCTTTCTGCAAGAGGTGAGTAGTGAATATGATGAGCAGGATTAGAGGGGCCCTGCCTCCAGCCAGGTGGAGGAAAGGGACAACAAAGTGTATTGGACTGTGTGGATCCGATGGCCTGGCACATCGAACCCACAAGCGTACAACGCCCTAGTGGACACAGGTGGACAGTGTACTTTAATGCCATCAAACTATGAAGGGGTGGAACCGATCTCTATTTCTGGTGTGACGGGGGGATCCCAACAGTTGACTCTGTTGGAGGCTGAAGTAAATCTAACTGGGAATGAGGGGCAAAAGCACCCCATTGTGACTGGCCCAGAGGCTCCGTGCATCCTGGGCATAGACTACCTCCGGAGAGGGTATTTCAAAGACCCAAAAGGCTACCGGTGGGCTTTTGGAATAGCTGCCTTGGAAGCGGAGGAAATGGAACCATTGTCTAGTTTGCCCGGTCTCTCGGAGGACCCTTCTGTTGTAGGGTTGCTGAGGGTTGAAGAGCAACAGGTGCCAATTGCTACCACAACTGTGCACAGGCGGCAATACCGCACCAACAGAGACTCCCTGGTTCCCATCCACAAGCTAATTCATCAACTGGAGGGTCAGGGAGTGATCAGCAGAACCCACTCACCCTTTAACAGTCCCATATGGCCAGTGCGGAAGTCCAATGGAGAGTGGAGGCTGACGGTAGACTGTCGTGGCCTGAAGGAAGTCACACCGCCCATGAGTGCTGCCATGCCAGACCCGCAAGAACTTCAATATGAACTGGAGTCAAAGGCAGCCAAGTGGTACGCCACAATTGATATCGCTAATGCATTTTTCTCGATCCCTTTGGCAGCAGAGTGCAGGCCACAGTTTGCCTTCACTTGGAGGGGCGTCCAGTACACCTGGAATCGACTGCCCCAGGGGTGGAAACACAGCCCCACCATTTGCCATGGACTGATCCAGACTGCACTGGAAAAGGGTGAAGCCCCAGAGCACCTGCAATACATTGATGACATCATTGTATGGGGCAACTCAGCAGAGGAAGTTTCTGAGAAAGGGAAGAAAATAATCCAAATCCTGCTGCAGGCTGGCTTTGCCATAAAATGAAGTAAGGTGAAGGGGCCTGCACAGGAAATCCAATTTTTAGGAATAAGGTGGCATGATGGGCGGCGTCAGATCCCTATGGATATTATCAACAAAAGAGCAGCCATGTCCCCACCAACCAACAAAAAGGAGACACAGGCCTTCTTAGGTGTTGTGGGTTTCTGGAAAATGCACATTCCGAATTACAGTCTGATAGTAAGCCCTCTCTAAGAGGTGACCCAGAAGAAGAATGATTTCAAATGGGGCCCTGAGCAATGACAAGCTTTCGAACAAATTAAACAAGAAATAGTTCATGCCATAGCTCTTGGGCCAGTCCGGGCAGGACCAGATGTAAAAAATGTGCTGTACACCGCAGCCGGGGAGAATGGCCCTACCTGGAGTCTCTGGCAGAAAGCACCAGGGGAGACTCGAGGTCGACCCCTGGGGTTTTGGAGTCGGGGATACAGAGGATCCGAGGCCCTCTACACTCCAACGGAAAGGGAGATATTGGCAGCCTATGAAGGGGTTTGATCTGCTTCAGAGGTGATTGGCACTGAAGCAGAGCTCCTCCTGGCACCCCGACTGCCGGTGCTGGGCTGGATGTTCAAAGAGAGGGCTCCTTCTACACATCATGCAACCGATGCTACATGGAGTAAGTGGGTTGCACTGATCACACAACGGGCTCGAATAGGAAACCCCAGTCGTCCAGGGATTCTGGAAGTGATCACAGACTGGCCAGAAGGGAAAGGTTTTGGAATGTCGCCAGAGGAGGAGGTGACACGTGCTGAAGAAGCCCCACCGTATAATAAACTAACAGAAGATGAGAAACCATATGCCCTCTTCACTGATGGGTCCTGCCGCATCGTGGGAAAGCATCGAAGGTGGAAGGCCGCTGTATGGAGTCCTACACGACGAGTCGCAGAAGCTGCTGAAGGACAAGGTGAATTGAGCCAGTTTGCAGAGGTGAAAGCCATCCAGCTGGCTTTAGATATTGCTGAAAGAGAAAAGTGGCCAACGCTGTACCTCTACACTGACTCATGGATGGTGGCCAACGCCCTGTGGGGGTGGTTACAGCAGTGGAAGCGGAGCAACTGGCAACGCAGAGGCAAACCCATCTGGGCTGCCCCATTGTGGCAAGATGTTGCTGCCCGGCTAGAGAAGCTAGTTGTAAAGGTACATCACGTAGATGCTCACGTACCCAAGAGTCAGGCCACTGAGGAACATCAGAACAACCAGCAGGTGGATCGGGCTGCCAAGATTCAAGTGGCTCAGGTGGATTTGGACTGGCAGCGTAAGGGTGAATTATTTATAGCTCGGTGGGCCCATGACACCTCAGGTCATCAAGGAAGAGATGCGACATATAGATGGGCCCGTGATCGAGGGGTGGACTTGAGCATGGATGCCATCTCACAGGTCATCCATCAATGTGAAACGTGCGCCGCAATCAAGCAAGCCAAGCGGGTAAAGCCTCTGTGGTATGGAGGCTGATGGTTGAAATATAAATATGGGGAAGCATGGCAAATCGACTACATCACGCTCCCACAAAGCCGCCAAGGCAAGCGTTATGTTCTTACAATGGTGGAAGGAACCACTGGGTGGCTGGAAACATATCCCGTGCCCCATGCCACTGCCCGGAACACTATTCTGGGTCTTGAAAAGCAAGTCCTGTGGCGACATGGCACCCCAGAGAGAATCGAATTAGACAACGGGACTCATTTTCGGAACAACCTCATAGACACCTGGGCCAAAGAGCATGGTATTGAGTGGGTATATCACATCCCCTACCATGCACTAGCCTCTGGGAAAGTTCAAAGGTACAATGGACTGCTAAAAACTACCCTGAGAGCAATGGGTGGTGGGACCCTCAAGCACTGGGACACACATTTAGCAAAGGCCACCTGGTTAGTTAACACTAGGGGATCTGCCAATCGAGCTGGCCCTGCCCAATGAAAATTTCCACGCCCAGTAGAAGGGGATAAAGTTCCTGTAGTGCGCATGAAGAATATGTTGGGTAAAACAGTTTGGGTTATCCCTGCTTCAGGCAAAGGCAAGCCCATCTGCGGGACTGCTTTTGCTCAGGGACCAGGGTGCACTTGATGGGTGATGAGAAAGGATGGGGAAGTCCGGTGTGTACCCCAAGGGGATCTGATTTTGGGTGAAAATAGCCAATAAATTAAATTGTATGATGTTAATAGCGATATACTGTATCAATGGTATGACCATAAGAATCACCCAAAACTAATGAAGGATGGACTTTGGAACTGACTTCAACTGGTGCCCAGGAACTTCATCGAAAATCACATCTTTGACGTCCAGTCTGCGAGCATGGACCATACCAGATACACCAGCCGTGAAAAATACCCCGGATGCAGCGTGCAACAATCCAGCAGCACGCACCATTGTTCCTGCTCTGAGAGACTGTAATGGCAGATGGAACCCAAAGCCATGGCCTAAATGAACTCAATGGACACTTTAGAGCGATGGCCCATGGAGTAAGAGAATGGTGTCAGTGAAATAATCTGGGCATGACGTAGATGGTATGGAATAAGGGGTGGATAATGTCCTGGTTCTGGCAAGGATAGAGTTAATTTCCCAAGGAGCCAGGACAGGTGACCCAAGCTGGCCGGGGGCTATTCCATACCATGTGACATCATGCTCACCATAAAAGGGGGGCTAGTCAGGTAGGGGAGGGGCAGCGCGGTTTCCGGACGGGCTGAGTGTCTGGTCAGTCGGTCGTTGGTTCGGTAAATTGTTCTCTGTTATCACCCATTGTTAATATTTGTTATCAGCACTGTTGCTGATTGTTTTCCCTCTCCCTTGTTGTCCCAGTAAACTGCCCTTATCCCAACCCTCAAGGCTTTGCCGTTGTTTGTTCTCCTCCCCATCCCACTGGGGAAGGAGTGAGTGAGCGGCCGCGTGGCGCTCAGCTGCCGGCTGGGCCTAAACCTCGTCAGCAGGTCATGCTGTGTGTGTGCATGTGTAAGTACACACCTGTCCACCCTTAATAAATTTTGAGTTCATTAACTAATTTCAAGTGTATCTGATAGAAAGATAGCAGTCTCAAAAATATTTAGTTTCTACATGTTGCTTCAGCTATTTTCTTTCATGGAAATACTGCTACATGAGCTCAACAAGATGAATACTTTGGATATCAGGCTTCATGAGTTCTGTAGCTCACAGAACTATTTGTTTCCATCTTTCTCTGGAATGAATCACAGATCTACTGCAAAAGACATTGTGGCAGAAGCTGTTTGCTGTACCAGGTGAAAGGCATGAACTGAAAAAAGACAGCAGACTCCAGGATAGAGGAGACTGTCACAGATAGTTCTTTCTGAAACAACCTGAAAATTATATTCCATCTCTGCATGTGCCACAGGATTGCTCTGTATAGTAGGCAAATCATAAAAAACATCCAAACAAAATTTGCATAGAAGATGAATAATTTTCTGTTCCTCATTTTCTGCATACGCAACTTGATAAAACGGCATCACATTATTAGAAGCAATGGCAAAAGAGACCATGGAAGTTGTACATACATATTAGTGGTTTATATAATGCTCTAAAAGAATTAAGGCCTACACATCTCAAATCGGACACCCAATAATCGGAATATTTTTGTCTTTCATCTTTCTGCATCTTATTGACATTTCTAAAATTGGCAGGCAGACAGCAGTAGCTTGAAACATACTTTTGTTTGTGAAACTCAGATACCATGGTGTTGGGCACCAAAGAAAAAATATATTCTTCTTCTAGGAACAGTAGCATTATGAAACAGCAAATAAGCCATAATGCACATACCAAATGACAAAAGAATAGCAAATTATCAAATAGCTACTCGTTATGCAAACAATGCTCTATTCTGCACAATTAAAAAAAGCAGGGTTCTTTGGGGGGGGAATCAATGAACATGCAAATGAGAACAAAGTAAGCTAATTGCAATGAACAAATACATACATATATCTATATATGTCCCAGTGGGCAGGCGCACAGCAGCGGGGAGGCACGTTCTGCCAGCAAAAAGCCAGGTTTCAGGCTGCATGGTGTGTGGGGGGGGCTACTCCCAGAGAGGGAGGGTGGTAGCAAGCACACCTGTGGGAGGTGTGCTCAGGTAGATGAACTGCTCTGCCTGGTGGCCGAGCTTCAGGAGGAGGTGGGCAGACTAAGGCGCATCTGAGAGTCTGAGAAGGAGATTGACCAATGGAGCTGTGCTCTGCCATCTCTGCCACACACAAGCCAACTCAGCGTGGCCACTACGGAGGCAGGTCCAGGATCTGTTTTGTGCCAGATGGAAGGCAGTGTTACGAGGGATAGGGAGGCATGGAAATGGGTTACTGCATGGAGTTGTAAGAGGAACCCCTCCTTGCCCTCTCAGCTACCTTTACAGAGTAGGTATGAGGCTCTGGGTATGGTAGACGAATCTCATGATGAGATTGAAGAGGAGAAACCTGTGCAAGCACTCTCACCAAGGTCAGATCAACCAACCCCTCACATCAAGAGCTGCATTAAGACCAGAACCGAGAAGAAATAACAGCGAGTTATGGTCATAGGTGACTCCCTCCTGAGTGGAACGGAGGCACCCATCTGCAGATCGGACCCTCTTTTCAGGGAAGTTTGCTGCCTCCCCAGGGCTCGAATTGGGAATGTCACCAGATGACTGACAAGCTTAGTACAGCCTTTGGACTATTACCCACTACTGCTCTTTCATGTGGGTACTAATGACATTGCAACAAGAAGTCTAAGGTCAATCAGAAGAGATTTCAGGGTCCTGGGAAGAATGCTAAAGGATTCAGGAGCACAGGTAGTGTCTTCCTCAATCCTCCCAGTAATGGGGAGAGACATTAGAAGAAACAGGTGTGCCCAAGACATCAATACCTGGCTCCAGGACTGGTGCCTCTGCCAGAACTTTGAGTTTTATAACCATGGAAGAGTCTTTGAGGCACAAGGTCTGATGAGGCCTGAAAGGATCCACCTGTCCCAATGGGGAAAAACGCATCTTTGCTCGTAAGCTGGCAGGACTGATTGAGAGGGCTTTAAACTAGGATCGATGGGGGAAGGGGATGCCAACAGGAGAGCTGATGCTAAGCCAAGGGTTGGCATGGCACTGCCTGAGGAAGCATTTATTTACGCTGCTCCAGAGAGCACAGAGGGCTCAGGAGCACATCTGAAATGCTTGTACACCAGACTTGGTCAACGTTTTATGTCTAAAGGATTACATATATAGCCACATATCAGAGTCAATGTTTGCCTGTCAGAGCCCCCAAAGGACTTGCACTGACTCAGTTTCGCAAAGTTGAAACTAATAGAAAGCTTATTAAAGCGACAGATATAAAGAGTTCGGAATTGACATTGATAAATGCACTGACTGCAATAGTGCTAATATATGACTATGATTATAATTATAATGCTAGCAAAATCATATTTAGGGGTGTCAACTTTAATATTCATTTCATGGATAATGAAGCGAAAGGTCTCACTCTGGGCACCGTGGCCTTCAAAATTGTGTGTAGAAACTGTCTATCTGTTTACTCCGCATTCTCTAGCCAAAACAGGGCCGTCTTGCTGCCGTAAGACTCCCTCCTTCGGCTGCTTCTCATACCAACCTTGCGGATCTCCATCCACAATGTTTGTATAAGAGGTAAGCGGACACCTGTGTTTTTAACCTCTTAGGTGCAATTCCCACACCAATGCACGCAGTATGAGAAATAAACAGGATGAGCTGGAAGCATTGGTCAGTTCCCAGAGCTATGATGTCATTGGTATTAGCAAGACTTGGTGCAATGATTTCCATGACTGGAGTGCTGAGATGGAAGGCTATAGGCTGTTCTGGAGGGACAGACAGGGCAGGTGAAGTGGAGGAGTTGCACTGTATGCAAGGGAGAGGTTTGACTGTACAGCCCTTACAGTTAGTGATGATGTGGTTGAGAGCCTCTGTGTGAGGATTAGGGGGATGGAAAATAAAGCATATGTTGTAGTGGGTGTCTACTACTGATCGCCCAGTTATTCTATAGGCAATTAAGAGAAATTTCAGGTCGGGTAGCCCTTGTCCTTATGGGAGATTTCAACTTCTCTGACATCAACTGGGAATATCATACTGCTGTGATGAGCAGGTCTTGGAAATTCTTGAAGTTTGTAGGAGATAACTTCTTGTCACAGGTACTCAGTGAGCCACCTAGGAAAGGTGCCCTCCTAGCCTTGCTATTTGTGAATAGAGAAGGACTCGTGGGGGATGTGATGTTAGATGGCTTTCTTGGCCACGGTGATCATGAAATGGTTGAGTGTAAAATTTTCAGTGTAATGAGAAAAAAGAACAGCAGAGTTGCTACCCTGGAGAGCAAACTTTAAGCTACTCAGGGAGCTATTTAGCAGAGTCCCCTGGGGATCTGCTTTTGAGGCCTTAGGAGTCCACGAGTGCTGGTCAGTCTTTAAGAACCACCTTTCAGAAGCACAAGAGCAGGCAATTCCACTGTGTCGCAAGTCAAGCAAGCGGGGCAGAAGACCAGCTTGGCTGAACAGGGAACTCCTCGTGGAGCTCAAAGGAAAAAGAAACTGTATGATCTCTGGAAGCACGGTCAGGCTTCGCAGGAAGATTCCAGAGCTGTGGTTCGTATATGCAGGGAGAAGACACGAAAGGCCAAAGCTCAATTAGAGTTGAAACCGGCCAGTGTTGCTTCAGATAACAAGAAGGTCTTTTTAAAGTACGTTAATAGCAAGAGGAGGTCTAAAGAAAACATTGGAGCGATACTTGTTGAAGATGCTCATCTGACTAATAGGGATGAAGAAAAAGCGGAGGCATTCAATGTGGTTTTTGCATCAGTCTTTAATAATATTGATAGTCCTTGGGCTACCCGGTCCCCTGAGTCAGAGGACTATGAGTGTGGGAACAGTGATTTTTTTCATGTGTGGACACTGAAATTGTAAGGGACCAGCTGTATCAGCTGAGTGTTCACAAGTCCATGGGGCCTGATGATTTTCCTCCCAGATTACTGAAGGAGCTAGCAGACGTTACAGTAGGACCCCTCTCGATCATCTACCAAAGGTCTTGGGAGTCTGGGGAGGTCCCTGCTGACTGGAAGCTAGCCAATGCTATTCCAATTTACAAGAAGGGCATGAGGCAAGACCCAGGAAACTACAGACCTGTTAGTCTAACCTCAGTTCCTGGAAAAATTATGGAGAAGATTATACTGGGTACTATTGAAAGGCATTTAAAGAATAATGCAATCATCAGACACAGTCAGCATGGGTTCACAAAGGGAAAATGCTGTCTAACTATTTTGACATCCTTCTACGATAAAGTCACCCTCCTAGTGGGTGAAGGGAAGGCGGTGGATGTAGTTTTTCTGGATTTTAGTAAGGCTTTTGATACTGTCCCTCACAGCATCCTTCTGGACAAGTTGTCCAAATGTGAGATGAGCAGGTACATGTTGTGCTGGTTGAAGAACTGGCTGAACGGCAGGGCTCAAAGGGTTGTAGTGAATGGGGCTACATCTGGCTTGTGACCAGCAGTGTTCCTCAGGGCTATATTCTAGGGCCAGTTCTGTTCAATATTTGTATCAATGATCTGGATGCAGGAGTCGAATGCACCGCTAGTAAGTTTGCTGATGACACTAAATGGGGAGGTGCTGTTGACTCTCTTGAGGGACAGGAGGCCTTGCAGAGGGATCGAGATAGATCGGAGCATTGGGCAATCATCAATGGCATGAAATTTAACAAGTCCAAATGCCAGATTCTGCACCTGGGATGGAGTAACGTCGGGCACAAGTATAGATTGGGAGAGGAGTGGCTGGAGAGCAGCCCTGCAGAAAGGAAGGGATCTGGGGGTGCTGGTTGACAGCAGGCTCAATAGGAGTCAGCAGTGTGCCCTGGCAGCCAAGAGGGCAAACCACATCCTGGGGTGCATCAAACACAGCATAACCAGCCAGTCAAAGAGGTGATTATCCCACTGTATTCAGCATTGGTGTGGCCCCCTGTGTGCAGTTCTGGCCCCCACAATTTAGGAAGGATGTACAGGTCCTAGAATACATCTAGGGGAGGGCAACAAAGCTGGTGAAAGAGCTGGAAGGCATGTCCTATGAGGAGTGTCTGAGGACTCTGAGTTTGTCTAGTTTGGAGAAAAGGAGGCTGAGGGGCGACCTCATTGCTGTCTACAGCTCCCAACCTTTGCCTCCCAAAATTATTTCACATGGCACCTCATTTGAGCCACGGGTTTTATACCTACCACCCAGCCCATGGAGAAGCAGATATCCACACTGCAGCCCATGGAGGACCATGGTAGAGCAGATATCAATGCAGGAAGTGCGGCCCCACGGAGAGGAGCCCATGCTAGAGCAGTTTTTCTGGCTGGATCTGTGGCCCTGCGGGGGACCCATGCTCGAGCAGTCTGTTCCTGAAGCACTGCACCCTATGGGAAGGACCCACGCTGGAGATCATGAAGGACTGTCTCCCGTGGGTGGGACCCCATGCTGGAGGAGGGGAAGAGGGTTAGTAGGAAGGAGTGGCAGAGACAACACATAATAAACTGACCACAACTCCCCTTCCCCATGCCCCTCTGCCGATCGGAAGATGTAGAAGAATCATAGAATCACAGAATGGGAGAGAGAGTTGGGAGTGAAATTGAGCCCGGAAAGAAGGGAAGGGTGGGGGGAAGGTGCTTTTAGATTTATTCTTATTTCTCATTATACTACTCTGATTTTGATTGGCAATAAATTAAATTAATTTCCCCAAGTCAAGTCTGCTTTGCCCATGACAGTAATTGCTGAGTGATCTCCCTGTCCTTATCTCGACCCACGAGTCTTTCGTTATATTTTGTCTCCCCTGTCCGGTTGAGGGGGGGAGTGATAGAGCGGCTTGGTTAGCACCTGTCGGCCAGCCAAGGTCAACCCACTGTGCGATGCGGGACTTGTCCGGGCTTGTTGGTGCCGAATACCAAGTCACTATGAGTCAGCAGAAAGTAGCGGGGGGTCCGACTTAAGCGAGAGCGCAGATTGAGCAACTCGGTTATCTTGTACTGATAAACACCGGACTTGAACAAAGGCAAGGGATGAGCAACTTGCTCATCTTAACAGACGTGGTGCCTGACGGTCTACTCCTCAACCAACTGAGTGACGCCTGGGGTGAGGGGGAGGCTTCACAGCCCAACGTTACTTCGGTAAAGCTAAACAGACCACTGCACCTCTGTACTGAATACCTTTGGTCTCTGCTACTCCCTCCGATCAACAGCGCAACAAGCCTTGTTAAGGGCCAATCGGCACACAATACTTGACTTAGTCCGACCTCGCCAAAAGTATAAATCTGGCATTTAGAATCCTCTTTTTTTACTGTGAGAGTGACCCTCTGTAGACAGATAGGAGCAGCCTCACGTTCACAAGCCCTGGTCCTCATGGGGGACTATCTGTTGGAGGGACAACGCAGCAGGGCATAAGGAATCCAGGAGGTTCCTGGAATGTGTTGGCAATAACCCTCATTTTTAAAAAGGGAAAAAAGTAAGACCTGGGGAACTACAGGCCGGTCAGTCTCACCTCTGTGCCCAGCAAGATCATGGAGCAGATCCTCCTGGAAACTATGCTAAGGCACATGGAAAATAAGGAGGTGATTGGTGACAGCCAACATGGCTTCACTAAGGGCAAATCGTGCCTGACAAATTTGGTGGCCTTCTACAACAGGGTTACAGCATTGGTGGATAAGGGAAGAGCAACTGACATCATCTACCTGGATTTGTGCAAGGCATTTGACACTGTCCCGCACGACATCCTTGTCTCTAAATTGGAGAGTGTGGTGGTTTAACCTTGGCTGGACGCCAGGTGTCCACCAAGCCGCTCTATCACTCCCCTCCTCAGCATGACAGGGAAGGGAGAAAAAATAAGATGGGAAAAACAACCCCAAACTCGTGGGTCAAGATAAAGGCGGTTTAATACAGCAAAAGCAAAAGGCCGCGCGCAGAAGCAAAGCAAAAGGTGATTTCCGGCCACTTCCCGGGAAGCAGGGCTTCAGTACGCGTAGCGGTTGCTCTGGAAGACAAACATTGTAAAAAACAAATGCTCCCACTTCCTCCCTGTATTGGGTCTGGCTGAGATGGAGTTAATTCTCCCCACAGCAGCCCTCATAGTGCTGTGCTGTGTATTGGTAGCTAGCAAGGTGGTGATAACACACCAGTGTTTTGGCTACTACTGAGCAGTGCCAGCACACATCAAGGCTTTCCAACATTTCTTTTTCCCCAGCAGCAGGCTGGGGGTGGGCAAGATCTTGGGAGGGGACACCGCTAGGACAGCTGACCCAAACTGACCAAAGGGATATTCCATACCATATGACGTCATGCTCAGCAGTAAGAAACTGAGAATAGGGGGAGGAACAGGGCGAGGGCATTCGTTGGTTTTTTTTTTACAATGTTTGTCTTCCGGAGTAAGGGGCACGCTTACTGAAGCCCTACTTCCCAGGAAGTGGCCGGACATCACCTGCTGATGGGAAGTAGAGAATAATCTTTGCTTTTTGCTTTGCTTCCGCGCGCGGCTTTTTGCTTTAGCTACATTAAACTGCCTTTATCTCGACCCACGAGTTTGGGATTGTTTTTTCTCCATCTTCCCTTCTCCCCTCCCTGCCTTGCTGAGGAGGCAAGTGATAGAGCGGCTCTGGTGGGCACCTGGCCCCCAGCCAGGGTCAACCCACCACAGTCTTTTTTGGCGCCCAACGTGGGGCTTGACAAGGGCAGTTTAGTATTAAGAGTGCTACAGCTATAGTAGTTATTAAGTTGCAAGCTCCTGTGCAGGTCACGGGGTTTGTTAGCTGTGCTGCTTATCTCTATTTTGCTAAACTTAGGAACATGCTGATACAAACAATGGCTGTTCTGTGCTTTGGCCTCGTGTTGACGATCTTACTGTGCTGGGGGAGCTATTTTGTGGAGAGGATGAAGGAACTTGGGAGCATGCTAGTACAAACAATGGTTATGTGCATGGCCCTGGCATCGATGTTATTGCTGTGCTGGGGGAGCTATCTTGTGGAGATGATGGGGGAATACATCTCTCTCTCTCTACCTGCTTTTGACGTGGATGGTTTCATTATGCAGGCTCCTAAGGTCCTTGTTCACCCTTATGTAAGCTCATTAATATTACTAATTAATACTGCTGGCATATTACGGGTGTTGTGGAGTTTGGTTTTGTCCTGGTTTAAGGGGAGACAACTTTTAAGTGAGGCAATACTGAAACGTGCTCTGAGGCAGCTGGTCCTTGGGTGGCAGGGTGTGTGGAAGGATTTGGGCAGGTTCCTAGGATGGTTATCACCTCCTATAGCCTGGGACTTCACACCTGAACAGGCAAGCAATCCCAGCAAACTGACACGCCACCTGATAGAAGGGTGCCTTGCCTACCCCAATGAAAACCAACAGCTTCTAGCACTGTACTGGGGCCTGGCCTGGGCCTATCGAGCCACAGTGCAGAACTCTCAGAGGACTGTGGTTGAGGAAGGCACCCAAACTGCAGCTGAGGACACCGTGGCTGAGATAGGGACACAAACAGTAACAACTACAGTAATTGCCCCAGTAGTAAAAAAGAAACAGTGGACCAGGAGGTCAACAGGTCCCTATCATCGATTAGTAAGGGAAAAAGAAGAAGAGGAGGAGAGGTTTGAGCAGGAAGCTGGTCCTTCAGCAAAGAAGTGGGAGGAAGGAGTGAGAGAAATAAGACAAGAAGCAGAAACTACCCGGTCTCTGACCTCATCCGAACTTCGAGATATGCGGAAAGATTACAGCCGCCAGCCTGGTGAGCGGATTGCTGCCTGGCTGCTTCGATGCTGGGATAATGGGGCCGACAGTCAGCAATTGGAAGGCAGGGAAGCCCAACAGCTGGGATCCCTAGCTAGAAACCAAGGAATTGAGAGGGGAATTGGAAAAGAGACAGCAATTTGCAGTCTCTGGAGACGGCTGCTTTCAAGTGTGAGGGCAAGATACCCATTCAAGGAAGATCTTGTTAACTCCCCAGGAAAGTGGACCACCGCAGATGAAGGCATCCAGTACCTGAGAGAACTAGCAGTGCTGGAAGTCATCTATAGTGATCTAGATGATGAGGAGGTCTCCAAAGATCCAGAGGATGTCCTGTGCACACGGGCCATGTGGAGGAAGGTGATTCAAAGTGCCCCAGCATCGTATTCTAACAGTTTGGCAGCAATGTATTTCCCAGATATGGACACACCAACTGTGGAGAAGGTGTCTGCTTGGCTTCAGAACTTTGAAGAAAACCTCTGTACCACCTCCTCCTCCCTACGGGCCAGCACGTCGGCTGTCAGAGGTACCTCAAGAAATCAGTCATCTCCTGCTCCGGTCAGAGGGAAAGGGAGTCCCAGGCATATGCCACGTGGTACACTCTGTTTTTTCCTGCGTGACCAAGGGGAGGACATGAGGAAGTGGGACGGTGAACCCACCTTTAAGTTGGAAGCCTGTGTTCGTGAACTAAGAGGGAAGACAGCTGTTAAGAAGGGGACACCCAAGAAGGCCGTCAGTGTAGTTGCTACAGAGACACGAGAAGGCAAACAGCGATCTCCCAGATGTAAAACTAAAATCACCTCCCTTGATCCTGGTGAGGGGACATCTGGTCTGTCACCGCGAGGGTCAGACAGTGAATACTCTGACCAGGAACAGGAATACAGGGTCCCTGCCTTCGGCCAGGAGGAGGAAAGGGATGACCGGGTATACTGGACTGTGTGGATTCGATGGCCTGGCACATCAGACCCACAGAAGTATAAGGCTTTGGTAGACACTGGTGCACAGTGTACACTGATACCATCAGGGTATAGGGGCACAGAACCCATCCGGATCTCTGGAGTGACAGGGGGATGCCAAGAACTGTCCGTATTGGAGGCTGAGGTGAGCTTAACAGGGGACAAGTGGGAGAAGCACCCCATTGTGACTGGCCCGGAGGCCCCTTGTATCCTTGGCATAGATTACCTCAGGAGAGGGTACTTCAAGGACCCAAAGGGGTACCGATGGGCTTTCGGTGTAGCCACTGTGAACACAGAGAAGATCAAACAGTTATCATCTACCCTGTCTGGTCTCTCAGAAGATCCCTTTGTTGTGGGATTGCTGCAAGTTGAAGAACAACAGGTGCCAATTGCTACCAGGACAGTGCACCGGCGGCAATATCGCACAAATCGAGACTCCCTGGCTCCCATCCATGAGCTGATTCATCAACTAGAGAACCAGGGAGTCATCAGCAAGACTCATTCACCTTTTAATAGTCCCATATGGCCAGTGCAAAAGTCTGATGGAGGATGGAGGTTAACGGTGGACTATCGTGGGCTAAACGAAGTGATGCCACCACTGAGTGCTGCTGTACCAGACATGTTAGAGCTCCAATATGAATTGGAGTCAAAAGCAGCCAAGTGGTATGCTACAAATGACATCGCTAATGCATTCTTTTCAATTCCTTTGGCAGCCGAATGCAGGCCACAGTTTGCTTTCACTTGGAGAGGTGTTCAATACACCTGGAATCGACTGCCCCAGGGGTGGAAGCATAGTCCTACTATTTGTCATGGACTAATCCAAACTGCACTGGAAAAGGGTGGTGCCCCTGAACATCTACAATACATCGATGACATCATTGTGTGGGGCAATAAGGCAGAAGAAGTATTCGAGAAGGGAAAAAGAGTAATTCAGATTCTTCTGAAAGCTGGTTTCGCCATAAAGAAAAGCAAGGTCAAGGGACCTGCACAAGAGATCCTGTTTTTGGGAATAAAATGGCAGGATGGACGTCGTCATGTGCCTATGCATGTGGTCAACAAGACAGCAGCTATGTCTCCACCAGCTAACAAGAAGGAGACACAAGCCTTCCTGGGCCTTGTGGGGTTCTGGAGAATGCATATTCCAGGTTATAGTCAGCTTGTGAGCCCTCTCTATCGAGTAACCCGGAAAAAGAACTATTTTGAATGGGGCCTTGAGCAACAACAAGCCTTTGAGCAGATCAAACAGGAAATAGCTCGTGCAGTAGCTCTTGGATCTGTTCGGACAGGACCAGCTGTACAAAATGTACTCTACACTGCAGCTGGGGAGCATGGCCTCACCTGGAGCCTCTGGCAGAAAACAGCAGGAGAAACCCGAGGTCGACCATTAGGGTTTTGGAGCCGGGGGTATCGAGGATCAGAAGCCCACTACACCCCAACTGAAAAAGAGATCCTAGCAGCATATGAAGGGATTCGAGCTGCTCCAGAAGTTGGTGGTACAGAAGCGTCTCTTCTCTTGGCACCGCGATTGCCTGTGCTACACTGGATGTTCAAAGGAAACATTCCCTCTACACATCATGCAACTAGCACTACATGGAGTAAGTGGGTAGCACTAATCACACAGCGAGCTCGACTGGGGAAACCCAACCACCCAGGAATTCTGGAAGAGATTATGGACTGGCCAGAAGGTAGAGATTTTGGAGCACTGCCTGAGGAGGTAGCTCGTGCCCAAGAGGCACCACCATATAATGAGTTACCAGAAGATGAAAGGCGTTATGCTCTGTTTACTGATGGATCCTGTCGTGTTGTAGGAAACCATCGGAAGTGGAAAGATGCTGTATGGAGTCCCACACGACAAGTCGTTGAGGCCACTGAAGGAGAAGGTGAGTCAAGTCAGTTCGCAGAAGTGAAAGCCATTCAGTTAGCCCTAAAGATTGCTGAATGAGAAAAGTGGCCAGTACTCTACCTCTATACTGAGTCCTGGATGGTGGCAAATGCCCTATGGGGGTGGCTACAGCAGTGGAAGAAGACCAATTGGCAGCGCAGTGGTAAACCCATCTGGGCTGCTGCATTGTGGCAGGACATCGCTGCCTGCATAGAAAAACATGGCTGTGAAGGTACGTCATGTGGATGCTCACATACCCAAAAGCCATGCCACTGAAGAACATGAAAACAATGAACAGGTAGACAAGGCTGCCAAAATTGAAGTAGCTCAAGTGGACCTGGACTGGGAGCGTAAGGGTGAGCTATTTCTAGCTCGATGGGCCCATGAAACATCAGGACATCTAGGGAGAGATGCAACATACAGGTGGGCTCGTGATCGAGGGGTGGACCTGACCATGGAGGCCATCACACAAGTTACTCATGAATGTGAAATATGTGCTGCAATCAAGCGAGCGACACGAGTAAAATCTCCCTGGAATAGAGGGCGGTGGCTGGGTTTTCGATATGGCGAGGCCTGGCAGATTGACTATATTGGGCCACTGCCACGAACATGCCAAGGCAAGCGCTACATACTCACCATGGTGGAAGCAACTACTGGCTGGCTAGAGACATTTCCTGTAAACCATGCCACTGCCCGAAACACCATCCTAGGCCTTGAAAGGCAAATTTTATGGCGACATGGTACCCCAGAAAGGATTGAATCAGACAATGGGACTCATTTTCAAAATAACGTCATAAGCTCTTGGGCAAAGAAACACGGCATTGAGTGGGTGTATCACATCCCCTATCACCCACAAGCCTCTGGAAAGATTGAGAGATATAATGGACTGTTAAAGACTATGTTGAGGGCATTAGGTAATGGGGCATGGAAGCACTGGGATACGAATTTAGCAGAAGCCACTTGGCTGATTAATACCAGAGGATCTGCTAACCGTCCTGGTCCTGCCCAAACAGAACCCCTACATAGTGTGGGAGGAGAGAAGGTCCCCTTAGCGCACATGGGGAAGTGGCTGGGGAAGGCGGTGTGGATTGCTCCTCCCATGGGAAAAGGCAAACCCATTCCTGGGATTGTCTTCGCTCAAGGACCTGGATGTACTTGGTGGGTAATGCGAAAAGATGGGGAGACCCGGTGTGTGCCTCAAGGAGATTTAACCTTGGGGTAAAATAATCTGTAATGTGAGTTGTAACTTCTAGGAAGTAATGTAGAAGGAATGACCCAAACCAATGAAGAGCAAGTTTCACAAGGAGCCAGATGAATGCAACAACAGTCCAAAGCAAGCCGGTGTTGGTGCCCAACAACTGAACCTGAACACCCATCCTGACAGATTGGGCCCAAGTCATAGCCGGTTCATGAACATCTGGAGGAGCAGAGGAAGCTCATGGAATGGGAGAATAACATCTATCTGTTAAAGGGCTGGAAATAGTAGTTAATAAGAAGTAAAAAGACTGTGGTGGGTTGACCCTGGCTGAGGGCCAGGTGCCCACCAGAGCCGCTCTATCACTCCCCTCTTTCATTAGACAGGGGAGAAAAAGTACAATGAAAAAAAACTTACGGGTCGAGATAAGGACAGGGAGAGATCATTCTCTAATTATCATCACGAGCAAAACAGACCGAACTTAGAGAGGGAATTCATCTTATTTATTACTAAGCAAAACAGAGTAGAGGAATGAGAAATAAAACCAAATCTTAAAAACACCTCCCCCCACCCCTCCCATCTTCCCGGGCCCAACTTCACTCCCGGCTTCAACCTCCGCCCCCCCTCAGTGGCACAGGGGGACGGGGAGTGGGGGTTACGGTCAGTTCCTCATGCGGTGTTTCTGCCGCTTCTTCATCCTCAGGGGGAGGACTCATCGTTCCCCCACTCCAGCGTGGGGTCCCTCTCACGGGAGACAGTCCTTCATGGCCTTCTCCAACGTGAGTCTCCTCCACGGGGTGCAGACCTTCAGGAGCAAACTGCTCCAGCGTGGGTCCCCCACGGGGTCACAAGTCCTGTCAGCAAACCTGCTCTGGCGTGGGCTCCTCTCTCCACGGATCCACAGGTCCTCCAGGAGCTTGCTCCAGCACGGGCTTCCCACGGGGCCACAGCCTCCTTCAGGTGTCTCCACCTGCTCCGGCGTGGGGTCCTCCACGGGCTGCAGGTGGAATCGCTACACCCCCTCATCCTCCCTCCATGGGCTGCTGCAGGGGGACAGCCTGCTTCACCATGGTCTTCACCACAGGCTGCAGGGGAATCTTGCTCCGGCGCCTGGAGCACCTCCTCCCCCTCCTTCTGCACTGACCTTGGTGTCTGCAGATGTTCTTACATCTTCTCACTCCTCTCTCCGGCTGCAAAAGCGCTCTCTAACTGTTTTTCTCTTTCTTAAATATGTTATCACAGAGGCGCTGATTGGCTTGGCCTTGGCCAGCGGCGGATCCGTCTTGGTGCCGGCTGGCATTGGCTCTATCAGACACAGGGGAAGCTTCTAGCAGCTTCTCACAGAAGCCACCCCTGTAGCCCCCCCCACTACCAAAACCTTGCCATGCAAAACCAACACATTCCACCCCTCGCCTCTGTGAATCACATATTTAAGAATTATCATTAAAATATACATTCAACACAAAACTTCAAACACTAATCACATCAACAAAGGAAAAGAAAAAAGAATTCCCCACACCAAAATCAAAACAACACTATCACAGCACCAAACAAGAGTGGACAATCTACACACAAAATCTACCTCTAGTCCCTTCACCACTCTATCACTCTCAAGTTACGTTCAGTCAATGTTTTGCCCGTTACCGCTTCCAATTACTATCCTTATCTCGATTTTCTCGAGCCCCACGTTGGGCGCCAAAAAAGACTGTGATGGGTTGACCCTGGCTGGGGGCCAGGTGCCCACCAGAGCCGCTCTATCACTCCCCTCCTCAGCAAGGCAGGGAGGGGAGAAAGGAAGATGGAGAAAAACAACCCCAAACTCGTGGGTCGAGATAAAGGCAGTTTAATGTAGCTAAAGCAAAAAGCCGCGCACGGAAGCAAAGCAAAAAGCAAAAATTATTCTCTACTTCCCATCAGCAGGCGATTTCCGGCCACTTCCTGGGAAGTAGGGCTTCAGTATGCATACCCCTTACTCCAGAAGACAAACATTGTAAAAAAAAAAACAACGAATGCCCCCGCCCTGTTCCTCCCCCTATTCTCAGTTTCTTACTGCTGAGCATGACGTCATATGGTATGGAATATCCCTTTGGTCAGTTTGGGTCAGCCGTCCTGGCTGTGTCCCCTCCCAGGATCTTGCCCGCCCCCAGCCTGCTACCGAGGAGGGGAGAAATGTTGGAAAGACAGCCTTGATGCTGTGCTGGCACTGCTCAGTAGTAGCCAAAACACTGGTGTGTTATCACCACCTTGCTAGCTACCAATACACAGCACAGCACTATGAGGGCTGCTGTGGGGAAAATTAACTCCATCTCAGCCAGACCCAATACAGAGAGACAATGATTTGACGGATGGACCGCTCAGTGGATGAGGAATTGGCTGGATGGTCGCACTCAAAGAGTTGTGGTCAATTACTCAATGTCCAAGCGGAGACCAGTGAGGAGTGGCATTCTTCAGGGTTCGGTACTCGGACCGTCACTGTTTAACATCTTTGTCAGCGACATGGACAGCAGGATTGAGTGCACCCTCAGCAAGTTTGCAGATGACACCAAGCCGAGTGCTGTGGTTGATACTCTAGAGGGAAGGGATGCCATCCAGAGGGACCTTGACAGGCTGGAGAGGTGGGCCCGTGCGAACCGCATGAAGTTCAACAAGGCCAAGTGCAAGGTCCTGCACATGGGTCGGTGCAATCCCAAGCACAACTACAGGCTGGGCGGAGAATGGATTGAGAGCAGCCCTGAGGAGAAGGACTTGGGGGTGTTGGTGGATGAGAAACTCAACATGAAGAGAAGGCTCTTGGGAGACCTTATAGCAGCCTTCCAGTACTTGAAGGGGACTTGTAAGAAATCTGGAGAGAAATCTATGATTCTATGATTCTATGAAGTAGGATCTGGGGAACTCCAGGCCGGTCATCTTCACCTCGATTCCTGGGAAGGTGATGGAGCAGCTAATCCTGGGAACCATTTCCAGGCACATGAAGGAGAAGAAGAGTTAGTCAGCATAGATTTACAAAGGAGAAATCAGGCTTGACCAACCGGATAGCTTTCTACATTGAGGTGGCTAGTTTGGTGGGTGAGGGGAGAGCAGTGGATGCTGTTTACCTCAACTTTAGTAAGGTTTTTGACACCGTCTCCCATACTATCCTCATAGACAAACTGACAAAGTGTGGTTTAGAGAAGTTGACAGGTGGATTGAAAACTGGCTGAATGGCCAGGCCCAGAGGGTTGTGATCAGCGTCACAAAGTCCAGTTGGAGCCCAGTCACTAGTGGTTTACCCCAGGCATTTATTCTGGGGCCAATACTGTTTAACCTCTTCATTAATGACCTGTACAATGGGACAGAGTGTACCCTCAGCAAATTCACAGATGATACAAAACTGGAAGGGGTGGATGATACACCAGATATCTGTGTTGCCATTCAGAGGCATCTGGACAGGCTGTAGAATTGGTCAGAGAGGAATCCCATGAAGTTCAGCAAAGGAAATGCAAAGTCCTGCACCTGGGGAGGGATAATCCCAGGCGCTAATATATGCTGGGGGCTACTCAGCTGGAAAGAAGCTTTGCTGAGAAGGACCTTGGGGTCCTGGTGGACAGCAAGATGACCACGAGCCAGCAATGTGCCCTCACAGCAAAGAAGGTCAACAGCATCTTGGGCTGCATTAGGAGGAGCATTGCCAGCAGGTCAAGGGAGGTGATCCTTCCCCTCTACTCAGCACTGGTGAGGCCACACCTGGAGCAGTATCCAGATCTGGGCTCCCCATTACAGGAAAGATATGGACTTCCTGGAGCAGGCCCAGTGCAGGGCCACAAGGATGATTAAGGGACTGGAGCATCTTTCCCATGAGGAGACTCTGAGAGAGCTGAGACTGTTCAGTCCAGAGAAGAGAAGGCTCAGGGGGGATCTTATCCATGTGTATAAATGCCTAAAGGGAGGGTGCAAAGAGGATGGAGCCAGGCTCTTGTCAGTGGTGCCCATTGACAGGAGAAGAGGCAATGGACACAAAATGAAACACATGAAATTACATCTGAACACAGGAAAACATTTTTTTTACTGTGATGGTGGTCAAACACTGGAACAGGTTGCCAAAGGAAGGTTGTGGAGTCTTCATTCTTGGAGATACTCAAAACCTGACTGGACATGGTCCTGGGCAACCTGCCATAGCTGACCTTCCTCGAGCGGGAGGGTTGGACTAGATGAACTCAAAAAACTTTCATTGTCATTTTAGCAGCCACATTCTGAGAAGTATAGCTATGGCTGCAGTCCTTGAAGCAGGCCCTTCAGGGAAATTAAGGCCAGCTTCTTGTCACACTTTTGATTCCATGTAGCTTAGGCATGAAAAAGGTGCCAAGCTCTAGAAAACAGAGAACTACAGGTACCAGTTGGGGAAAAAGGAGGAAAAAAATAGGCTTATTGCTTGCCTTATTATGGTTGTACATATAGCTTTACTTTTCAAAGCACTGCTTTAAGTCCCTCTTTATGTCTGGCCCTCTTCCACTTTCTCTTCTACTTAGCTTTGTGTCTTTACTCCCCATACACAAAATGACCTGAGCCTTTTAGTGTACTAAGCTGTCCACTCCTCCAAAACCAAACTTTCACACTGCTTTGATATCCACATATCCTCCTTAGGAAAACCAGCTTCATTTGTGACAAAGGAGCCAAAATATAAATGAAGCTAACTTCTGTTGTCCAATTATTTCCTGTATCTCTTTCAAATTACTTCAAGTCTGTTTTAGGACAAGTATGTTAAAGTGGGGTTTTTTTGTTCTTTTGTTTCAAGTTCGACTCATCTGTGCAAGAACAGTGACCGGATGGATTTCCTTCTTTTAAGTGTATTGAAACGATCCTTCCCCCGCTATTTTTTCCTCATTTCCTGTGAAAATAACAATTAGTAAAATATCAATTTGTACAAATGTATGTGTAAGAAATCAAACTTCTGATTACAGGTACAGCTTGTCAGCTGTAGCTGTAGATTGTTAGATTTGTCTAGCACTTCAGTGTCCCCTAGAATAGAATTCCCAGACTTTTTGATCTCATCCTTATTTGACTTTACAATCTGCCGTTAGACTAATTTCAGCTTAAAGTTCAGTCTTTCAGGTAGACACATTTAACTGAGAGATGACTATGATGTAACCAAATACTTTTTGCTGAGCTTGTATAAGCCTGGTTGAAACACAACCCTTGACGTTAACCCAAAATTCTTGATGGAACTGATCAAGTTCAAATTCCTAATGAAATTGCTGTTTTGCTACAGACTTGGTTATTTTATCACAGAATCGTAGAATGGTTTAGGTTGGAAGAGACCTCAAAGATCATCTAGTTCCAACCCCGCTGCCACAGGCAGGGACACCTTCCACTAGATCAGGTTGCCCAAAGCCTCATCCAACCTGGCCTTGAACACTTCTCCAGGCAACCTGTTCAGGTGTCTCGCCACCCTCAAAGAAAAGAATTTCTTCCTAATATCTAATCTAAATCTACCCTCTTTCAGTTTAACAATGTTATCCCACGTCCTATCGCTACACTCCTTGATAAAGAGTCCCTACCCATCTTTCCTGTAGGCCCCCTTTAGGGACTGAAAAGCTGCCAGGGAGTGGGCATTGTCGCGTGAAAGGGTACAAGTCTGATATGTGGCTGAGGGAGGCCCTCCCGTTGAGTCACGAGGTTCAGAAAGGACCCCCTTGCTTTCTAAACTCCTTCTCAGAGAGGAGCCTAGGTGCGGCTAGGTCCAGTCTTAGTCCCAGACTTGGTCAACGGTTTATGTCTAAAGGGTTATGTGTGTAGCCACTTATCAGAGTCAACGTTTGCCTGTCAGAGCCCCACTAAGGACTTTCACTGAAACAGTTTCGCAAAGTTGAAAAGAAAAAAAGGTAATTTATTGAGGCGACAGATATAAAAGTTCGGAATTGCCGTTGATAAAGGCACTAACTGCAACAATTTTGAGCTCAAGTTAATAGTTCAGCGCTTTTTTTAATGATAGTTTTCCCGGGGTAACATCCGACATAATCGGAGGCGCAAGTCTTACCAAAGAGGCGTCCCTGCTTGGGGAGGAGAGAGGTCCAGGCCCGTCGACCCGTCCGGATAGTTGGAGTTCTCGTCCTCAAAAAAGAGGATTCTAAATGCCAGATTTATACTTTTGGCGAGGTGGGACTAAGTCAGGTATTGTGTGTCGATTGGCCCTTAACAAGGCTTGTTGTGCAGTTGATCGGGGCTGGTGGGGGGGAAGTGGCAGAGAACAAAGGCATTCAGTGTAGAGGAGCGGTGGTCTGTTTAGTTTTACCAAAGTAACATCAAGCTGTGAAGGTTCCCCCTCACCCCAGGCATCACTTAGTTGATTAAGGAGCAGACCCGTCAGGCGCTGCATCTTGTTAAGATGAACAAATTGCTCATCTCCTGCCCCTGTTCAGGTCCAGTGCTTATCAGCGCAAGATAAGCAAGTTGCTCAATCCCTGCTCTCGCCCAGGCTGGACTCCCCCAGGGCCCCTTCTGCTGGGTCATAATGGCCCTGTATTCGGCACCAACAAGCCTGGATAAGTCTGGCATCCCACATTATCCACCCCGTGACTTTAGTCACAACTCGCCAAGAGGAACATCATATAATTTGGATTTAGTCGGGTTGAGGGATCCATCTCTCTCTCTCCCGTGTTTTCATTCTCATAATTTTCAGTAGGGGATGGTATTAAAGGGACATATTCAGTATCACAGACTTGAAGCATCCTGACTTGTGCAGTTACAGCTCTAGTTATCATAGTTTTCACACATGACAATCCAATTCCAACAATAACAATCATTATGATAAACATTAATGCATACTGGATTAGATTCTGAATCCATCCACTCACTTTTAATCCAAACCAACTGAAAACTTTTGAAATCCACCCAGTCCACTGCCAGTCTCCTGGTTTCATTTTCTCACGGAGTTCGCGGGTCTGGTCTGCCATTTTTCTCATCTCATCCATCGCTTCATGCAAGGTATCAGACACATTTGGGATTGACACACAACAAGTTTCATCAGGATAGGTGTTATTTAGCCACCCACAAACACCGTTCTCCTTCAGTAGTGGTATATCCAAGGCCAATCGATTTTGTAAGGTCATCTGTGAGGTTGCTTGTAGCTGGGTGTTGCTAGCCTCGATGGCAGTTCGTGTCCAATTAGCAAGAGTCTCTACTTGCCACGTTAGATTTTCTATATAAAGTCGATTGTTAACTATTACTGTCCAGTGACCCCAGAATGCTTTCATGGCTAAATTTATCCTCATTCCCGGTGTATAATAACTTGGCCATGATGTGGGGGGTAATACGTTTCTTTTTGTTCTGTACCCTCTTACTTTCGTCAATGATTGAGTGTAATTAAAAGCTATTGTAGGACATAAACTTGGAAGTCCTAAAGTGCATTCCAACCCATCCCAATAGGGTTGAATGTAATCCGATATCAGTCCATCAGAACATACCCATATGGTCTCAAGTGGTGCAGGTAACATTAGAGTGGTACACGTACTCTTTTCTACTACGCTACGCGTGGAGTGTCCATTCCTATAATGTCTCGTAGGGATTCTACATTTACCAGAATTGTACACTGACCAGACAGTGATGTTTCCAGGAGTCACCTCCTTTTTACAGTCTGGTGCTGGCCCAGGGATTGGAGCACTATAATTATGGCACAGACATATACTTCGTAAGGCATGATAGAGGTCTGAGGCAAACCGTACCCATAGATAATCATCAATATTGGAGCAATTTATTTTGTTAGTACAATTCCATAGCCTGTCTGGTCCCAATGGCGTGGTATATTGGGGTCTCCTCACCCATTGTTCAAAACGCTTTTTGTGATCAGTGGTGGTCCATATGCAAGATAAGTTAGTAGATTGTGGGCCACAGTCAGATCCATACTTAGAGGGAAACTCAATACACCATTCAGCTTCTACTGGGACATTATATTGGAATGTAATAGGCAAACCCCAGAACGGCCGAGGAGGCTGATTAAGCCAAGGTACCTCAGTGCAACTGATATTTGCAGGTACATTGTTGTTATCAGCTGCTCTGCGTGGGTTTATCCAAGGATTCTGTGGCCAATATTGCATAGTGCAATTGGTATCCCATATATTGCTAAGGTTAAGGCCCAAGGGATATGTATAGTTTAAAGAAGTAGTATTTTCTACATTCATCCATGTTAAGTCTTGTATTAGAGTGTCATTTCTTTTCCACAGATCAGACAGTGCTCCACTTAGGTCAAGAGGAATCACCATAAAAGGGAGTCCCTCCTCAGGGGTTGTTGGCATCATTAAGCAAGTAGTACCCTGAGTCCACTCCATCATCCTAAAAATTCCTTGCATTAGCTTAAAAGCACTGTTGTCCTGTAACATCTCTAAGGTTCTTTTACTTCTTCGGTCATAGTCTCTATGGATCACACACACAATTACTATACCTAACACGTACATATATATTAAACTTATCCTAAAACTACTTACACATAATAGGCTCATAATCAAAACTTTGGTTGCCACTTAACAGTAAATAGTACAAACAGAACAGCAGTAATGATAAACACAGTTAAGCCTGGAATATATTCCAAACCAACATTTTACTAAACACACAACTTATTTCAACTATGGCCCCAAACAATATCACAGTTTTGTTAACCATGGCCATATTAAAACTTTGGTTTCCAGATAAGTATGAGAACTAGAAATAGAAATACGCAACAAATAAAAATCAGCAGCCCTTGGGGGCACTCTAGATTGGTGTAGGGGAGTCCATGATCCCAGGTGCAATTTCCTGTCATTCGGAGTACCTGTGAACACAAAAGAAGTGCTCGGTCTTGATTTAACTGGCAGATATTAGGTTAGAAGGTGGGTATTATCCACCTAGTGCTGATTCGATGGAGGTTTCCAGAACTGTCTTTCGTTTCCCAAGCATAAAGATTCTTTGGAGTTGTTAGTACCATTGCCACTGGCCCAATGTGAGGCATTTTAACCAGCACAGGCTGGCCTGCATAAAAGCCAGTAGGGTATTCCCCAGGTTTTACATCTGCCTTTGGCACTAAAGTTGTGGCAGAAGCACAAAAAGCTTTCATCTTTGGGCAACCGTCTCCGCTCCATCTATTGTTTAATTGATAGATGGCACTGGACAGTCGTAGATGCCATCCAGATTCACGAGTTTTAGCAAATCGCTTGACCAAGCCATTTGTTCGCTCCACAATACCATTGGCTTGGGGGTAGTAAGGAGTATGGAATACCCACTGGATGCCTTCTTCCTTTGCCCAGTCTTGTACTACTGTAGCTGAAAAATGTGACCCGTTATCACTTTGAATCTCTTCAGGAAGGGGAAGTGTACTAAACCATTCCTTCAGACTACGGAGTGTGTTTTCCCCAGTGGCAGCTGCGACAGCTGTAGCCATGGTAACTCCTGAAATGACTTCCACTCCCACCAGTATGTATTTTTTACCCCCTGAGGGTCGTAGTGGGCCAATGTAGTCGATCTGCCAGGTGTGCCACAGTGTTTTCTTGTCCCGGATATGCAGGGGAGGTGCTTTACTTGGATGATCTTTGTTAAGTCGCAGACGACATTGTGAACAGGCAGTTACTACTTGCTCACGCAGCTTTACCGATATGGGCCATCCTCGGGCTATACCTTCTCGATACAAATCAGCTCGCCCAGTGTGGCCTCCTTTTATGTGCAACCATTCAAGCAAGCGTTCCCATTCATGCTCATTACTCACGACATCAATTTTCTGTAGTCATGTGAGGCTATCGACTTGTTGATTGAACTGGGCAGCGATAGAAGCTGATCGATCATGCCCTTTCACCCATCTGATATGCAGCAGCCTTTGTTCTCCTATTTCTAGCAATTGTTTCCAGCTGTCAGTTTGCCAGACTGGGACTCTGTTTACCTGCCAGTCATTGACTGCCCAGTGGCCTACCCACTCTGTGGCTCCTTTAAAAACAGCATATGAGTCGGTATAGATATGGCTGGCACCATGTCGGGCGGCTAGTAGGACTGCCCTAAGCTCCCCTACTTGTGCACTTCCTTTACCTGTTTCGCTTAACTTTTCCCCTGTGGCCACTTCCAGTGCCACAGCCTTATAATTCCACTCATTGTTTTGCCTGTAAGATGATTCATCGGTGAACCATACCCCTTTAAGGTCACTGCCTTCCTTCAGAGGAGGTGCCTCCTGAATTGGAGATTGTTTGCTTGGTGGAGTTTGGAATAACAATGTGCTGTCTATATCTTTCTGCAATTTAGATACTTTAATGCTGCCTTCCGTAATAGGCATGATGTCATTGATACTTTCTAGGTAGGCGTACCATTTACGGACTGTAGGCTTCTGGGCAATGCCTGCAGGTAGTGCTGTATCCTTCCGAACTATATCCAGAAGACGGAAAGGTCCCCGAATGATCACACTCTGTTCTTTTCTTATCTGTTCCACTTTTTTCACTGCTCGCACTAAGGATAGCAAGCCTTTTTCAAGGTCTGAATATCTCATTTCAGTGTCATTGAAAGAATGGGAGCTAAACTCTAGCGGTCTCTCTGGCCCTTCTGGTCCCTTTTGCCATAGGTTACAATGGGAACCATGTTCACTGAATCCCCACTCTACGTGGATAAGGTCAGTCGGGTGCAAGGGGCCTAGCTGTTGAAATAGCCTCAGTTCTCTTATTAACAATTCTAACGCAGTCTCATGCTGTTTAGTCCATTCCCATGATTTACCTTTCCTGAGCAGATTGTATAAGGGACGGGCAATAATGGAAAAACCAGGGATATGTTTGCGCCAATAGCCTAAGGTTCCCAGAACTTGCTGTAACTCCTTTATGCTAGATGGATTCTGCCCATGCTCTATTTTTTCCAGGGTGTCGGGGGGAACAGAGGCGGCTCCTTTAATCCACCAAACTCCCAGGAACTTAACCTCCCGGGCAGGTCCCTGACACTTGGATGGGGGAATGTCTAGTCCCAAAGTCATCAATTTTTCTTGTATACCTTCCATGGTATGCCCGACTTCCTCTGAGTTTTCTCCTCCTATCAGTATGTCATCAATATATTGATAGATCGTGACACCCTGTGGGCTGGGAATTTCTGATAAAACCTTTGCCAAAGCATTGTGAGCAATGGTGGGGGAGTGTTTATATCCCTGAGGCAGCCTGTTAAAGGTGTACTGTACCTCTTTCCAGGTAAAAGCGAATTGGGCGTTATCGTGTTCCTGGAGTGGGATCATAAAGAACATATCTTTGACATCTAAAGTTGCCATCCATGGGTGCGATGCTCCCTGAATTTGGGTTACTAATTCTGCAATGTTTGGTACGGCTGCTGTTAAAGGTGCAGTATTGGCATTCAATCGCCTATAATCAATTGTAAGCCACCACTGTCCATTTGGCTTTTTTACTGGCCAGACAGGAGATTTATAGGGGGAGTGTGTGCGAGTGATAATACCTCTTTTTTCTAAATCTGTTACCACCCCGTCAATGCCCGAATGTGCGGCTGCTGGCAGGGGGTACTGCTTTACATTAGTAATTCTTGATGGGGGTAGAGGTATAGACATCTCTAATAAGTTTATAGCTTTAGTTTCATCCTCTTCAAGCCATGCTATTTCTCCATCACCTCGTCCGGCGAAACTCCAGACTGACCCATCGGGGAGTTTCCACACTCTGCCATACAACACATCAAATCCCAATATGTTGGTGTTTGCAGCACCGACCAGTACTTCAGTGCGGGTCAATTTGCTCTCGCCTGGGAGCCACAAGGCAATTTTTGCTGTGGGGCATTCCTTTACGATCCCATCAATCCCTGTAAATTTTACCTTACGGCGACCGGGTTTCACATTTAGGCATTCCGCGGTCTCCTTGGTGATTACTGACATTTGAGCACCCCCATCAATGAGGAAATATGTAAAAATTCTCCTTGGTCCTACTGGAATAGCAATGACAGGTTCGTGATGTTTATCAAAGAGCCATTGTATAGTTAGCACTTGCCGGGCAGGGTGGCTCACTGTCCTCCCCGGGGATGCAAGTTTTTTGTTGGAGTATCTACTAAATCAATCAGCTCCTGCTGTGGGGCTGAGGGCAAGGATCTAACAGGAATTGATTTATTTCCAGCCGTCTGACTTCCCCCCACTGAATCAATTCTTTGGCTTAGTGATTGTACCAGAGCTCGGAGATCAGCAGTGGATGTGCCGTATAGTAACTGTCGTGGCACTCCCATCACCAAGGCTCTGCGCCACAGATCATTACGTTCCTTATCAAACTTTGGTTTGAACTCTGATTTAGGCTTAGTGGTGTGGACCTGACGAACTCGTCGAGGGGGTGGTTCTGGCGGTTTCCCAGTGGTCGGTCCAATCCAACCCATGCGGCGCCCATAATTCACTATCTCTTGTACAAACTCGCTCCAGGTGGGAATTGACTGATCCCTGTGTCTCCCAACTCGGGGTGCACGGTAAGGTACAGCATTAGCCTCCCCGGTGGCTCTGATCCTATCCTGGACATTAGCTACATATGTCTTTAGGCTGTCCGGGAGGCCACGGATGAGGGGAGTTAACCTTGCTGGGTCAATAGGGGCTAGCATTGGGGATTTCCTTAACACATCCCTCTCATACATTGCTTGTATGCAGGCTGCCTTTTGTACAGACACAGCCAAGTCAGAGAATCCTGATGTTTTGATAACAAGGGGATCTCCTCTTTCTTGCGGGTCTATGCCGCCAGCCCAATAGGCAGCCCGTGTCGTTAATGAATAATTATGATTGCCTGGTGTAGTGGTTAAAAACACTCCAGGGCCCCAATAGCCTCCTGCTTCTTCCTCGCTTAGTAAAATTCGGTCCCCCCCCGTAAGGGAGACTCGCCACACGTATTCCGTCTCGGACTCCTCTGGGTTCCTGGAATACTTTTCCTGCAACTTTGCTAATTCAGCAGGAGACCAGGGAATAGTGCGTACAGTAGTACGAACATCATCATCCCCCTCATTTGTAGTTTCAGTTTTAATCAGTGGTCGTATAGGCACAGGTTCTGGGGTAAGATCAAAATCTTCCACCGGTTCATCATTATCGTTATCATACCAGATGTCTCCATCCCATGTCTCGGGATCTGCACAGTGTATTAATTTGCGGATCTGTTTAGCCGAGACCGAGGATGGCATTTGATTCAGTAAAAGATTTAACTTTTCCTGCAGTTGTTTTTCTCGCCTTTCCGCTGAGGCTAATAGCATTTTAAGTTCCCTATTTTCTGTTTTTAAGCTTTGGTTTTCAATCACGAGGGCATCTACTCGTGTTCCCAATTTCTCACCTTTTTCCTTTTCAAAGGTTAATGGAGTTTTCAATACTTCATTTTCTGATTTCAGAGAGGCATATTCTACATCTGCAATTCGTTCGGGGGGAGGGGACTCTTTAATTTCCCTTTGTGCACAAGATAAACAAGCCCCCAGCACTGCACAAACAATTCCTTTGCCTTTACCTTTTTTAATCTTTTGCTCACTTCTACACTGTTCTATCCTCTCTATCACTTTGTCCTCATCTTTCCAAAATTTTTGGGCCCATTCTATTCCCGCTTGGGATGGTGCACACTTATATTTTTGCAGCAGTTTATCCATGGCAATCCTGTCCGTGACACCAATTTTACTGTCGCGTGTTCGGAATTGCCGTTGATAAATGCACTAACTGCGACAATTTTGAGCTCAAGTTAATAGTTCAGCGCTTTTGTTAATGATAGTTTTCCCGGGGTAACATCCGACATAATCGGAGGCGCAAGTCTTACCAAAGAGGCGTCCCTGCTTGGGGAGGAGAGAGGTCCAGGCCCGTCGACCCGTCCAGATAGTTGGAGTTCTCGTCCTCAGAAAAGAGGGTTCTAAATGCCAGATTTATACTTTTGGCGAGGTGGGACTAAGTCAGGTATTGTGTGTCGATTGGCCCTTAACAAGGCTTGTTGTGCAGTTGATCGGGGCTGGTGGGGGGGAAGTGGCAGAGAACAAAGGCATTCAGTGTAGAGGAGCGGTGGTCTGTTTAGTTTTACCAAAGTAACATCAAGCTGTGAAGGTTCCCCCTCACCCCAGGCGTCACTTAGTTGATTAAGGAGCAGACCCGTCAGGCGCTGCATCTTGTTAAGATGAACAAATTGCTCATCTCCTGCCCCTGTTCAGGTCCAGTGCTTATCAGTGCAAGATAAGCAAGTTGCTCAATCCCTGCTCTCGCCCAAGCTGGACTCCCCCAGGGCCCCTTCTGCTGGGTCATAATGGCCCTGTATTCGGCACCAACAAGCCTGGATAAGTCCGGCATCCCACAGGTTGTTCAGAGCCCAGTCCAACCTGACCTTGAAAATTTCCATGGATGGGGCATCTACCATCTCTCTGAGGAACCTGTTCCAGTGTTTCACCACCCTCATTGTAAAAAAATTTCTTCCTTATATCTAGTCAGAATCTACCCCCTTTTAGTTTAAAACCATTACCCCTTCTCCTATCACTACAGGCCCTATTAAAAAGTCTGTCCTCATCTTTCTTATAAGCCTCCTTTAAGTACTAGAAGACTGCTATAACGTGTCCCTGGAGCCTTCTCTTCTCCAGGCTGAACAACCCCAACTCTCTCAGCCTGTCCTCATAGCAGAGGTGCTCCAGCCCTCTCATCAGCTTCGTGGCCCTCCTCTGGACCCACTCCAACAGGTCCATGTCTTGTACTGAGGATCCCAGAGCTAAACACAATACTCCAGGTGGATTCTCACAAGAGCGGAGTAGAGGGGCAGAATCAGCTCCCTCAACCTGCTGGTCACGTTTCTTTTGAAGCAGCCCAGGACACGGTTGGCTTTCTGGGCTGCGAGCGCACACTGCTGGCTCATGTTGAGCTTCTCATCAACCAACACCCCCAAGTCCTTCTCCTCAGGGCTGCTCTCAATCCACTCACTGCCCAGCCTATAGTTGTGCTTGGGATTGCCCTGACCCATGTGCAGGCCCTTGCACTTGGCCTTGTTGAACTTCATGCAGTTCACATGGGCCCACTTCTCAAGCTTGTGCAGGTCCCTCTGAATGGCATCCCATCCCTCAGGCATATCAACCGCATCACTCAGCTTGGTGTCATCAAAGCTGAGTGGTGTCATCAAGATATGTGCTTGATCGCCCAAGGCTTATGAATTACTGAGCCTGCATTCTTCTGTTCCTCAGTGAGTGCTGTGATGCTAATTGGTGGTTTGATTTTGTTCTTTTTAAAGGATGTGGGAAGGAGTGGGGATATGACATCATCATCAGTAGTTCAAGAAAACAGTGGTCACCACTACATTTTCCATAAAGTATAGTCCTGAGTATGAATGTTTGTCTAAAGGAAGGGGAGGGGCTGTGATAGCAGTCAGACAACTGTGAAGTTAGATGGTATTAGAGTTGGATTTTTCTGGAAGGTGTTTATTATTAAATAGCTATGTCCTATTTAAATTCCATATTAAGCATGCAAATTCTTTTGGATGGAACTTTTACATTCTACTACAAGACCCTCTTCAACTCTAGAGGAGTCTTTAAAGTGTCCTTCAATGATGGTTTGGGTTAGTCCACAGTTTTGTAGATTAGACTTCCCTAACAATTGGTGCATTTACTGTTGACAGACCTGTGACTTTAAAACTTCAAAATACATGGAATATAAAAAATTATCATCTCGATACGTTTATTTTGTTGTATCTTTTTAATTCGTCAGCTACCCAAAATGCAAAATAAATCAATCTCGAAGAAAAGTGTAGCTGAATGATGTCATGCACGTTGCAATGTATTGCAACTATCCTTGCTATTCTGTTCTTGTGATCCAGCAGGAGTTATACATTAAGGAGATTCTTCTTCTCCAGTTCTTGAAGTAGGATTTTTGTGTAACTCAGTCCCCCACTGATTCAAAAATAGGGCTGGCAGAAAGAGCAGAGGATGATTTGTTTAATAATGTTAGCTAGGAATGACCTGGTTGTCAGAGTCAAATACTCTCTGACTAGGTTCTTTTAGACATTCCACACAAGAAGGATTTAATTTTTTAATACTGAATTTACTTATTTGAAGATATTTGACATTACACAGGATTTTGATTTAGCAGAGTGAGACAGCAATATACTGAAATCACAATACAAGCATAATATAGCAATTATAATATACAGTTGAATCACAATACAAATGTGATTCCCATTATCAGTCTCTCATCGTCACAGATGCTCACTGTCACAACACTGGCTGCCCCCAGTTGCAGGGAAGAAATGCATGAGTTGAAGTCACCTCAAGTCTGTTGCTCTCTTCAAAGTTCATTTTATTGTTGGTTCAGTTTTTATACTTTTTTATGTTGGGCTGAGCCATATATGCACTCCTCCCATCCTGCTCTGGCTAGCTCAGGAAGATATTTAGAACCTTTTTGGTTAACGCTGGGAAGGCCATTTACACAACCAGTTGATCTACTCAAGTGATACAGCCACTTATCTAAAACAAAGGTCACCTTCCAATCCCCTTTGTGTTGAGGTAAGTTCAGCTTCCTTTGCAACAGCTGTGGTTACTCCCTATATTCTTCCCTGAGCTTCATAAGCACATGGCCATCTCCTCTGAGACTTCTTCCATTGTAGGGGTTCATTGATCTGTCACACCGGTTAACATTATTAATATTATTACCATTGAGCCTAGGTTTGAATGATTGTTAAAACCTCTGGTTTTGTTTTCTGCTTTAAAAATACATTTAAAGCTAGCAGGAGCTGAGAGCTAGTAATTTGGGCCCTGATTAATTAAATTTCAGCTATGGGTGCTTAAAGATTGGCTCAAAAATTCATGCCAACAAAGTTAGCCTGATTTTATTTTTTTTTAAACCTCTGAATATACAACAGCTTTTATTGAAGCCAGATGAATTCCAGAGGTGCTCCAACTGTCATAAATCAGGCTACCTGTTTAGGAGGCTGAGTGCACATATGGTACTAGGTTACTTATTCTTTTAAATTTTGGGTTTTATTGTTTCAAACTATGGCTCAGTTTATACATGTTTGTTTTTCTAAAAACATTTCTTGATAAGGAGTAATACTGCATAATTTGAAAGGATTTGATAAACTGGTCACATAAAAGACTTGGTATATCCTGGTTCTGTAAAAAATTTCCTGGTTTAAAAAAATTATAGTAAAACATAATAATTTGAATATCTGGTCTATTTTGTTTTCAGATTACTCACAGAGTTTCAGGCTAAGATCAAAGGAAATATTTCAAGAAATAGATTATAAAGCACTTAGGTATTGGATTTCATATTTATTAGTGACTAGAAGCTGTGTCAGAAAATGTTTTCTAACTTTATTAAACGGGGCCTGACAAATGTTGCAGCAGGTGAGATACTGCCTTGATGAGAGTAAAAATCGTATTATTATTTTTGTGCTTATGGCCTTAATTTCCCTGAAGGGCCTGCTTCAAGGACTCCAGCCATAGCTATACTTCTCAGAATGTGGCTGCTAAAATGACAATGAAAGTTTTTTGAGTTCATCTAGTCCAACCCTCCCGCTCGAGGAAGGTCAGCTATGGCAGGTTGCCCAGGACCATGTCCAGTCAGGTTTTGAGTATCTCCAAGAATGAAGACTCCACAACCTTCCTTTGGCAACCTGTTCCAGTGTTTGACCACCATCACAGTAAAAAAAATGTTTTCCTGTGTTCAGATGTAATTTCATGTGTTTCATTTTGTGTCCATTGCCTCTTCTCCTGTCAATGGGCACCACTGACAAGAGCCTGGCTCCATCCTCTTTGCACCCTCCCTTTAGGCATTTATACACATGGATAAGATCCCCCCTGAGCCTTCTCTTCTCTGGACTGAACAGTCTCAGCTCTCTCAGAGTCTCCTCATGGGAAAGATGCTCCAGTCCCTTAATCATCCTTGTGGCCCTGCACTGGGCCTGCTCCAGGAAGTCCATATCTTTCCTGTAATGGGGAGCCCAGATCTGGATACTGCTCCAGGTGTGGCCTCACCAGTGCTGAGTAGAGGGGAAGGATCACCTCCCTTGACCTGCTGGCAATGCTCCTCCTAATGCAGCCCAAGATGCTGTTGACCTTCTTTGCTGTGAGGGCACATTGCTGGCTCGTGGTCATCTTGCTGTCCACCAGGACCCCAAGGTCCTTCTCAGCAAAGCTTCTTTCCAGCTGAGTAGCCCCCAGCATATATTAGCGCCTGGGATTATCCCTCCCCAGGTGCAGGACTTTGCATTTCCTTTGCTGAACTTCATGGGATTCCTCTCTGACCAATTCTACAGCCTGTCCAGATGCCTCTGAATGGCAACACAGATATCTGGTGTATCATCCACCCCTTCCAGTTTTGTATCATCTGTGAATTTGCTGAGGGTACACTCTGTCCCATTGTACAGGTCATTAATGAAGAGGTTAAACAGTATTGGCCCCAGAATAAATGCCTGGGGTAAACCACTAGTGACTGGGCTCCAACTGGACTTTGTGACGCTGATCACAACCCTCTGGGCCTGGCCATTCAGCCAGTTTTCAATCCACCTGTCAACTTCTCTAAACCACACTTTGTCAGTTTGTCTATGAGGATAGTATGGGAGACGGTGTCAAAAACCTTACTAAAGTTGAGGTAAACAGCATCCACTGCTCTCCCCTCACCCACCAAACTAGCCACCTCAATGTAGAAAGCTATCCGGTTGGTCAAGCCTGATTTCTCCTTTGTAAATCTATGCTGACTAACTCTTCTTCTCCTTCATGTGCCTGGAAATGGTTCCCAGGATTAGCTGCTCCATCACCTTCCCAGGAATCGAGGTGAAGATGACCGGCCTGGAGTTCCCCAGATCCTACTTCATAGAATCATAGAATCATAGATTTCTCTCCAGATTTCTTACAAGTCCCCTTCAAGTACTGGAAGGCTGCTATAAGGTCTCCCAAGAGCCTTCTCTTCATGTTGAGTTTCTCATCCACCAACACCCCCAAGTCCTTCTCCTCAGGGCTGCTCTCAATCCATTCTCCGCCCAGCCTGTAGTTGTGCTTGGGATTGCACCGACCCATGTGCAGGACCTTGCACTTGGCCTTGTTGAACTTCATGCGGTTCGCACGGGCCCACCTCTCCAGCCTGTCAAGGTCCCTCTGGATGGCATCCCTTCCCTCTAGAGTATCAACCACAGCACTCGGCTTGGTGTCATCTGCAAACTTGCTGAGGGTGCACTCAATCCTGCTGTCCATGTCGCTGACAAAGATGTTAAACAGTGACGGTCCGAGTACCGAACCCTGAAGAATGCCACTCCTCACTGGTCTCCGCTTGGACATTGAGTAATTGACCACAACTCTTTGAGTGCGACCATCCAGCCAATTCCTCATCCACTGAGCGGTCCATCCGTCAAATCATTGTCTCTCTGTATTGGGTCTGGCTGAGATGGAGTTAATTTTCCCCACAGCAGCCCTCATAGTGCTGTGCTGTGTATTGGTAGCTAGCAAGGTGGTGATAACACACCAGTGTTTTGGCTACTACTGAGCAGTGCCAGCACACATCAAGGCTGTCTTTCCAACATTTCTCCCCTCCTCAGTAGCAGGCTGGGGGCGGGCAAGATCCTGGGAGGGGACACAGCCAGGACGGCTGACCCAAACTGACCAAAGGGATATTCCATACCATATGACATCTGCTCAGCAATAAGAAGCTGAGAGATAAGGGGAGGAAGTGGGAGCATTGGAGGACCCCACGCCGGAGCAGGTGGAGACACCTGAAGGAGGCTGTGGCCCCGTGGGAAGCCCGTGCTGGAGCAAGCTCCTGGCAGGACCTGTGGACCCATGGAGAGAGGAGCCCACGCCAGAGCAGGTTTGCTGACAGGACTTGTGACCCCGTGGGGGACCCACGCTGGAGCAGTTTGCTCCTGAAGGTCTGCACCCCGTGGAGGAGACTCACGTTGGAGAAGGTCGTGAAGGACTGTCTCCCGTGAGAGGGACTCCATGCTGGAGCAGGGGAACGATGAGTCCTCCCCCTGAGGATGAAGAAGCGGCAGAAACACCGCGTGATGAACTGACCATAACCCCCATTCCCCGTCCCCCTGTGCTGCTGAGGAGGGGGCGGAGGTTGAAGCCGGGAGTGAAGTTGGGCCCGGGAAGATGGGAGGGGTGGGGGGAGGTGTTTTTAAGATTTGGTTTTATTTCTCATTCCTCTACTCTGTTTTGCTTAGTAATAAATAAGATGAATTCCCTCTCTAAGTTCGGTCTGTTTTGCTCGTGATGATAATTAGAGAATGATCTCTCCCTGTCCTTATCTCGACCCGTAAGTTTTCTTTCATTGTACCTTTTCTCCCCTGTCTAAATGAAAGAGGGGAGTGATAGAGCGGCTCTGGTGGGCACCTGGCCTTCAGCCAGGGTCAACCCACCACACTCATATACTTACAGTAATATATACAACCAATATATAGTTCTTTCCACTGTGTATATATTGAAAATCATAAATTAATCTAACTGTTCGATTTCAGATAGCTTTTAACAAGGGCCTATTCAGGAATTAAAGTCATGAAATGGTACTCCCTATTTTAATTCTAGTTATATATAGTTATTGTTGTGTAGCTGGAAATATTTTTTTGACAAGATATAATGGAAAAGAGAAGCTTTTTCTTGGCTTTTTTCAACAGGTATGTGACTAGGCACATTTGAAGCTTTTCCCAAGAATCCTTCTACAGGATGTTTAATATTTCTGTGGAGTGGATGTGTATTATTTGTATGGAGTTTTCTAACTATGAACCTCATTCTGCAATTTTAATTCTCATGCCTGTCATGGTTTAGCCCCATCTGGCAGCTAAGCACCACACAGCCACTTGCTCACCCCTCCCCGCTGGTGGGATGGGGAGGAGAATGGGAAGACAAAGGCAAACCTCATGTGTTGGGATAAGGACAATTTACTGGGACAGCAAAGGGAGAGGAAAGTAACAACAGTACTTATAACGGAATATACAAAACGAGTGATAGACAATGCAATTTGCTTACCCGACCAGACACCCAGCCTGTCCCTGAGCCACGTCTCCTCCCCGGCCAGCCCCTTCTATATGCTGAGCACGTGTGAGAATTGAACATAAGAGGTTAAAAATGCTGGTGTCCACTTACCTTTTGTGCAAACCTTGTGGATGGAGATCTGCAAGGTTGGCACAAGTAGCAGCTGAAGGAGAGAGTCTTATGGTGGCAGGACAGTCCTGTTTGGGCAAAAGAATAAGCAAATAAATGGTTTCAACACAGAATCTTGAAGGCCACAGTGCTTGGAGTGACATCTTTTGCTCGATTATCCATGAAATGATTATTAAAGTTAACACCCCTGAATATGATAATGATCTTAAAGAAGTACATGCTAAACACGTATGACTATAGTACTTGACTCTCTGTAAAAAATATAGAAGCTTATCTATAAGAAAACTTATGTTAACTAGAAAGCTGCTTAAGGCCTAGAACTGTTTCAAAGCCTATAATCGTGGGAAAGGAGTTTGTAATCAAGGTAATAGGTAATGAAGCTAACTGACCATGGCAATGTACAATGTTGCTAGGTTCCATGTACAGTCCCTACCCAACCGGACAATAGGCCTGGGAATATTAAACTTATGAAGTAAGTTGTTATGGTGTATTGGGTCTGGCTGAGATGGAGTTAATTCTCCCCACAGCAGCCCTCATGGTGCTGTGCTGTGTATTGGTAGCTAGCAAACTGTTGATAACACACCAGTGTTTTGGCTACTACTGAGCAGTGCCAGCACACATCAAGGCTGTCTTTCCAACATTTCTTTTTCCCCAGCAGCAGGCTGGGGGTGGGCAAGATCTTGGGAGGGGACACAGCTAGGACAGCTGACCCAAACTGACCAAAGGGATATTCCATACCATATGACGTCATGCTCAGCAGTAAGAAACTGAGAATAGGGGAAGGAACAGGGCGAGGGCATTCGTTGTTTTTTTTACAATGTTTGTCTTCTGGAGTAAGGGGTATGCATACTGAAGCCCTACTTCCCAGGAAGTGGCCGGAAATCGCCTGCTGATGGGAAGTAGAGAATAATTTTTGCTTTTTGCTTTGCTTCCGCGTGCGGCTTTTTGCTTTAGCTACATTAAACTGCCTTTATCTCGACCCACGAGTTTGGGGTTGTTTTTCTCCATCTTCCTTTCTCCCCTCCCTGCCTTGCTGAGGAGGGGAGTGATAGAGCGGCTCTGGTGGGCACCTGGCCCCCAGCAGGGTCAACCCATCACATATGGATAGGTGCACCTACAACAAGGATACTGCGCATGCCTGCAAGAAGAGGGTCATCCAGCGGACACGGGTGCGAGACCACTGACGACCACCAGAGACCCCTTGAGGACCACCGACTCAAATCACTGAGCATGTGTGACGGGGAGGAGAATATGGAAATGGATTCCAAGAAATGATTATCACAAGACTGCCTTTTCTTGGAAAAATAATGAATATGTATATTTTGATTCTATATAACCTGTGTGTTGGTAATCACCTGTATGCACGTTGGGTGGAGCTGTTTCCCCCGTGCATCCAGCGCTGCAATAAAGCAAACCTAGGGTAACTCACGTCTGGTAGATTTTCTTTTACAGATGGCGACCCAGATGGGACCCTAGGACGCAAGAGGAAGGAGCACCAGTTAATTTTCTGGACAAACCCATGACCAACGCTCATTGCCGGCAAAATTGGTGAGTTCACCTAAGAGACTTGGACACGGGTGTTTCCAGACGATACTGGGAGTACTCTTGTGTTTAAACTTGCTGAAAGATTTGGTAAGAGGAAAAGAAGTAAGAAATGGGAAATACGCCCAGTGTTGAAAGGGGGACGCCCCTTGCTGAGGTTTTGGAAAATTGGAATAAGGTTTATGGGGCACAGACTTTGCAAAAGAAAAGGCTGATTGTGTTGTGTCAGGAGGAATGGCCATTCCTAACTCGAACTCGGGGGGAGGACCTATGGGTATTTGGCCTCCCAAAGGAACTTTTAAGCCCCATAAGTTAAAGTTTTTAAGGACCATTTTAGAAGATACTGCAAGTCAAAGTATTGATTATTGGTATATTTGGTATGATTGGTCTTGTCAAAGACGTAAGCCATCTAAACCACGAGTAAGCCCACTTCCCTCTGCCCCTGAGGCCGAGGAAACTGACCTTCCCCAAGCAGGGATGTTTCCCATGAAATTGGATTACATCCCAACTCCCAGAGCAGGACCAGGAGCTCCTCCTGAAGTTCCTGCAGTGACTGCTGTGATGCGCCACGAACCTTGGAAACAAGGTTGACTTGATTACGTGGCAAAGCAAAATGCCAAGATTAAGAGACGATGCAGAAAAACGTGCGCAAATGTTATCTGGAATAGTCACTGATTACACACCTAATTGGAGTGACATGAAAACTTTGTTGAGAGAACTATTCCAGATGGGTGAGCGAGATAAAATTTTTCAAAAGGACCGAGAAATTGCTCAGAGAGGTCAAGGATTAAATCCCTGGCCCACTTAGGACCCCAATTGGAATTTAGCCACAACTGATGGAAAAAAACTGATGGAAAGGGCTCCCTTTCCTCCTTTCCTTAACCAATCTAATCCTAATACTTTAGAGTGCTTTTATTGTGGGAATATAGGACATATCCAGCGAGAGTGCCCACTCCGCCCAGTAAGTGCTGGACGAGGATCAAATCCACCATATCCGCCGCACCCTCACTCACAATAGAAAATTAATGAGCTGAACTCCATGCTTGCCGAAGGACTGCGAAAATGTCGAATGAAGGAGTGAAGGTAAATGAGTATGGACAAATTACTGCACAGGTAAACGGACTTTTTGTTGAATTTTTAGTAGACACAGGAGCAACCTTGTCCCTTTTGACTTATGCACTCCCACAAACATTGATTTCTAAAGAGAAGGTACTTATAAGAGGGGTTGTTGGACAAGAAATAAAATATATTTCAACCCCACTTCCAATTATCATTGCAGAGAAAATGGTATGGGGAAGATTTGTGATATCTCCAAATTCACCTGTGTCTTTGCTAGGACGTGATCTTCTGCAGGAATTTGGTACTCAAATACTCCTTGCTCCGGCTGGAATCAAGTTAATAATCATGGGATCAGAAACTGTGCAAATTCCACAAGAAGAAGAATCAGCTTTTAAAATCCCAAAAGGACTTGAAGCAGTTCCCCGGGAACTATGGAGCAGCTCTGGTGATGATATAGGATTATTGTTATCTGCAGAACCGGTAATAATTAAAACAAAAGGAGGGTCACCTCCATCAATTAAGCAGTACCCGATTGCAGATGAGGCTATCCCAAGTATTCAAAAACAGATTGCAGTTTTCTTAGAAAAAGGAATACTCAAGGAATGTCAAAGTCCACATAATACTCCAATCTTGCCAGTAAGTAAACATCGATTAGATAAGGATGGGGATCCAGAATACAGATTTGTTCAAGATCTCTGTGCAGTAAATGAACATGTAATTTCCCCACACCCTGTTGTCCCTGACCCGAGTTTAATTCTTACACAAATACCTGTATGGGCACCATATTTTGACTTGGACATGCTTGCCACAAGGGTTCACTAGTTCACCAGCCATCTTTTCTCAAATTCTCAGAAACAATCTAAAAGAGACTTAAAATTTTCTGGGGGTTCTGTTTTGATTCAATATGTTGATGATTTGTTACTAGCAAGCCATACGGCTGAAGATTGTATGCGGGATACTGAATATTCATGCATCCAACTTGCAAAAAAGGGTCACCGTGCATCTCTATCCAAACTGCAACTCTGTCAACAACAGGTAAAGTATCTGGGGTTTATTCTTAAACCAGGGAGGAGAGAAGTAGATCCAGAACGGGTAAGAGCTATACAAGAAATTCCCAGACCAGTAACAAAGAAACAATTAAGGGGATTTTTTAGGACAAGTAGGATATTGTAGGCCATGGATTCCTGGATTCAGTGAAATAGTGAAACCTCTTAATGAGGCAACGAAAAATGAGGAGGTAGAACCAATAGCTTGGGGTCCTGAACAAAAAAAAGCCTTTCATGCATTAAAGGAAGCATTAATGCAAGCTCCAGCTTTGGGGCTTCCAGACTATTCTAAGCCCTTTAAACTTTATTGCACAGAAAACAAAGGAACAGCAAATGGAGTTTTAGTTCAAACTTTAGGGCCACATGAAAGACCTATAGCCTATTATTCTTGCACATTAGATTCAGTAGCAAGAGGACCTCCGTTTTGCATAAGAGCTGTGGCTACTGCTGCTGAGTTAGTAGAAAAAAAGCCGGAACATAGTCTTGGGACATCCCCTAGTAGTCTGTGTGCCACATGAAGCTGAAATATTATTGAAGCAATATGCCGAGAAAGCACTTTCTCCACAAAGAGCACATAAATATGAATTAATACTTTTGCTTGCTGACAATTTAAGATTGGAAAGATGTAACACTTTGAATCCTGCCACCTTAATGCCACTGCCCACGGATGGAGAAAAGGATGAACATGATTGTGAACAGGTGATCAAAATGACGAGCAAACCGCGAGACGACTTACGAGATCAGCCTTTGGATAACCCAGATATGAACTTGTTTACCGACGGCTCCTCCTATTATGAAGAAGGATGGAAATGTACTGGGTTTGCTGTTACCACGGAAACTAAGGTATTGTTAGCAGGACCTCTGCCTCCCACTCTAGGTGCTCAGGGCGCAGAGATCATCGCCCTCACAAAAGCTGCACAATATGCGATCGGAATATGGGTTAATTTGTATACTGACTCTAAGTATGCGTTTGGAGTTTGTCATGCTACAGGTATGCTGTGGAAAGAAAGGGGATTTCTCACATCAGCAGGTAAAACGATCACCCATGGACAACAGATTAAAGAACTTTTGGAGGTGATTAAATTACCATCTGAACTAGCAGTGATATATATTAAAGCACACACCAACCAAGAGAATCAATTGGCAAAAGGGAACGAGCTCGCGGACCAGGCTGCAAAAGCGGCAGCCCGACAAGTCATCTTTGCAATGACACTGACCCATCAAGGAGAGCTCGACCGGGAATTACCAGACATGCAGAAACTGTATGAGGAACTTCCCGAGGAAGACAGACGGCTCTGGGAGAAGCTGGGAGCTGAACAGCAGAATGGACAATGGTCTCTAGGGGGGAAACCATTACTCCCAAAAAGGTATTTAAGACCGATCGCGCGATGGCACCATGAGAAAACCCATGGTGGACCTGAGAATATAGCCTTGAGAGTACAGAGATTGTGGGCAGCACCAGGGATTTACACTGCTATTAAGAGAGTTTGCGAAGGGTGTCGACTGTGCAAACAGTATGCCTCTCTGAAAATCAAGGCACCAGCAGGAAAGCGACCTCCAGCAACATATCCTTTCCAAAAACTACAAATTGACTACGGGGAGATGGCTAGGGCTATGGGATATGCTTATTTACTTGTGATCATTGATCAGCTTTCGGGCTGGGTGGAGGCTTTCCCAACTCGAAAGAACGACTCAAAAGCAGTGGTTAAAGCTCTGTTAAAAGAGATAATACCTAGGTATGGAGTTCCTGAAATAATTGACTTGGACAGGGGAGCACATTTCTCTGCTGCAATTTTAGTGCACATTTGTCATTCATTAAATATCGAGATGCAATTGCACACACCTTATCATCCACAATCGTCAGGACAAGTAGAAAGGATGAACAGGACGATCAAAGACAAATTAGTTAAAACCTGTAAACAAACTGGCTTGAAGCGACCAGAAGCGCTAAATGTAGTACTTTGGGACATTAGAAACACACTGAGGCAACCAGTAGGTGTACCTCCAGCAGAAGTTTTATTTAGGAGAGTTTTAGCAGTACCTGGAACTTATATTCCAGCAAAAACGAGCCTTTTGGATGGAGATGAACAGGCAACTCAATATTTTTTGTACTTGCAAAATTCTTTTATGCAATTGCCAAATCATGCTTATTGGTATCAAGGGATTGTATGTGTAATAGTGGTTTTTCAATGTTGTATAACCTGCTTTTCTAGTATAATAGCAAAATTGCAAGGAGCTTGGAGTTATAAATAATTGCAGGGATGCAATAAAAACAAAAGGAGGGAATTGTAGAAAATATAGAAGCTTATCTATAAGAAAAGTTATGTTAACTAGAAAGCTGCTTAAGGCCTCGAACTGTTTCAAAGCCTATAATCGTGGGAAAGGAGTTTGTAACCAAGGTAATAGGTAATGAAGCTAACTGACCATGGCAATGTACAATGCTGCTACGTTCCTTGTACAGTCCCTACCCAACCGGACAATAGGCCTGGGAATATTAATCTTATGAAGTAAGTTGTTATGGATAGGTGCACCTACAACAAGGATACTGCGCATGCCCGCAAGAAGAGGGTCATCCAGCGGACACAGGTGCGAGACCACTGACGACCACCAGAGACCCCTTGAGGACCACCGACTCAAATCACTGAGCATGCGTGACAGGGAGGAGAATATGGAAATGGATTCCAAGAAATGATTATCACAAGACTGCCTTTTCCTGGAAAAATAATGAATATGTATATTTTGATTCTATATAACCTGTGTGTTGGTAATCACCTGTATGCACGTTGGGTGGAGCTGTTTCCCCCGTGCATCCAGCGCTGCAATAAAGCAAACCTAGGGTAACTCACGTCTGGTAGATTTTTCTTTAACACTCTCCAACCAAATCATGTTAAACATCACCCCAGGAACAGCAACAGCTAAGATTAGTGTATAAAGGATATTGAGGAAAATACCCCTGGGGGGTAGAGAAGAGATTGAAGACCCTGAAGAGGCAGTCGACAGGCTATGCTCCTTCTCTTCCACCCAAGATAGTAATGCCTTCTTGGTAAGCATTGTCATTTCACCTTTTTGATGAAGAATACCTGGGATAGCATTTTGCTATCATCATCATCATCATATATTTAGCGCTACTGCTAAGTGTATTTATCAACGGCAATTCCAAAATCTTTATATCTGTCACCCTAATAAATGACCTATCTTTTCAACTTTGGGAAACTGTTTCAGTGAAAGTCCTTTAGGGGGCTCTGACAGGCAAACGTTGACTCCGATAAGTGACTACACAAGTAATCCTTCAGACATAAACCATTGACCAAGTCTGGAACTAAGATTGGACCTAGTTGCACCTAGGCTCCTCTCTGAGATGGAGTTTAGAAATCAAGGGGGTCCTTTCTGAACCTCGTGACTCGATGGGAGGGCCTCCTTCAGCAATGCATCAGACATACTCTTTTACATGACAGCATGACATCATATGGTATCATATATACCTTTGACTGTTTTGGGTCACCTGTCCTGGCTGTGTCCCCTCCCAGTTTCTTGTTAAAATTAACTCTATCCCAGCCAAAAAACAGGACATTATCTACCTCTTATTCTATATAATCTACGTCATGCACAGATCCTACACTGTCCAAATAATCACCATCACTTTTCCTGTCTTAGAAATATATATATTTATGTATAAACATACACAGATATCATTCCCTTAGTCTATGGTCCATCCCTATAAAATGTCTGTTGAGTTCATTTAGTCCATGACTTTGGACTACATCTGTCATAACAGTCCTTCAGGGCAGGAGAGATGGTATGTAGTGTTGGACTGCTGCATGCTGCACCCGGAGCTCACAGCTGGTGTATCTGGCATGGTCCATGCTCAGGGTCTACGGCTTGAAAATGTTGATTTCAAGGCAGTTGCTGGGTGCTGGTTGCTAAGGCCAGTTCTAGTTCCATCATCGTGACACTTTGCTCAGTTTCATCAAAGTTCATTCTTAAGTTGGGTCATTCTTACTGTAATACCATTGATACAGCATCTAGAAGTAGTAGTCGTGATGACATACAATGGCAGGGTTATTTAGCAATTAAGCTCATACAAATTAATTTGTTGGCTATTCTCACCCAAAATCAAAACTCCTTGGGGTACACATCGAACTTCCCCATCCTTCCGCATCACCCACCAGGTGCACCCAGGTCCCTGAACAAAAGCAATCCTGGATTTGCCTTTGCCTGAAGCAGGACTAACCCAGACTGTCTTCCCTAATATATTATTCATGTGCACTACAGTGATTTTTATCCCCTTCTACAGTACGTAAAAGTTTTGATTGGGCAGGGCCAGGTCGATTAGTAGACCCTCTAGTGTTAACTAACCAACTGGCCTTTGCCATAGCACTTGCCTTGGCGGGTTTGTAGGAGTGTGATGTAATCAATCTGCCAGGCCTCCCCATATTTATATTTCAGCCAACGTCCTCCATAACACAGAGGCTTTGAACTCTTGGGTTGCTTGACTGCAGCACGTTTCACATCCATGGATGACTTGTGCAATAGTGTCCATGGTTAAGTCCACCCCTGCATCACAAGCCCATCTATATGTTGCATCTCTTCCTTGATGGCCTGAGGTGTCATGGGCCCACCGAGCTATAAATAATTCACCCTTATGTTGCCAGTCCAAATCCACCTGAGCCACTTCAATCTTGGCAGCCTGATCCACCTGCTGGTTGTTCTGATGTTCCTCAGTGGCCCGACTCTTGGGTACGTGGGCATCTACGTGACGTACCTTTACAACTAGCTTCTCTAGCTGGGCAGCAATATCTTGCCACAATGGGGCAGCCCACATGGATTTGCCTCTGCACTGCCAGTTGTTCTGCTTCCATTGCTGTAACCACCCCGACAGGACATTGGCCACCATCCATGAATCAGTATAGAGGTAGAGCATCAGCCACTTTTCTCTTTCAGCAATATCTAAAGCCAGCTGGATAGCTTTCACTTCCATAGTCTGGCTCGATTCACCTTGTCCTTCAGCAGCTTCTGCGACTCGTCATGTAGGACTCCATGCAGCAGCCATCCACCTCCGATGCTTTCCCATGATGCAACAGGACCCATCAGTGAACAGGGCATATGGCTTCTCATTTTCTGGTAGTTTATTATATGATGGGGCATATTCAGCACTTGTCACCTCCTCCTCTAGCGACATTCTGAAATCTTTCCCTTCTGACCAGTCTGTGATCACTTCCATAATTCCTGGGTGACCCACTTACTCCACGTAGCATCGGTTGCATGGTGTGTAGAAGGAGCCCTCCCTTTGAACATCCAGCCCAGCACCGGCAGTCGGGGTGCCAGGAGGAGCTGTGCTTCAGTACCTATCACTTCCAAAACAGCTCAAATCCCTTCATATGCTGCCAATATCTCTTTTTCCGTTGGAGTGTAGCGGGCCTTGGATCCTCTGTATCCCCGACTCCAAAACCCCAGGGGTCGACCTCGAGTCTCCCCTGGTGCTTTCTGCCAGAGACTCCACGTGGGGCCATTATCCCCAGCTGCGGTATACAGCACATTTTTTACATCTGGTCCTGCCCGGACTGGCCCAAGGGCCATTGCATGAACTATTTCTTGTTTGATTTGTTCAAAGGCTTGTGTGGTGGGTTGACCCTGGCTGAGGGCCAGGTGCCCACCAGAGCCGCTCTATCACTCCCCTCTTTCATTAGACAGGGGAGAAAAGGTACAATGAAAAAAAAACTTACGGGTCGAGATAAGGACAGGGAGAGATCATTCTCTAATTATCATCACGAGCAAAACAGACCGAACTGAGAGAGGGAATTAATCTTATTTATTACTAAGCAAAACAGAGCAGACGAATGAGAAATAAAACCAAATCTTAAAAACACCTCCCCCCACCCCTCCCATCTTCCCGGGCTCAACTTCACTCCCGGCTTCAACCTCCGCCCCCCTTCAGCGGCACAGGGGGACGGGGAGTGGGGGTTACGGTCAGTTCATCACGCGCTGTTTCTGCCACTTCTTCATCCTCGGGGGGAGGACTCCTCTCATCGTTCCCCTGCTTCAGCGTGGGGTCCCTCTCACGGGAGACAGTCCTTCACGGCCTTCTCCAATGTGAGTCTCCTCCACGGGGTGCAGACCTTCAGGAGCAAACTGCTCCAGCGTGGGTCCCCCATGGGGTCACAAGTCCTGCCAGCAAACCTGCTCTGACGTGGGCTCCCCTCTCCACGGATCCACAGGTCCTGCCAGGAGCTTGCTCCAGCGCAGGCTTCCCACGGGGTCACAGCCTCCTTCAGGTGCCTCCACCTGCTCCGGCATGGGGTCCTCCACAGGCTTGGTGTCTGCAGATGTTCTTACATCTTCTCACTCCTCTCTCTGGCTGCAAAAGCGCTCTCTAACTGTTTTTTCTCCTTCTTAAATATGTTATCACAGAGGCGCTGATTGGCTTGGCCTTGGCCAGCGGCGGATCCGTCTTGGAGCCGGCTGGCATTGGCTCTATCAGACACAGGGGAAGCTTCTAGCAGCTTCTCACAGAAGCCACCCCTGTAGCCCCCCCGCTATCAAAACCTTGCCACGCAAAACCAACACAACTTGTCATTGCTCAGGGTCCCATTTGAAATCTTTCTTCTTCTGGGTCACCTGATAGAGAGGACTTACAACGAGACTGTAATTTGGAATATGCATTCTCCAGAAACCCACAACACCTAAGAAAGCCTGTGTTTCCTTTTTGTTAGTTGGTGGAGACTTGGCTGCTATTGTGTTGATCACATCCATTGGGATCTGGCGACGCCCATCTTGCCATTTTATTCCTAAAAACTGGATGTCCTGTGCAGGTCCCTTGACCTTGCTTCTTTTTATGGCAAAATCAGTTTTCAGAAGGATTTGAACTATATTCTTCCCCTTCTCAGAGACTTCGTCTGCTGTGTTGCCCCATACGATGATGTCATCAATGTATTGCAGGTGTTCTGGAGCTTCACCCTGTTCCAGTGCAGTCTGGATCAGTCCATGGCAAATAGTGGGACAGTTGATTCCAGGTGTACTGGACACCCCTCCAAATGAAAGCAAACTGTGGCTTGCACTCTGCCGCCAAAGGGATTGAGAAAAATGCATTAGCAATATCAACTGTGGCATACCACTTGGTTGCCTTTGCTTAACCTCACCAGCAGTGATGTTATCATAAGTCGATATCACACAGTACAGCAAAATGAGAATCCTGATCCCTCTCCCAGAGGTGATAAACAGTGCCGCAGGAAATACATATAGCAAATAAGGATTTACATAACACAGCCATGTGAACAAACAAAACACCATTGTGACCAGAGACTATTTACTTAATAGAATAAATGCATATAACAACTTTGTTTTAACACATTCTGGTCAGATCTGTCATTATCTCAACCTTTCAGGCCCCGCATTGGGAGCCAAAAAAGGACTGTTATGGTTTAGCCCCAGGCGGCAGCTAAGCACCTCATGGGCCACTTGCTCACCCAGTTTCTTCTGGAATACAGTCTGTCCTTGCTTTCTCACTATCATTCTCCTATGAAACTTAAGTTATGACCCTGCTTCCTATTTATGTTTTCTTTGTCCAGTGAGAACCATGACTAAAATTTTCTTCCATCTTTGGAGAGGAAGCAGGGATTCTTTGCAGCCTGCAGTGAGCAGGCTAGGGATGCACAAGAAGTTGGGAGGGGACACAGTTGGGACAGCTGACCCCAACTGACCAAAGGCATATTCTATACCATATGATGTCATGCTCAGCAATAAAACTAGGGAGTTGAGGCTGGCAGGGATGCCGCTGCTCAGGAACTGGTTGGGCATCGTTCGGTTGGTGGTGAGCGATTGTTTTCATTTGTATCGCTTGTTTTTCTTGGGTTTTATTTTCCTCTCTCTTTGTTGTTTTGTTGGGTTTTTTTGTTTTTGTGGGGTTTTTTTAATTTAGTTTTAAATTATTAAACTATTTTTATCTCAACCCATGAGTTTTTCTCAAAAAACCATCTCTATATTATCAACGCTGTCTCCAGCACAAATCCAAAACATATCCCCACACTAGCTACTATGAAGAAAATCAACCCTCTCAGCTGAAACCAGGACAATGATATGTGATAAAGACAGGGAAATCACTCACCATTTACCGTCACAGGCAAAACACATTTGACTTGGGGAAAATTAATTTAATTTATTGCCAATTAAAAATTGAGTAGGATAGTGAGAAACAAAACCAAAACTAAAACATCTTCCCCCTACCCCTCCCTTCTTCCCAGGCTCAAATTTACTCAAGACTCTTCTGTCTTCTCCCCCTGATTGGCACAGGGGGGATGGGGAATGGGGGTTGTGTTTAGCTCATAACACTTAATCTCTGCTGCTCCTTCCTCCTCACACTTTTTCCCTGCTCCAGTGTGGGTTCCCTCCTACAGGATACAGTCCTTCACGAACTTCTCCAACATAGATCCTTCCTACAGGATGCAGTTCTTCAAGAACTGCTCCAGCACAGGTCCTTTTCACAGGGTGCAGTCCTTCAGGAACAAACTGCTCCAGCTTAGGTACCCCATGGAGTCAGAGGCCAGCCAGAAAGCCTGCTCCTGCGTGGACTGCTCTCCATTGGCTGCAGTTCTTGCCAGGACCCTGCTCCAGAGTGGGTTGTCCATGGTGTCACAGCTTCCTTCAGGGCACATCCACCTTCTCCTATGTGGGGTCCTCCATGGGCTGCAGGGTGGACATTGCTCCACCATGGACCTCTGTGGGTTGCAAGGGAATCTGCTCCAGTGCCTGGAGCACCTCCCCACCTCCTTCTTCACTGACCTTGGTGTCTGCAGGATTGTTTCTCTTACATCTTCTCACTCCTCTCTCCCAGCTGCTGTTGAACAGCTTTTTTACCCTTTCTTAAATATGTTATCACAAAGGTGCCACCAATGTCACTGATTAACTCACCTTTGGCCAGCAGCGGGTCTGTCTTGGAGCCAGCTGGAACTGGCTCTGTCCAACTGGTTTGAGTGTTTTAAGCTCTCTGACTGAAATTATATGTTACCAGGCAACTCTGTGAAAAAATAGTAGGTTAGCTTCAGTTATTAATCATTGGAAGGGTATATGATAGTCACCATAGGTGGTTTAATGATGTGTCACATAGGAATGTAATTCTGTGCATTGCATGTGCCAAGGACTAGAAAAAGAAAAAAACCCCAAAACTCACACCTCAGCTTGAAAACTGGGAATATGGGCGCTTCATCAGGAGGATGTGATTTTAAATTGGACCGCAATCCTACACAAAGCTCCACATGGGCAAATCTATGCATCATGTGGGTACATGGATTTGTGGGTAAGTACTTTACTGCTATGGTGCCTTAGCTCCCACTAGTGCTATATCAAATAAAAAAAAAAACCAAACAAACAGAAATGACATTAGCAGAAGCAAAACTGCTTTTAGCAGAATCAAAATTGTTTTTATTTTCAGGGTCACTGCACTCAGCCATGTTACAGAGAAAGGATGAACACAATATAGAGTAGCTGGTAATTCCAGAGTTAGTTTGACATATGCAGACTGCTGTTGACTTCAACAGGCTTATTTAACATGGTAGCCATTTGTTTCTTTTGGTTTTGGGATTAGTCAAAATGCAATTTTATGAGGCTATACCAATGAGGTTACGTAACATGGGCCTGGGGTGGCACAGGAAGAGTTTGACTTTAGCCAGTAATTAATCATGACTAAGACAACTAATCTCTTCAGAGCTCTCAAGATTTTTACATTTATTAATCTCTATTCATAAAAAAAAGATTCTAAAGCAAGCAGTACTACTCAAAGTGAAGATCTGGGAAAAAAATGGCCAAAGCTATCATACTGTGACAGCTTTGGCAAACTTTTACACAGTTCTATAAAACAAATACATGTGATGTTCTGTTCCCTGGATAGCTCTTTAACATTAAATGTTCATACTTAATATAAAAGATGAATAAAATGGTTCTATCTCTCCACATATTTACTTAGCACTTATTGGTAAATTTGTGGTGGGTTGACCCTGACTGGACGCCAGGTGCCCACCAAAGCGACTCTATCACTCCCCCTCCTCAACCGGACAGGGGAGACAAAATATAATGAAAGGCTCATGGGTTGAGATAAGGATAGGGAGATCACTCAGCAATTAAAGTCATGGGCAAAACAGACTCGACTTGGGGAAATTAATTTAATTTATTGCCAATCAGAATAATGAGAAATAAAACCAAATCTTAAAATACCTTCCCCCCACCCCTCCCTTCTTCCCGGGCTCAACTTCACTCCCAGTTTTCTCTCCTTCCTCCAAGCAGCACAGAGGGAAGGGGAATGGGGGTTACGGTCAGTTCATCACATGTTGTTTCTGCCGCTTCTTCATCCTCAGGGGGAGGACTCCTCTCATCGTTCCCCTGCTCCAACGTGAAGTCCCTCCCACAGGAGACAGTCCTTCATGAACTTCTCCAACATGAGTCCTTCCCACGGGCTACAATTTTTCATGAACTACTCCAGCGTGGGTCCCCCATGGGGTCACAAGTCCTGCCAGCAAACCTGCTCCAGCATGAGCTCCTCTCCATGGGTCCACAGGTCCTGCCAGAAGCTTGCTCCAGCATGGGCTTCCCATGGGGTCACAGCCTCCTTCAGGTGCCTCCACCTGCTCTCGCGTTGGGTCCTCCATGGGCTGCAGGTGGAATCTCTACACCCCCTCATCCTTCCTCCATGGGCTGCAGGGGGACAGCCTGCCTCACCATGGTCTTCACCACAGGCTGCAGGGGAATCTCTGCTCTGGTGCCTGGAGCATCTCCTCCCCCTCCTTCTTCACTGACCTTGGTGTCTGCAAAGTTGTTTCTCTCACATCTTCTCACTCCTCTCTCTGGCTGCAAAAATTGCTCTTAGTTGTTTTTTGTTTTTTTTTTTTCTTCTTAAAAATGTTATCACAGAGGTGCTACCACTGTCGCTGACTGGCTCAGCATTGGCCAGCAGCAGGTCTGCCTTGGAGCCGGCTGGCATTGACTCTGTCAGACATAGGGGAAGCTTCTAGCAGCTTCTTGCAGAAGCCACCCCTGTAGCCCCCCCCCACTACCAAACCCCCAAACCCTTGCCATGCAAACCCAATATAAAATTAAACATTATCCCAGTGGTGTACCACATCAGCCATGTTAATATCAACACATTCAAACATACAGTAGCTTTGTGGAGCTTTTCTGCCTTCTTTGATGTGTATAACCTGGGGAAGATGGAAATAATTTCAGTCAGCATTATGGGCTTTTATTCAAAGGAGCTATTTTCTATAGATCTCAAAAATCATAGAAAAATAAAATCATCATCTTTGAGCTTGCTCTTCGAGAAGTAGAGTATGCAAGTGATCTCTGATATCTGAATGTTTATTTCATTTGCTCTTAACATCAACATTTCAACATTTCTTTCTTCTACTTTTACAAACTATTTGAAGTTTTCTTGTTCAGTTAATATATATATTGAAAATTGGCTAAAATTTTACACTGTTTTGGACCTCGGGCCCAGGGAAAGGGTGATGATGATTAAAGACACAGGCACATACTAAATCAAAGGTATACCAGATCTGACTCATTGTTTGACAGCTCAACAATAGCAGTGTTAAAAGTAAAAAAGAAAACCACAACATTATTCATTCAGAAACTTACTAATGTGTAAAATATTTGAAGAGGTTTGTACTTATATATGATTTGTTTCTCTTCAACAAATCACAGATTTATATATAAACAAAAGTATTATGGAACATAATCCACAGAACCTACCAAAAATCCAGCAAATAACAAAGAAAATTGATTTAAAATGCTCAATAGCATATGGAAGAATAATAAGAAAAGATAATATTGCTCACACAGACTTTCACTGAACCAAAAGTATGTGGAAACTTTTTATTACTTGGTTTCAGTTAATATGCACTGCAGAACTTACCTTGTCTATATTCTTGGCTCTTCATGAGTAACTGCGAGATATGAAGAACAGAGTTCTATAGGGAAATTCAGTCCCTGTTACAACTGTGTGTTACAAACACAATTACACTAGAGGAACCAAAATATAACTTATTCATTCTGTGTTCTCTGCTGTTTTCTTGAATTATGCTTCCCATGTTCAAGTCTGCTGATATTATTTAGGGAGCTGAAATGATTGAGCTATTCTGACCTCTTGTTTTGGCCAGTGTGAGATCTGTTTACATAATGGTTCCCATGATTGAAGCTACTTGCTTTCTCTTCAAGTGGCCTTTCTGTCCAATGAAGGGTGATATTGCATGTCTGTGAGGACAATCAAGTCATGGTCTGAGTAGCTGGAACGGGGATTTTACAAAATGAAGTCCTGAAAAAGGGAATAGAGATGTCTTAGGGCTGTATTAGAAACAGTTATTCCTCCCATCTGTTTCTCTCCCATATATTTACTGCTGATAGTCTGACTGCCATGGTAGTATCTCAGTTTCCTAGGATAGTTGGTAAGAAGCCTAAATTTTCAGGGGAACTGTTATTTAAAATAGATTTCGTTTATTGTCTCTGATCTCTCAGGTCAAAATTTATAGCCCAGCTTCATGATGCTTAGCTGATCTTCAGTAGCCTTTTTCTGCTGATGATTCAAAAGTGGTCTTGGAGAGAAGAGATGTTTTAGTTTCTTCCATTTCCTATTCCTTTTTAAAAACTTTCCTCTGCACTCAAAAAACTAACCATTTCTCCAACTAAAGAGAGCTGGATGCTGCTCCCTCCAGAGCTTGCATTGCCCTGAACCTCTGATAGCATGAGACATGTCTGTCTGGAGTATCCCAAAGTATAGATTTAAGGAAGGAAAATGGAGGTGCATTTTTTATATGACTGTTTCTAATATACAAGAGTGCAGGGTAGGAAGACAGCTCTTAAGAGAAGTTCCTTCCTGGCCTGGAAGGGCATCATGTCTGATTATGACAACTTAATTCCAGACATTGGTAAATGAACAGAGATGTGGAAGGGCATGTATGTGAAAGAGGAGGACTTTTTAATTTCGCAAGCTGTTCACAGGGGTTTTGTTTCAGAAACAGACAGAAATTATATAGAATTTTCAAAGTACAGCTGGTGCACCCATAACTGCATTAGCTATAATAGGATTCTTTACTGTGCTAGGAATGAAATAATGGACTGTCTTTCCTTGTGCAGCTTTAAAGAATTTATTTGTGAGTTTTATAATATCCAGAGATTGTTCCTTTGTGCCCTTTTTCAAAAAAGTTGAAATGCCAAAAGTTTCTTAGTTTCTTATTACTCTCTTTGCCCAGTACAAAACCCTTGTAGCAATCCTGAGGCTGATATGTCTGTCGTATCTGGAATCATTTTTGAAAGAGACCATTTTAATTTCCCTGCATAGCTGTTTTTTCTAACACCATTTTTAGATAGCCACAGTGAGTCTTTTTCAGCATGTTGAGTTCAAGAGACTCATGCCAGACTAGTGAGACATTTATTGATGTTTCTAAAATCTTAGATTATTTTATCTGTTCTTGACAAGAGTCTGGGACATACATTGGATTTTAGGCATTCTCTATTCAGCATATTCAAATTGTTCAGCATATTGAAATTTCTTGTAAATCTTACTGAAATTTCTTGTAAGTCATATATGAATGTGGGAAGAAAAAAATTTCACTAGAAAAAGATATCTAATTGTCCAGAATGCAAAGGAATCAGGTAGCCATTTCATTTACACGTACTAGCTTCCTAGCTTCCCTCCCCTTCCCCCCCCCTTTTTTTAAGATTACAGTTATTTGAAGAGCTTGAACCTGATTTCTCCTTGCCTTAAATGGAAGCAGGACTAAGCACTTGGTCTGACTTTCCAAATACTCCATTTTCCATCATCAGTCGGTGGCTGCTCATGAGAATTGTTCTGGATTTATAGAATCATAGAATCATAGAATGGTTTGGGTTGGAAGGGACCTTAAAGATCATCTTAGTTCCAACCCCCCTGCTGCAAGCAGGGACACCTTCCACTAGACCAGGTTGCCCAAAGCCTCATCCAACCTGGTCTTAAACACTTCCAGGGAGGGGGTCTCCACAACCTCCCTGGGCAACCTGTTCCAGTACCTCACCACTCTCACAGTAAAGAATTTCTTTCTAACATCTAATCTAAATCGACCCTCCTTCAGCTTAAACCCATTACCCCTTGTCCTGTCACTACACTCCCTGATAAACAGTCCCTCTCCAGCTTTCCTGTAGGCCCCCTTCAGGTACTGGAAGGCTGCAATTAGGTCTCCCCGGAGCCTTCTTTTCTCCAGGCTGAACAACCCCAACTCTCTCAGCCTGTCCTCATAGGAGATGTGGTCCAGCCCTCTGATCATCTTCGTGACCCTCCTCTGGACTCCCTCCAACAGCTCCATGTCCCCTCTTGTACTGGGGCCCCCAGAGCTGGATGCAGTACTCCAGGTGGGGTCTCACAAGAGCGGAGTAGAGGGGCAGGATCACCTCCCTTCTGCTTCTGATAAACTAACACAATACTTTTGAGTTAGGCTTCATATTCCTGCAGAGACATATCCAAATCCTTCCAAAAGATTGTTTACATTGACATCAGAGAGGATGGAAAACAAATCATGACATTCGTATTTGTGTTAGTAGCCATATACTGCCAGAACCACTGAAATCAGTGGCAACACTCCTATTGGACGCTAGCATTTATAAATCCATTATTTATTTTTAAGACTTAATTTGGGAACTTTGAAATAATTTGCTAGTCCGCTATTGTTTTGACTTCCATCTGTCCAAGTACTTCCTGAATGGGGAGATTGTTGGATAATAGCTGTTGGAGATATCTATATGTGGTAGATTCACTGGAAGGAATTAAGAGAAAGATTTTCTTCACAGTTTCCCTCATGTCCTTCCAAAATTTGAAATTTGTTATTTCCTTACTTCTTAGAAGTAATGCTTAGTCCTACATCCTGATCCTTCCTGGTTTCAATGGGAAACTTGCTCATGAATGGACTATTTCAGACTATTTCAGACCTGATAAACCTGAATTTAAAATTTATTCTTTCCTTAGATGTTACAAGCACCTACGGAAGAGAAACGGGATTCATAAAAGACAGTGAAATATGAAAAAAGTCTCAGTAAAAAAAAATAAAATTATTTCTTAAAATCAATTTTAAAGAATCCATGTGCAGTGAGGAAGACAAAAATAATCTAAAATGGACACTTTTTATCATTTTGCATTTCTTTGTGGGTTTAATTTCTCATTTCCCTTTACATTAATGCTACCTTTAATACTGATAGCTTTAAAAAAAAGGAATATGCTTGCCAGGATTGAATATATTTAAACAGACGTACTAAGCTGCCGACAACACCAAGCTGTGTGGTATGGTCAACACGCTGGAGGGAAGGGATGCCATCCAGAGGGACCTTGACAGGCTGGAGAGGTGGGCCCGTGGGAATCGCATGAAGTTCAACAAGGCCAAGTGCAAGGTCCTGCATGTGGGTCGGTGCAATCCCAAGCTGGGACTATAGGCTGGGCGAGGAATGGATTGAGAACAGCCCTGAGGAGAAGGACTTGGGGGTATTGATTGACGAGAAGCTCAACATGAGCTCAATATGAACTGGCAGTGTGCACTTGCAGCCCAGAAAGCCAACCGTGTCCTGGGCTGCATCAGAAGAGGTGTGACCAGCAGGTCAAGGGAGGTGATCCTGCCCCTCTACTCCGCTCTCATGAGACCCCACCTGGAGTACTGCATCCAGCTCTGGGGGCCCCAGTACAAGAGAGACATGGAGCTGTTGGAGGGAGTCCAGAGGGTGGCCACAAAGCTGATCAGAGGGCTGGAGCACATCTCCTATGAGGACAGGCTGAGAGAGTTGGGATTGTTCAGCCTGGAGAAAAGAAGGCTCCGGGGAGATCTAATTGTGGCTTTCCAGTACCTGAAGGGGGCCTCCAGGAAAGCTGGAGAGGGACTGTTTATCAGGGAGTGTAGTGACAGGACAAGGGGTAATGGGTTTAAGCTGAAGGAGGGTCAATTTAGATTAGATGTTAGGAAGAAATTCTTTACTGTGAGGGTGGTGAGGTACTGGAACAGGTTGCCCAGGGAGGTTGTGGAGGCCCCCTCCCTGGAAGTTTTTTAAGCCACGTTGGATGAGGCTTTGGGCAATGTGGTCTAGTGGAGGGTGTCCCTGCTTGCAGCAGGGGGGTTAGAACTAAGATAATCTCTTAGGTCCCTTCCAACCCAAACCATTCTATGATTCTATGATTCTATGATTCTATGAAATCTGACAAGTTTAGTGACATTGTCCAAGTTGCAACAGAAAATGTCTTACATAATGGAAAGCATATAAAATTTTTAAATATGTTCTAATTCATTGTTTAAGTGTACATTAGAAGCCAAATATGTAGAAACTTGAGCTAAAAATGACCAAGTCAAAGAAAAAAGCATAGCAATAGTCAACATATTTCATATAAATCTGCGTCTAAATCTTCTGCAGCTATTTAAATATTTCTTGATGATATCATGTTTTGCCTTAAGATTTGTGAAAAAAAATCTGTATAGCATCACATGCAATACTCAAAGAAAACAAGATTCACTGCAGTGTTTCCTTTTTTTTTAAGGAATAGTCTGATGCATCTTTCCCTGAATATATTAATTTTCAGACTGAGTAGCTGCCTGCTGTGAAGAGGTTTATAGTAGAATGTCTCTCCTGACTGCCAGAAGTTGCCTAGAATCTTTTCATACACAAGCAACACATTTTAAAATATGTACTTGCTTATACACATTATTATTCTAAATGTCTTGAAGTTATGGTCTCCCTTTTTGTCAACACAGAGATGATTATACAATTACTTGCCAGTTTTTCCAAAGAAGGACTGCCTATGTATCTGAATATGGATACAATGGCCCTCCAAAGCATTGAAGGATTATTTGCAAATAAGAGACTGCCTCTTTATTACTCAGAACCTAGTAGGAAAGGAGCAGCTGTGAACAAGGCTGATCAAACACATTTTGAAAGGAGCAAGCAAGTTAGGTTGTGGGCATGTCCTCTTCCAATTTCAACTTTGCCAGCTGGGCAAATTGCAGTCTTAGCATGGCTGCCTGCTGCTGTTACCCTTCAGAGGGTTATACTTTCAGGCCTGCCAAGTGAGCTGCTTAATTGTGTGCTGCTTAAGCCATTTTAGTCAAAATAACCTCACTTAAGAGAGACAGAATCACAGACTGGTAGGGGTTGGAAGGGACCTCTGGAGATCATCTAGTCCAACCTCCCTGCTAAAGTAGGATCACCTAGAGCAGGTTGAACAGGATTGCATCCAGGCAGGTTTTGAATATCTCCAGAGAAGGAGACTCCACAACCTCTCTGGGCAGCCTGTTCCAGTGCTCGGTCACCCTCAGAGTAAAGAAGTTTTTTCTCATGTTCAGATGGAACTTCCTGTGTTCCAGTTTGTGCCCATTGCCCCTAGTCCTGTCACTGGACACCACTGAAAAGAGTCTGGCCCCATTGTCTTGACATGCATCCACCCTTTAGATATTTATAAGTGTTGATGAGACCTACTAGTTAAGCTGTGTTCATGAACATGGCTTACATTGACTGAAATGGGTTAGGGAACAGTCGCTCAAACTGTACATGTGTTCTCTATTACAAGGTGGAAACCTCAGAAGAGAGTGTAGAGAAAGAGTTGAGGGAAGGCTGGGTGCAGTAATTTCATCAGCTGGCACAGGACAGGTGGTAGAGGGTGTTCATCCATGGCCTTAATGAGTATTTGCTAACTAAACATGCTGCAGAGTGATTGTCTCTTATTATAAAATGTCCTCTTTTGTTCCTTCACCAACCAGGCCCAGAGAGAGAAAATAAGCTTGGTCAGCAGGTATACAAGCTATCCTCCAATTACAGCACAAGTCATATAGGTACAACATAACCCTAATGAAGCTGCTATTTCAGCTACCACAGAGAACCTGTATACAGGTGTTCTCACTGCACTTGTGCAAAGACATCTCAGAACACTTACCCAGTAAAAAAGGCTATGTGGATCCCTCGTACTTGCATGAACATCAGCCCTTTTGACAACTTTAGTGTTCAACTGAGATGCCAAGCACTTGTGCAGTACCATGATTTAGCCAATTGTATTGGGTCTGGCTGGGATGGAGTTAACTTTCTTCATAGCAGTCCATATGGTGCTGTGTTTTAGATTTGTGACTAAAACAGTGTTGATAACAGCAATGTTTTGACTGTTGCTGAACAGTGCTTATACAGCATCAAGGCCTTCTCTTTTTCCCACTGTGCTCCCCATCCCCCAGTGAGCAGACTGCAGATGGGCAAGAACTTATACTCAGTCAGAGTATAATACTCCCATCTTACCAGTTAAAAAACCTCAAACTCAAGAGTATCAGTTGGTACAAGACTTGAGAGAAATTAATAAAATCACAGTTGATGTACATCTGGTTGTACCAAATCCTTATACCTTGTTGTCAACAATACCTGAAAATTATGTGTGTTTTACAGTGTTAGATCTAAAAGATGCTTTCTTTTGCATCCCCTTGGAAGAAGAAAGCCAGAAGATATTCATCTTTGAGTTGGAGAGTCCTACCACAGGGAGGAAAATACAACTCTGCTGGACCATGCTGCCACAAGGATTCAAGAATAGCCCAACATTGTTTGGTAATGTACTTGCCAAGGAATTGGAAAATTGGCAAGGTGAGAATCCTTCCATTACTTTGCTGCAGTATGTAGATGACATTCTACTTGGGGCAAAGACTGAACAAGAGTGTAAAACTGCAACTATAGATTTGCTAAATTTTTTTTGATTGGCTGGATACTGGGTATCTGAGAAAAAGGCTCAAATAATACAGATCACTGTAACTTACTTGGGATTTGAGACATCCCAGGGGAAAAGAGAACTAGGAGCAGAAAGGAAGCTATTTGGTGAAAAGCTCCCCTGCCCCCCCGCCCCGATCTAACAATGAACTGCAAGGGTTCTTGGGAATGGCTGGATGGTGCAGACTCTGGATACCAAATTTCAGCCTGTATTGGGTCTAGCTGAGATGGAGTTAATTCTCCCCACAGCAGCCCTCATGGTGCTGTGCTGTGCCTTGGTAGCTAGCAAACTGTTGATAACACACCAGTGTTTTGGCTACTACTGAGCAGTGCCAGCACACATCAAGGCTGTCTTTCCAACATTTCTTTTTCCCCAGCAGCAGGCTGGGGGTGGGCAAGATCTTGGGAGGGGACACAGCTAGGACAGCTGGCCCAAACTGACCAAAGGGATATTCCATACCATATGACGTCATGCTCAGCAGTAAGAAACTGAGAATAGGGGGAGGAACAGGGCGGGGGCATTCGTTGTTTTTTTTTTTTACAATGTTTGCCTTCCAGAGTAAGGGGTATGCATACTGAAGCCCTACTTCCCAGGAAGTGGCCGGACATCGCCTGCTGATGGGAAGTAGAGAATAATCTTTGCTTTTTGCTTTGCTTCCGTGCGCGGCTTTTTGCTTTAGCTACATTAAACTGCCTTTATCTCGACCCATGAGTTTGGGGTTGTTTGGAGCAGGTTTGCTGGCAGGACTTGTGACCCCGTGGGGGACCCACGCTGGAGCAGTTTGCTCCTGAAGGTCTGCACCCCGTGGAGGAGACTCACGTTGGAGAAGGTCGTGAAGGACTGTCTCCTGTGAGAGGGACTCCATGCTGGAGCAGGGGAACGATGAGAGGAGTCCTCCCCCTGAGGATGAAGAAGCAGCAGAAACATCGCGTGATGAACTGACCGCAACCCCCACTCCCCGTCCCCCTGTGCCGCTGCGGGGGGCGGAGGTTGAAGCCGGGAGTGAAGTTGAGCCCGGGAAGATGGGAGGGGTGGGGGGAGGTGTTTTAAGATTTGGTTTTATTTCTCATTCCTCTACTCTGTTTTGCTTAGTAATAAATTAGATGAATTCCCTCTCTAAGTTCGGTCTGTTTTGCTCGTGATGATAATTAGAGAATGATCTCTCCCTGTCCTTATCTCGACCCATAAGTTTTTTTTTTAGTTATACCTTTTCTCCCCTGTCTAATGAAGGATAGGAGTGATAGAGCGGCTCTGGTGGGCACCTGGCCCCCAGCCAGGGTCAACCCACTACAACCCTTTACGTTATATGTGCATGATAGACAACATGCAGCATTGGGAATCCTGACCCAGACTTTGGGAGACTGGAAAAGACTGATAACTTCTCTAGGCAATTAGATGAAGTAAGCAAAGGATGAGCCTTTGAAAGAAAAGTGGAAAGGACTTTACCTGGTGCTACTTATTACTTATACCGCTGTAAAATTAAAGGGTATAGATTCATGGATACACTATACCCGCATGAAGAAAGCTCTGCAGAAGGAGTAGATCTGTGAAGAAATGAGACCACTGAAGCTGAGGCTCTCTCAATCTCAATGAACTGTAGCTGGGACTCTGAAAAGTCATATATTAAACTAGACTGTATACAAAGCCTAGTATTTTTGTATTGCGTTTTCATAATTATTTTCATACCTTTGCTAGTGTATTTGTGTAAATATACAGATATTTTTTAGGATAAGAAATGAAGGAACTAAGGGGGGTAATACTCCTCTTTTGCCTATGGATGAAGTTAAACAATGGGGAACCAGGAAATCCATGGGAAAAGAATTTGCATTTTAAATTTTTACAACAAACTGTTCAGATTGCAAATAAGTCGAGCTGCTGGGTTTGTACTCATTTTCCAGAATGTTCAAACAAAGAAGTCCCACTAATCAGAGTTCCGGTGCCGACTAATATCTCATCATGGAGTAATTTGTGGAAAAATATAACTCACAGTGCCAACAACTCTGAAAATCAGGAATGGGAAATTGAAATTACAAATTCTAAAGAAAGTTATGCAAGTTGTCTAATGATAAGCCCAGAGATAACCGCTCAGTGGGGATGTACCCATATTGTAAGGAAACAAAAATAATAGTTCCAGACACTTGAAAGGAAGACCATTTTTGGAACACACCAAATGAGACAGGATGATATTAAATTTGTGGAAATAAAGCTCGTAAGGCCCTACCACCAAATTGGTCAGGAACTTGCGCTCTAGGACTCGTAGTTCCAAATATCAAAATAATCAAGAAATTAGAATCTCAAGTGTTGATAAGCCTTCGTTAGATTGGTTATCCCCTGGTTAGAAGTTAGTAAAGTAGAAAACGCTATAGCAAATATTTCAGCCGCACTTGAAAAAATTGGAAATGAGACTTAGAATGCTATTAAAGAACCTACAAGAAAAAGCATCTGAATTAGCTAAAATCACTTTGCAAAATAGAATGGCTATGGCTCTTGATATGATGCTAACTTCCGAGGGAGGGGTATGCACAGTTGTACTGGGTTTGCATGGCAAAGTTTTGGTAGTAGGGGGCCTACAGGGGTGGCTTCTGTGAGAGGCTGCTAGAAGCTTCCCCTGTGTCTGACAGAGCCAATGACAGCTGGCTCCAAGACGGACCCGCCGCTGCCCAAAACCAAGCCAATCAGCACCTCTGTGATAACATATTTAAGAAGGGAAAAAAAACAAGTTAGAGAGAGCTTTTGCAGCCAGAGAGAGGAGTGAGAAGATGTAAGAAACTCTGCAGACACCAAGGTCAGTGCAGAAGGAGGGGGAGGAGGTGCTCCAGGCGCCAGAGCAGAGATCCCCCTGCAGCCCATGGTGAAGACCCTGGTGAAGCAGGCTGTCCTCCTGCAGTCCATGGAGGAAGGATGAAGGAAGGAAGGAAGGATGAAAGATGAAGGAAGGAAGACTCAAAGGGAGGAGTGAATGGAAACAAGTCCCTGCTCGGCGTGGCAGGTGAACCTTCTCCTCCTCACCCGCCTTGCCTTCCCATGTACCCCTGTACAACAGGTACAAGGCTCTGGCTGTGGAAGGCCACTCAAAGGACGATATGGACGATAGTCAAGCTACTCCAGAGGTAGCACCTAGGCCAGAAAGGCCCACACCTCGGGTCGTGACCACCCCCACAAAGAAGAAAAGGAGAGTTATAGTTGTAGGGGACTCCCATCTGAAGGGTACAGAGGGCCCAATATGCAGGGCAGGCCCTCCTCTCAGAGAAGTCTGCTGCCTCCCCGGGGCCCGTGTCAAGGACACCGCTAGGAAACTCCCCAGAATGGTACAGCCTTCTGACTATTACCCGCTGCTGCTCCTCCATGTGGGTGGGGATGAAGCAGAGACACGCACCACAAAAGCGATCAAAAGGGACTTCAGGCTCTTAGGACAGTCACTGAAGGATTTGGGAGCGCAGGTAATATTCTCCTCCCTCCTTCCAGTTGAGGGCAGCAATATTGGGAGGAACAGGCAGACACAGTCCATAAATGCATGGCTCCATGGCTGGTGTCAACGCCACAACTTTGGGTTCTTTGACAATGGGACGGCCTACATGGCACCGGGCCTGATGAACCCTGATGGGATTCATCTCCCTCAAAGGGGGAAGAGGATCTTGGCCCAGGAACTATCAGGGCTCATCGACAGAGCTTTAAACTAGGCTCGAAGGGGGAAGGGGATAACATCAGGCTTGCCTGCAACATGTTGTGGGATGATGTGCCCAGGTTGGAGGGACGGGGCGCTGGCGAGGGCCCTCAGCCTACTGCTCAGAGACGTGCTGGACACACTGCAGCACGCTCGAAGCCTAGAGGAGACGAGCCAGGGGCTCCGGATGCAACAGGAACCAACAGGGTAACACTGCGAGAGTACATCAAAAGAATCCCAGCCACCCCGGCCAGTCAGTCAGCCTCAACGGGGGCACAACTGAAATGCCTCTACACGAACACACGGAGCATGGGGAATAAACAAGAGGAGCTGGAGACGTGTGTGCGCCTGCAAGGCTATGACCTTACTGGCATTACAGAGACGTGGTGGGATAGCTCCTATGACTGGAGTGTTGGGATGGAAGGATACAGGCTCTTTAGGAAGGACAGGAGGGCAGACAAGGAGGGGGTGTTGCCCTCTATGTCAATGACCAACTGGAGTGCATGGAGCTCCACCTGGGGATGGATGAGGAGCTGACCCAGAACTTAGGGGTCAGGATTAAAGGGAGGCCAGGGACAGGGGACATCATAGTGGGGGTCTGCTACAGGCCACCTGACAAAGGGAGACCAAGCAAATGAGGCCCTCTATAGGCAGATAGAAGCAGCCTCATGTTCACAAGCCCTGGTCCTCATGGGGGACTTCAAACACACCGACATCTGCTGGAGGGACAACACAGCAGGGCACAAGTAATCCAGGAAGTTCCTGGAATGTGTTGATGATAACTTTCTCCTCCAAGTGATAGAGGAGCCCACAAGGAGAGGTGCCATGCTGGACCTTGTTCTCACCAACAAGGAGGGCCTGGTAGGGGATGTCAAGCTCAAGGGCAGCCTTGGCTGCAGTGACCGCAAAATGATGGAATTCAAGATCCTCAGGGCAGTGAAGGAGGGTGCACAGCAAGCTCACTACCCTGGACTTCAGGAGAGCAGACTTTGGCCTCTTGAGGGACCTGCTTGGTAGAATACCATGGGACAAAGCCCTGGAAGGAAGCGGGGCCCAAGACAGCTAGCTAATATTAAAGGGTCACCTCCTCCAAGCTCAGGAGAGATGCATCCCAACAAAGAGGAAGTCAAGCAAAAACACCAAGAGGCCCCCGTGGATGAACAAGGAGCTCCTGGGCAAAGTCAAACAAAAAAAGGAACCTTCAGAGGGTGGAAGCAAGGGCAGGTAGCCTGGGAGGAATACAGAGAAACTGTCCGAGCAGCCAGGGAGCATGTTAGGAAAGTCAAAGCCCAGACAGAATTAAATCTGGCCAGGGATGTTAAGGACATCAAGAAAAGCTTCTATAGGTATGTTAGTGATAAGAGGAGGATGAGGGAAAATGTGGGTCCCCTCTGGAATGAAACGGGAGACCTGGTTACCCAGGACAAGGAGAAGGCTGAGGTACTCAATGAGGTTTTTGCCTCAGTCTTCACTGACAAGTGCTTGAGCCACACTGCCCAGGTCACAGAAGGCAGGGACTGGGAGAATGCAGAACCGCCCACTGTAGGAGAAGAACAGTTTCAAGAATATCTAAGGAACCTGAAGGTGCACAAGTCCATGGGACCTGATGAGATGCACCCACGGGTCTTGAGGGAACTGGCGGATGAAGTGGCCAGGCCACTCGCCATCATATTTGAGAAGTCCTGGCACTCCGTCGAAGTTCCCACTGACTGGAAAAGGGGAAACATAACCCCCATTTTTAAGAAGGGAAAAAAGGAAGACCCAGGGAACTACAGGCCGGTCAGTCTCACCTCCGTGCCTGGCAAGATCATGGAGCAGACCCTCCTGGAGACTATGCTCAGGCACATGGAAAACAAGGAGGTGATTGGGACAGCCAACATGGCTTCACTAAGGGCAAATTGTGCCTGACAAACTTGGTGGCCTTCCATGATGGGGTTACAGCGGTGGTGCACAAGGGAAGAGTAACTGACATCATCTCCCTGGACTTGTGCAAGGTATTTGATACTGTCCCACACAACATCCTTCCCTCTAAATTAGAGAGACATGGATTCGATGGATGGACCACTTGGTGGATAAGGAATTGGCTGGACGGTCGCACTCAAAGGGTTGCAGTCATCAGCTCAATGTCCAAGTGGAGACCAGTGACGAGTGGCGTTCCTCGGGGGTCGGTACTGGGACCGGCACTGTTCAACATCTTTGTCAGCGACATGGACAGTGGGATCGAGTGCACTCTCAGCAAGTTTACCGATGACACCAAGCTGTGTGGTGTAGTCGACACGCTGGAGAGAAGGCATGCCATCCAGAGGGACCTTGAGAGGCTTGAGAGGTGGGCCTGTGTGAACCGCATGAAGTTCAACAAGGCCAAGTGCAAGGTCCTGCACGTGGGTCGGCGCAATCCCAAGCACGACTATAGGCTGGGTGAGGAATGGATTGAGAACAGCCCCGAGGAGAAGGACTTGGGGGTATTGATTGATGAGAAGCTCAACATGAGCCGGCAGTGTGCACTTGCAGCCCAGAAAGCCAACCGTGTCCTGGGCTGCATCAGAAGAGGTGTGACCAGCAGGTCAAGGGAGGTGATCCTGCCCCTCTACTTGGCTCTGGTGAGACCCCACCCTGAGTACTGCATCCAGCTCTGGGGGCCCCAGTAGAGGAGAGACATGGAGCTGTTGGAGCGAGTCCAGAGGAGGGCCATGAAGCTGATCAGAGGGATGGAGCACCTCTCCTATGAGGACAGGCTGAGAGAGTTGGGCTTGTTCAGCCTGGAGAAGAGAAGGCTGTGAGGGAGATCTAATTGCAGCCTTCCAGTACCTGAAGGGGGCCTACAGGAAAGCTGGAGAGGGACTGTTTATCAGGGAGTGTAGTGACAGGACAAGGGGTAATGGGCTTAAGCTGAAGGAGGGTCGATTTAGATTAGACGTTAGAAAGAAATTCATTACTGTTAGAGTGGTGAGGCACTGGAACAGGTTGCCCTGGGAGGTTGTGGAGACCCCCCTCCCTGGAAGTGCTCAAGGCCAGGTTGGATGAGGCTTTGGGCAATGTGGTCTAGTGGAAGGTGTCCCTGCCCGTAGCAGAGGGAGTTGGAACTAGATGATCTTTGAGGTCCCTTCCAACCCAAACCATTCTATGATTCTAAGATTCTATGATTCTATGATGGGGAGTATAGATTCCACCTGCAGCCCGTGGAGGACCCCACACCAAGTAGGTGGAGATGTCACCGAAATCCGGGAATAAACCTCGTAACACCAATGTAGTGTTAAAAGGCAGGCATTCTTTATTGCAGCGCTGGATGCACGGGGGATAATTCCACCTAACGTGCATACCTAGCCTACGAACACGCACATATTTATATTCTCAATACACACATGGTCACAATTACATCACATAGTTACTTCATTATGATTGGTGTAAAACTTTCTCGCTTTGCTTTTAAAGCTATATACTTAAAGAAATTCAGAGAGCATGCCCAGTGAGGGGTGGTCGTACCTTGGAGGTGGGTAGTTTTTAGCATGGAGGTGTGTTTTGGTATTATAATGAGATTATAATGAACAAAGTTCACTCAAAGGACATGATTTTGACAGAAAATGAAATATTATTTGGCTCATGTACCAACCACGCAGTTTATCAGTTCCATGGTACATACCGACCTCTCAGGTTCTCATTCCTAAAATGTTTTTCTCATTCCTTATTACTGCTAATAATCTCATCTTGATCCCATCACCATGGTTAAAAAGTTAAACACATCGGTTACAATCCCCCCTTTGGAAGTTTTGAAATAATCACCTTTTCAATACTTCCACTATACTAATTATTTTCTATGTGTTGGAGGAAACTCTGGGATTGTTTGTTTATTTTGCTGTTTCACAACAGCTTGGATGATCATATGAGTGAGAGAAGTTTCACGAATAATTTGTTTTTTTCAGATGTGTTAACCGATTCATCATTTTCCAAGTTATGATATATAATATTATTGACAAGGTCATACTGATCAAAACCAATGTTAAAAGAATCACGATGGGGCGACACAACTTGTTTAGGATGCCTGTAGCAGTAGGTGACCATCCGAAAAGTGTGTCCCACCATTTAAGTTCTGCATCTCTCTGCACTCTTTCAAAAACTCGATGTATTTCTTTCACATTATGATGAACAGTTATTAGGGTTTTCGTTAGGATGAACCTCAAAATGGCAAATATTTTGTTTAGTGTCCAAACAAATATTTTGTGCCTTAATTGCATTATCTTCACAGACAAATCCTTGTTGTTCTCATACGATGCAAGATTCCAAATTAACAGTTTGCCATTTTTCATTCATCTTTCGGGCCCATACTCTATGCTCGGAAGGATAGAGTATAGTTCCGTTATGGTTTATCCCTAATGCAATAATGGGGTAAATTGAGTATTTAGTAGCATTAGATATAGTGAGCACAAAAGTTGTAGCTGTGTTTGTAACGGGATCATAAGTAAAGTTTACCAGGCTCCACCAGGACTGGAGTTCTTTCTCAAAATCAGTAGCACTGTCCCAAATTATTTTCCTAATTTCAGTAGGGAGAGTGCCTTCTTCGCCTTCTCTTATAATTGAGGCAGCCACCGACTGCATCCATAATTGAGCCTGAATGCAACTGAGAGCCAAGGAGAGGTTATTTTGGATCACCCCAAGTGCGTCCGTAATTAACTCGTGGTCCCTTACATTTATTCTTTCCCATGTGGGTAATATACTTGACAATAGCCACTGGTTAGTTCCTAAAGCCAGTAAAGAGGATCGTAAAGGTTGTTGTAATCTAGCCAAATCACTAATTGAGGCTGCCAATTTGTTCATTATTACTTCTGAATCAATGCTATTTAAAACTCCCAATCCTGTTCCCAAAACACCGGTCAAGTCTCTCCGTGTTCTTTTCGTAGTAAGAGTTCGTTTTTGCAGCCAGGTTGTCCACCCCTCATATGAGATTTTTAAGAAAGGTGAACAAGCTGGTTGAATATCCGAAACATTGTTTTGCATTGACAATTCAACTTGTTTGAGAGACCATGCCGGGTTAAACAACATTTGTTGCAAGCCTGTATTTCTGATCACGTATGGTCCAATTTCAAAGATTTTCGGGTTAAGCGCAACAATTGGTTGGGTAGTAGGTATTATAACGTCTATTTTAAGTTCTCCCCAGTATTTGGTGTTATTTTTACCACAGATCACTTTACGGGAGTATTGTACAGCAGTCAAATTTAACCAACAGTCTAAATTTTGATCTTTACACAAAATAGGGCCATGTGATCCATTTTCATAACTGTTTATAGGTTCAATGCGAGATTTAGTGATTAATCTGCATCTTATTGTGATGTCATTCCCTTGTGGTACCATAAAAGAGGGGGTGACTTCACTTTTACTAGTTAACGTAAAAAGGGTATCTATCTGTGCCAGCGTGCGTGACTATTGCAACAAGCATCACTAGGGGTTTAGTTACAACATTTATCTTGAATTTGAATGTAAGGCCTCGTAATCTTCCTGTCAATGGGTTAGGTCTCCAATTGCATATCACATAAACTGGCTTAGTCAAAGTAAAATTGTGCCAACAATCTCCTTGTTCCTTAATACAGAATTTGGTGATTTCAACATTATTGGTACTAGGGTCTAAGGAGTAATTACCGACATTCTGCTGGCGGCAACACGTAATGAGAGAATCTTGTTTGTTACATTTCCATTCTGTGGTGGGACAGAGTCTCGTTGTAAGATTAGAACTAGGGTCTAATAGATTTCCGGTGATGGTAACTGAAGAAGCTTTCTCATGAAGAGATCCTTCCATCTTTCTGCATCCTACTTGGATTTTTTTCTCCAATTGTTCCTGTTAAGACACAGACCCAGTCCTTTCTGTCCCATTCCCACTCAGGTGGGTGGTAAACTTCAGATTAATGCATTACCACAGTGGCTAAATTTGGGGAACGGTCTTTGAGATATGGTCCCATCATAGCTTGGGACCATGGCCATTCTGTATTTCTTTGGCTACAGATCAGCGACAAAACACAAAAAAGTGTTATTAACCCAATCAAACAATTCATAATATTCATAGTTCAACACATAACATGCAAACCCTTTATAAATTTTCCATTTTGAAAACCAGTTCTTTTAGCTTTCCAGTTCCCTGTCAAATTTTCTACACAGTCTGAGTTTCAAAGGTCCTTTTTGCATAGATGTCCACTGCTCTGACGGTGCCTTCTTTACTCGAGTATAATGAATCCACGGCTCCACTCCTTCTACCTTAACTGCGGTATAAGTTGTCAACAGTACCTGGAAGGGTCCTTTCCACTTTTCTTGGAGTGGTTCAGAACTTCATGTTCTTATATACACAAAGTCACCCGGCTGGTATGGATGTACAGGCGTATCAAGAGCAAGCGGTCTGGTCAACACAATATATCTTCTGAGCGCTTCAAGGGTCTTTCCTAAAGAAATCAGATATGTTTTCAAATCTGTTTCCCCTGTTACCCTCATGTTGCCTGGGATTAAAGGAGTTTGGTAGGGTTTGCCATATAATATTTCATATGGACTTACACCGTCTTTAGACCTTGGTTGGATTCTTATTCTTAACAGAGCTAATGGCAAAGCCTGTGGCCATTTCAAAGATGTTTCTTGGCAAATTTTACTCATTTGTCTTTTCAAGGTCTGATTCATTCTTTCAATCTTCCCGCTTGATTGCGGTCTCCAGGGAGTGTGTAAGTCCCATTTTATCCCCAGAATTTTACTTACTTGTTGGACTATTTCTGCTACAAAATGTGGTCCTCTATCAGAAGACATGCCCAATGGTACCCCAAACCTTGGTATTATTTCCTTTAACAATATTTTAACCACTTCTCTCGCTTTGTTGGTGCGACAAGGAAAAGCCTCCGGCCATCCGGAAAACGTATCAATCAGTACCAGCAGATATCTATACCCATTTTGTCTGGGTAATTCAGAAAAATCGATTTGCCAATAATCTCCTGGGGAATTACCCTGCTTTGTTACTCCTAAAGGTGCTTTCCTCTGGTTTAAAGGATTATTTTTAAGACAGATCGGGCACTTAGCTATTATTGACTTAATTATTCCTGTCATTCCTACGCACACTACAAATGTTTTCAAATTTGTAACCATGGCATCTACACCCCAATGTGTCTGTTCATGTTGCTCTTTTGCAAGTTCCAACATAATTTGTGGGGTTACTATTACCTGATTTTCTGGTGTTACCCACCATCCTTCTGCATTTTGGGATGCCTTTAAATGCTCTGCCAATTTTTCATCTAATTTACCATATCTTACTTTTACATTTGGAATTTTTACCTGTTTTACTGGTACCAGTGCAAGGATACCTCGTTCTGCAGCCTCTTTTGCAGCTTTATTCGCCAACCGATTACCTATATTGACAGCCGTCTGACCAAATTGATGAGCTTTGCAATGCATTACGGCCACTTCCTTTGGTTTTTGCACATCTTGCAGGAGCTGAAGAATTTCCTCCTTATGTCTTATAGGTGATCCTTGGGCTGATAACAGCCCTCTTTCTTTCCATATGGCTCCATGAGCATGGATCACACCAAATGCATATTTGGAATCAGTCCATATGTTTACTCTTTTCCCTTCAGCCATTCGTAAGGCCTGCTTCAGCGCCACCAATTCTGCTTTCTGTGCTGATGTATTTGCAGGTAGTGTCCCTGACTCCAATATCTTGTCGATGGTGACAACAGCATACCCGGCCATTCGCCTTCCTTCTTGCACAAAACTGCTTCCATCCGTGAACAGTTCCAGATCAGGATTCTCCAAGGGTTCGTCCTTCAGGTCCGGTCTGCTGGAATAAACTTGTTCAATGGTTAACAGACAGTCATGTTCCAATTTCTCAGTAGGATTTTCTGTTGACAGGAACATTGCTGGATTTACAATTGCTGTGGTTTTTAATTCCACATCATCTTGTTCCAATAGGACAACCTGATATTTCAACATTCTGCTAGGGGATAACCAATGACCCCCCTTTTGTTCTAAGACAGTTATTACCATATGCGGTACATATACCACTATTCTTTGGCCCATAGTCAATTTTCGGGCTTCCTGAATCAGCAGCACCGTTGCTGCCACGGCACGCAAACATCCCGGCCATCCCTTACTCACGTTGTCAAGTTGTTTGGAGAAGTACCCCACCGGTCGCTTCCAAGGTCCCAGCCGTTGCGCCAGCACTCCAAGGGCCAGATGTTGCCTTTCGTGTACAAACAGCTCAAAAGGTTTGGTTAGATCAGGTAGACCCAGTGCAGGGGCCATCATTAATGCCTTTTTGAGTTCTTTAAATGATTTATGGCATTCAGGTGTCCAAGTCAGGTATTGATCTTTAGATTCTTTCAGGGCTTCATATAGGGGTTTCACATACAGTCCATAATTTAAAATCCAGAGTCGGCACCATCCAATCACTCCCAGAAAGGCTCTCAGTTCCTTTGGGCTGTTAGGTTCGGGAATCTGACAAATGGCTTCTTTCCTTTCGTTTCCCAATTGTCTTTGTCCTTGTGATATCTCAAATCCCAAATAAATCACTGCTTCTTTCCCTATTTGAGCCTTGTTTCTGGAGACTCTATATCCTCCCTGGCCCAGGAAATTCAATAAACTGATAGTCATTTCAAAACATGTTTCTTTACTTTTTGCTGCTATCAGGATGTCATCCACATATTGTAGTAATATGCCTCCTCCTTGATTCTGTTTCTTCCACATTTCTAATTCCTTTGCCAATTGGTTTCCAAATATTGTAGGGCTATTTTTAAATCCTTGTGGAAGTACAGTCCATGTTAATTGCGTTTTCCTTCCTGTAGTGGGACTCTCCCATTCAAAGGCAAATATGCCTTGACTTTTCGTATCCAGAGGTATGCAAAAGAAGGCATCCTTTAAATCCAGTACAGTAAACCATTTATGTTCCTCCCTCAGAGATGTCAGCAAGGTATATGGATTGGCCACTACTGGGTGTATATCTTGAACTATCTGATTTATGGCCCTTAAATCCTGAACTATTCGATATTCCCTGCCTCCTGATTTCCTTACTGGTAATATAGGGGTATTATATTCTGATTCACATTCTACTAACAGCCCATATTCTAAAAATTTTGTGATTAATTCCTCTAGCCCCTTTCGGGCTTCCCATTTGAGAGGGTACTGTTTTTGTCTTACCAGCTTGGCCCCAGGTTTTAAAGTCACCTTTACCGGTTCTGCCAGTTTGGATCATCCCGGAACTCCACTTGCCCATACCAGGGGGATAACTGCATTGTCCACTACTTCTGGGATCTGTTCCTCCTTGGGGGAATCCTGTAACATAAACACTCTCGCCTCTATAGCTTTTGATTTTGGTATCAATAATCTAATTTCTCCATCTTTAAAAATAATTTGTGCCTCTAATTTACTTAATAAATCCCACCCCAATAAAGGCAATGGACATTCGGGCATATATAAAAATTGATGTGTTACCCACTGTTTTCCCAGCTTAAATTTTAACAGTTTCTAGAAAGGCCAGTTCTTTTTTTGCCCTGTCGCACCAACACCCTCTGCTGATTTATAGCTGAGTTTTGCTTTACATGTTTATTATTCTCGGTCAAGATTGCCAGAATTTTTCTATCCCTTTGCATTTGTCTGACTTCTTTTTCTTTTTCTCTGTTGTTATACACAGCCCAGGCTACTTCAAGCATTTTACCTAAGTCTCTGGACTCAGCCCCTTCCAGTTTCTGGAGGGTTTGTTTTTTGGGTTTTTTTTTTTTGGTTTTGTTTTTCTCTGGGTCCAAATTAGTATATTTTCTAGCAGTCACCTTCAGTCTTTCCATAAAGGCCGAAGGGGATTCGTTTAATTCTTGTCTTACTTCATATAATTTAGACCAATTAATTGCTTTTGGCATTGCATGTCTAACGCCAAACAAAATCCACTTCTGGTACCTAGTCAACATTCTTCTGGGCCCCGGCTGATTAGGGTCCCATTCAGGGTTTGTGGATGGAAAATTCTGGTCCACCGATCCTTGTATATTTCCATTAGCATGGGCACTTTCTACTTGTTTTCGGGCTGTGTTTAATACCATTTTCTTTTCAGTGTCTTCCAATAATGTATCCAATATTACTTGCAAATCTTCCCAATCAGGGTTTTGGGTTCTAATTATTGTTTCCATTACTTTGGCAACTCTTTCTGGGTCATCCTGATAGGTGCCTGCAGTTTCTTTCCATGCTCTTAAATTGGTTATGGAGAAGGGGACTTTCACCATTACCGGACCCTCGTTGCCAACAGCCTGTCGAAGAGGGGCCTGGAGGGGAGTTAATCCGTTTCCTCCCCCTCTTCCCCTTGTTCTCCCAGCAATTGGGCTGAATTCTTCCACCTCTTCTTCCACAGGAGGGGCGGAAGCATTATTGGCCCCCAGATTTTGACCCCCTTGATCATTTCCTAACCTCCTGCGAGGCGCAACTAACAGTTCAACATCATCGTCTTCAAATTCACATTTAAAACACCGTTTACCACTATCACAAGATGAGCAACCTGTTTTTAAATCTTTATCAGGTTCCTGCCCCTTTAATGCCATTACCGTAGAACTGGATGAAACCAATTCACATTGTCTTTGCCATTCCGGATGATTTCGCAGCGTGAAAAACAAATCCACATATGCCATTTCATGCCATTTACCTTCCCTTTTACAAAATAACATTAGTTGCAAAATAGTGTTATACTGCAACGTCCCATTTTCCGGCCACTTTTCCCCATTCTCTAAAATATACAGTGGCCACCAGTGATTACAATATTCAATCAACTGTTTCCGAGTCAAAGGATCAATGTTTCCCAGATCTTTCCAATGTTCCAAAATACATCCCAGTGGTGTTTTTCGTGGGATTGATTTCTTACTCGGAAAAGTACCCATCTCTCAAGGACTCAGTGGTTGTGATTGTGCACTATCACAAGCACTAGTCAGAGGGACTCCAACCCGTGTTAGATCTCCCTCAGGGATTTCCCCTGCCACTGGAAATCCCAGGGATTTCTGCTGCCACCAGAAATCCCTACCTTGGAGGCTTCCCCTCCCCAGTGGGCCCTGCTCCACAGGCTTTCGCCTAGCAGAGACTTTTACCTGAAACGTCTCCTCAGCCCAACTCTGCGCAGCTTTCTCCTCAGCCCAACTCTGCGCAGCTTTCACCGCGCCTTACGAGCGGGCCTCCCGTGCTCCTAGTGTGGGCCTGTCCCAATGCGGGCCTGTCCCAATGTGGGCCTGTCCCGGAGAGCCACGGGCTCCTTGAACCTAGTGTGGGCCTGTCCCAATGCGGGCCTGTCCCGGTGCGGGCCTGTCCCAATGCGGGCCTGTCCCGGTGAGCCACGGGGCTCCTTGAATAAGGCCTTCAACTTGTGCTCTTGGTGCGGGCCTGTCCCGCCACGATGGTAAGAGCAAATATTCAAAAAAAACAATATTCAAATCAAATAAGAATGCCTTTACCTCTCCCAGGGGTCTTGCTCAGAGCTCTTCGGTCCGGGGATCGGAGGTTCTCCCCGAGAATTCCCCGGTGCCGGCTGGAGATCCTGCGATCCCACGGATCCGTCGAGGTTCAAAAGCAGGGTCCCATCTGGGTCGCCAGAAACTGTCACCGAAATCCGGGAATAAACCTCGTAACACCAATGTAGTGTTAAAAGGCAGGCATTCTTTATTGCAGCGCTGGATGCACGGGGGATAATTCCACCTAACGTGCATACCTAGCCTACGAACACGCACATATTTATATTCTCAATACACACATGGTCACAATTACATCACATAGTTACTTCGTTATGATTGGTGTAAAACTTTCTCGCTTTGCTTTTAAAGCTACAGACTTAAAGAAATTCAGAGAGCATGCCCAGTGAGGGGTGGTCGTACCTTGGAGGTGGGTAGTTTTTAGCATGGAGGTGTGTTTTGGTATTATAATGAGATTATAATGAACAAAGTTCACTCAAAGGACATGATTTTGACAGAAAATGAAATATTATTTGGCTCACGTACCAATAATGCAGTTTATCAGTTCCATGGTACATACCGACCTCTCAGGTTCTCATTCCTAAAATGTTTTTCTCATTCCTTATTACTGCTAATAATCTCATCTTGATCCCATCACCATGGTTAAAAAGTTAAACACATCGGTTACAGAGACACCTGAATGAGGCTGTGACCCTGTGGGAAGCCCATGCTGGAGCAAGCTCCTGGCAGGACCTGTGGACCCGTGGAGAGAGGAGGCCATGCCCGAGCTGGTTTTCTGCAGGACTTGTTACCCCATGGGGGACCCATGATAGAGTGGTCTGGTCCTGAAGGTCTGCACCCTGTGGGAGAGACCCACACTGGAGCAGTTCGTGAAGGAATGTTGCTCGTGGGAAGGACTCATGTTGGAGAAATTCATGGAGGACTGTCTCCCATGAGAGGGACCCCCGCTGGAGCAGGGCAAGAGTGTGAGGAGTCCTCCCCTTGAGGAGGAAGGAGCAGCAGAGACAATGTGTGATCAACTGACCGTAACCCGCATTCCCTGTCCCCCTGTGCTGCTGAAGGGGAAGTAGGTAGAAATTGGGAGTGAAGTTAAGCCCAGGAAGAAGGGAGGGGTGGGGGGAGGTGTTTTAAGATTTGGTTTTCTTTCTCATTGCTCTACTCTGTTTTGCTTGATAATAAATTAGATGAATTTTTCTCGAAGTGTAGTCTGTTTTTCCCTGACAGTAATTGGTGAGTGATCTCTCCTTGTCCTTATCTCGACCCACGAGCCTTTCATCATTGTTTTTCTCCTCTGCTTAGTTAAGGAGGGGGAGTGATAGAGCGGCTCTGGCTGGCACCAGGCCTCCAGCCAGGGTCAACTCACCACAACAGTTCTAAATACTACTTGCTGTGTGTGTGTAAATCAGAATGGCAGAATTTCTACAGACCTACAAGAGATCTGGAAACAGACTAAAATGCTCCATGAGATACAAAAGAATGACACATTTTATGGATTTGAAGAAATATTTAAATGGTTAACTTCCTGGTTCCCTGATTTGAGTCTATGGGTAAAGAATTTACTGAGCGTTATAATAATTGCCTTATTAACTTTTGTATGTATTTCTGTGATAATACAGTGGTTTTATAAATGTTTTTCTACAATACGAGGCAAAGTTATGAGAAGATGAAACTAATATAAGGGAAACTACAATGAAGCTCCTTTTTTATTGTCTCTAAGGGAGGAAATGTAGACTAAGTAAAACCATATGTTTGGGTTGATGCTTAGGTTATAGTGACACTGTTTAATTTAGAGTTAAATATACTGCATTGGTCTTCTAAGGAGGACTATTGATCAATAGCTTTATTGTGTAAGCCCGATTACTTTGTATAAACAATGCATGCCTTGCTAACGACTATCCTTGAAGAGGGACTAAAAGTCTGATTAAAAAAGGAACATCCTGTCCCAGAAGGTGCTGAATGCTGGATGATTATCAAGGAAGCATAAAGTCAACAATAATCTGTGGTAACTGGGGGAAAGCTAAAGGTGGCAGAGGGAGATCATCACCAGACCACCGACTCAATTGAAGGACTATGCAAATTACTCTCCACACTCTCCAGGAGCATGCATGCTAATTTAAATATGTTTAACCAATAGCAGATGATATAGTAATTACTAACCAATGAGTGTAAATTTAGGCATTTTTTTCTAATCATGTAACAAGATAAATATGTTGTAGTTTCTTTGTGTAGTGTGCTAGCTTTGTGGAATTACCACCTAGCACCCATCTTTGCGCAAACATGAAATAAATAAATATCTCAGCTCTGTGTGTAAGATTGGCTTATTGCACAGCGGGTACTGGACCCCACTTGTGGGACAACACCACCACACCAATATTTAAAGAACAAATATTTAACACTTTATTTAACCAGGTTGGTTTTCTGTTTTCCTTCCTTTTTTAATCCACTGATGAACTGCATGCAGAAACACGCTGGGCTCTTCTTTAAGGTAACTCCTATTTCACCCAAAAATATCCAGTGCATTCATTCTCTTTAAACCTCTTTCAAGTTAATTTTCAATTTCTTCCCCACTATTATATTCCTGGGTGTTTTGTCTATAGAAATAATTCTTTATGTGTCTTGGGTTTTCTGCCCAAGTCCTAATAATTCCTTTCTCTGAGCAATACACACATTAAAACACAGTAAAGAGAGTCCTTTCAAATTGAAACAAGAATATAGAAACCCCAAAGTGCGAACAAAAGTGGAAAGCAAATGAAGGGATAATGTTTTTGATAGGGAAAGCAATTGCCTAAGAAAGTAAAAATTGAAAGTCTTTAGAAAAGAAGATTTGAGGTGTTTTTTTTCTGAAGTAGGGAGAAGTCTACTGAGCAAGGTCTCAAAGTTGATCAGATGCTGTGCTAATTTGAGTCTTAAATAGCAGAAATTGTATATCTGCCATATAATTGTATATCTGTCAACTGTCTCTCAGGTTAAGGCTCTAGAAGATCTCAGATGTACCAGTGGGATCTTAGAACCCCAAAACCTACTCAAACTGCCTATGTTGTTGGGGTTTTTTTCTTAATTTTTTTTTTCTAGCATGCTCAGCAAGAAAAATGGAAACTAATTAAGAGTAAAGATTGACCTAAGCTGTTACCTAACCATTTTTTTTTCTTCTTCCAAAACTTTTTTTTACAGTCTGAAAGTCTACTTTAAAAGAAACATTTTTGTGCTTCTCTCTGTTTCTAAGCAGTGCAGAAATACTAAAATGCAGTGCCAAAGCCTTTTCTTCCAGTATTTCCATCCCATTAGAAACCACAAAGTGAGGCAAATGCTGAGAGCAAGACTCTTCTTGCAAAACTTCCAATTCAACACAGAGGTTTAGATGAGTTTGATTAAGCTTGCAAATGTTGACTCAATCCTTCATCCTTCACTGGAAGGCAAATCATGGGATTTATAAAAAATAAACCTCACCAGGCAAACTTGATTGCATTTTTGAAGGAATTACAAAATTAGCATATGATGTGAAAGCAGTAGATATAATATATTTGGATTTCAGGAACGCATTAGATACTGTCTCATGAAAACTTACTTGAAAAATTAATTCAGATTGGCTGTGAGTAGAATACTTTCAAGTGGAATGATAAGCTCAAACATTATAACAAAATATACAAGATATTCTGCTGTGACCTCACATTTAGTTCTGAAGGCATCATCATAAAGGAAAATATTTACAAACAGAGGTAATTTTAGAGAAGAGCAAACCAAAATGTCTAGATGCTGATGTGATAGAATATCCGGAGTTTATATATATATATATATGTATGTATATAAAAACTCAGAAATAGCTTGGTTAAAAGGCAACCATGAGTGTTGGCAAGGTATCAGTCTTTAGATGCCATAAGGATACAAACAAATGGCACAGCCTTAACCAGTCAATTCAGGGATACTGCAGCTGACTCAAATAGGAGCTTCCTGAGGACATATAGAGATCTGGGATATATACAGAATAGTTGCCTGTGGAGAAAGTGGTATAACTAGGCAAACTTGGATGAAATCAATAAATGGAATAAGTAGATGAAATACAGGGAAAACTGCTAATAGTGAAAATTCTGGATCTACAAAGTTCTCAAAGGAAATGGTAAATAACTCATCCATCAGAACATTTACATCTAATTTGGATAAAATTTTTTATTTTTTTTTTCACATGTGGATTGCCCTGGCCTCTGCCAGTTCCTTGAAAGCTCACAGGAATCTCAGCAGAAGACAAGCTCTTCCTCTGGCTATCTGCCATGTAGAAACCAGATCTTAGTGTTCATTTCAGTTCTTTCTTTAAGTTTCTTGCATGCCATCTCTCTTTTCCCATTCTTTCATTCTGCATGTCTTTACTCTCATTGACAAGGGCCAGGTCTGCAGTTGCAGAAGAGCTTGGTTAGTGCATGCTCCACAGAAACTTTTTCCAGCAGCATTGATCCCCATCAGTTTCACTTTGCAGGAAGCACTATTGAAACAGTGTTTTTGCATTGGACCATCTTGCACATTTTAATTGCTGTAAAGGAGATATTGAATTTATCACCTAGTCAGGGCAGATCTGGTCATGCAAGTTAACAATTTGTTTATTTCTGTTCAACTGTTAATCTTTTTTAAATACTGAAAGCTTAAATCTAAAATTCCACTACTTTCCTAAGACCATTTAAGTCAACTTTCAAAGGCAGTCTTTTAGGGCTGGGTTATAAGTCCCTACACAGAAGGAAAGCTTTAAGTCTGAATATCAAAATAAAGTGTTTAAAGGTAATTTTTGGATTGTGAACCTATTATTAAAGCAGGATGGAAGCTAGTTTGCAGTCTACCTTTTACAGAGAACATCCATACTCCTGAAGTCCAAAATCCACTTTTTTGCCTTAAGTACAAACCACAGAAGGCTTAAAAATGCCACTTGTCATTAAAAATATTGGGCCTATATCCTTCTGTCTTTATCAAGGCTAAACAGCCATTGAAAGCAAAACAAGTTGAGACTGAAGAAGCACAGCAAGGTTACATCCTCTGTTTTCTAATATATTAACTGTTTATTGATGCTAGGAAAGCTTTTTCCTATAACTTTGATAGTGATTGTAAGAAGAGAATAGAATATTTTTCAGTTGGAAGGGACCTACAACAATCATCTAGTCCAACTGCCTGACCACTTCAGGGCTGACCAAAAGTTAAAGCATGTTATTAAAGGCATTGTCCAAATGCCTCTTAAACACTGACAGGCTTGGGGCACTGACCACCTCTCTAGGAAGCCTATTGCAGTGTTTGGCTACCCTCTCTGTAAAGAAATTGTATCAGGAATAGTGTGGCCAGCAGTACTAGGGAAGTGATTTTTCCCCTGTACTTGGCACTGGTGAGGCCACACCTTGAATACTATGTTCAGTTTTGGGCCCCTCACTACAAGAAAGACATTGAGGTGCTGGAGTGTGTCCAAAGAAGATCAATGAAGCTGGTGAAGGGTCTAGAGAACAAATCTTACAAGGAGCAGCTGAGGGAAGTGGGGTTGTTTAGTCTGGAGAAAAGGAGGCTGAGGGGAGACCTTATTGCTCTCTACAACTACCTGAAAGGAGATTGTAGCGAGGTGGATGTTGGTCTCTTCTCCCAAGTAACAAGTGATAGGACAAGAGGAACAGGCCTCAATTTGTGCCAGGGGAGGTTTAGATTGGATATTAGGAAAAATTTCTTCACTGAAAGGGTTGTCAATCATTGGAACTGACTGCCCAGGGAAGTGGTTGAGTCACCATCGCTGGAGGTATTATAAAGACGTGTAGATGTGGTGCTTAGGGACATGGTTTAGTGGTTGGACTTGGCAGTGCTAGATTAACAGTTGGACTTGATGATCTTAAAGGTCTTTTCCTACCTAAATGATTCTATGATTCCATGATTCTATGAAATGCTTCCTAATGTCAAGTCTGAACCTCCTCTGATGCAGCTTTGAATCATTTCCATGCATCCTATCACTGGATACCAGGGAGAAGAGCTCAGCACCTCCCTCTCCACTTCCCCTCCTCAGGAAGCTGTAGATAGCAATGAGATCACTCCTCAGCCTCCTTTTCTCCAAACTAGACAAAACCAGTGTCCTCAGCTGCTCCTCATAGGACATATCTTCCAGCCCTTTCACCAGCTTTATTGCCCTCCTATGGACGCAACAGTTAGTGCTCTGTAAGGCCAAGAAGAGCCTCCTTTCTTTGTCCCCTTATTCATGCCATATGAGGTCAACTGTCAATCCTCTGTTGTGTTCAAATGTTGTGGGCTTTTGTTGCATCTTTTTTTTTTTTTCTTTTCAGTTTTATCTGTTGCATTTCTACTAATGCCTTGTCTATTTAGATGACAAACTTTATGAATCAGAGACTTTCATCTACCTGTCTGGAAGAGCTTAGCACAATGAAGCCCTGATCCTGCCTAAGCTATCACTATATCAATACTAATTATATAAAATTTTAATTCTTCAAAATATTATATAAACTATATGGGGTAGTAAAAGATGTAGGTACCTAAAGAAGGACTTGTTTGGAACTGAAGTACTAAGCAGAATATTGTGATCTAAAATATCCACTTTCAGCTGCTGGCAGCTATGAACTTATAGATATGGGTGTTTTTGATTCAACATTTTGTCAAGGACCACACGGCCCAATTTGATATCTCCTGCCTTAAGTTCCACTGCACTATAGAAACTAGGCATATTTCCATCTAGGTTCCCTTTACCACCCCTGGTAAATATTCTCAGAACATATTACACAGAATCAGACCCTTTCAAAAATACAGCTCTAGTTGCTTTCTTTCCACATACTGCAAGTGGAGAAGAGACTTGGCTAACTGAAAGATAGATGCTCACCCCCCCACCATCTGAAGCTATTGGTATGCAGAAACATATGCCAGATTCCAGGAAAATTATGTACAAAAGGGAATAGGACCCTGCGAACTGGTGATCAGGGCATTTACTGTAGAGGTGAGAATCCTTACTCCCAGGACAGTTTCTGCAGTTTGCTATCTTAGACAATCATTGAACAAGAGGGAAGAACAGTTTTTGAGAACATCATAGTTAAAAAATGAATAATTCCTTAATTTTATTGATTGCAATCTCCAGATACCTGCCCAGTCAGCAACCTGGCTCCCTTCTGGGATTCCTATCTCTGCCCATGCTTTGGTCAAAAGCCCCTGGGCTTACAACAGGTCCTAGACTTCCCTCCTGGGGGTGGAACTTAAAAGCCGCATAGCTTTTTCTCCTGGCACAAATTATCTCAGTATCAGTGAACACTTTGAAGCTATGTCTTTTTAGAGGGATGCTCATTTCACCATAAACTTTCTGTGCCCAAGTTTAGATTGGAAATGTCTTTAGAAATATTGCAGTCTGCAACAGGGGTAGAAGGACTATGAACAGTACTAATTTAATTCCATTTTTGTCAATGAATCAGCAGTATTAGGAGAGCAGTAAATCCTTGTAATTCTTTCACTCTCCCTGCTGACAATGCAGGATAGTGTGCTGAATGTCAGTGCCTCTCTGAAAGGATGGTTTTGTGGTCACTGTTAAATCACAGAATCACAGAATGGTTGACGTTAGAAGGGACCTCTGGAGATCATCTGGTCCAACCCTCACCCCCTTCTAGCAGGGTCAACTAGAGCAGGTTGCCCAGGTCCATGTCCTGGTTGAACCAGTGCTTTGTTAAAAGACTTCAGCATTCTTGCCATCAGGGTCAGACTCAAGAAATATTCCTTGGTGAAGTAAAATCTAACATAACATTACATGGTGCAGTTAAGGAACCTGTGTAGAGTGTGTATGTGTGTTCTATTAGCTAACAGAGCATAATAAAAATAATACCTGATTCCTCTGAAGATGCAAATAGCTACTTTGTATTTTTGTTTGGTTTGTATGAAGATTCTATGCATGCCTTAGCCAAAAGTACAGGCTTTTTGTTTAATTTTAACTGAATGCAAATGTTTCTCTGTTCCCTTTTGGGTGCTAGAATGCAGGGATGGAAAAAGGAAAAGCATTAAAAGGAGGAGTGTAATTGGCACCCTGTTGCCTGCAGATAGGTAGGGTAAAATTAACAAAGGAAATTTTTATGTTGTTAGTTGACTCAGTTAAAATCTCAATATACTTGTGTGGTGGGTTGACCCTGGCTGAGGGCCAGGTGCCCACCAGAGCCGCTCTATCACTCGCCTCCTCAGCAAGGCAGGGAGGGGAGAAAGGAAGATGGAAAAAAAACAACCCCAAACTCGTGGGTCAAGATAAAGGCAGTTTAATGTAGCTAAAGCAAAAAGCCACGTGCGGAAGCAAAGCAAAAAGCAAAAGATTATTCTCTACTTCCCATCAGCAGGCGATGTCCGGCCACTTCCTGGGAAGTAGGGCTTCAGTATGCATACCCCTTACTCCGGAAGACAAACATTGTAAAAAAAAAACCAACGAATGCCCTCGCCCTGTTCCTCCCCCTATTCTCAGTTTCTTACTGCTGAGCATGACGTCATATGGTATGGAATATCCCTTTGGACAGTTTGGGTCAGCTGTCCTAGCTGTGTCCCCTCCCAAGATCTTGCCCACCCCCAGCCTGCTGCTGGGGAAAAAGAAATGTTGGAGAGACAGCCTTGACGTGTGCTGGCACTGCTCAGTAGTAGCCAACACACTGGTGTGTTATCAACAGTTTGCTAGCTACCAAGGCACAGCACAGCACCATGAGGGCTGCTGCGGGGAGAATTAACTCCATCTCAGCCAGACCCAATACAATCTCCACCCCTTATTCCATACCATTTGTGTCATGCTCACGCTCCACACACTTTAATACATATATATATATATTTTATAACCATTTCATTGTATTTACTTCTTATTAACTACTATTTCCAGTCCTTTAACAGATAGATGTTACTCTCCCATTCCATGGGCTTCCTCTGCTCCTCCAGATGTTCATGAACCGGCTATGACTTGGGCCCAAACTGTCAGGATGGGCGTTCAGGTTCAGTTGTTGGGCACCAACACTGGCTTGCTTTGGACTGTTGTTGCATTCATCTGGCTCCTTGCGAAACTTGCTCTTCATTGGTTTGGGTCATTCCTTCTACATTACTTCCTAGAAGGTACAACTCACATTACAGATTATTTTACCCCAAGGTTAAATCTCCTTGAGGCACACACCGGGTCTCCCCATCCTTCCACATTACCCACCAAGTACACCCAGGTCCCTGAGCGAAGACAATCCCAGGAATGGGTTTGCCTTTTCCCATGGGAGGAGCAATCCACACCGCCTTCCCCAGCCACTTCCCCATGTGTACTACAGGGACCTTGTCTCCTCCCACAGCATCTAGGGGTTTTGTTTGGGCAGGACCAGGACGGTTAGCAGATCCTCTGGTGTTAATCAGCCAAGTGGCTTCTGCTAAATTTGTATCCCAGTGCTTCCATGCCCCATTACCTAATGCCCTCAACATAGTCTTTAACAGTCCATTATATCTCTCCATCTTTCCAGAGGCTTGTGGGTGATAGGGGATGTGAGACACCCACTCAGTGCCATGTTTCTTTGCCCAAGAGCTTATGACGTTATTTCGAAAATGAGTCCCATTGTCTGATTCAATCCTTTCTGGGGTACCATGTCGCCATAAAATTTGCCTTTCAAGGCCTAGGATGGTGTTTCGGGCAGTGGCATGGTTTACAGGATATGTCTCTAGCCAGCCAGTAGTTGCTTCCACCATGGTGAGTATGTAGCGCTTGCCTTGGCGTGTTCGTGGCAGTGGCCCAATATAGTCAATCTGCCAGGCCTCGTCATATCGAAAACCCAGCCACCGCCCTCTATTCCAGGGAGATTTTACTCGTGTTGCTCGCTTGATTGCAGCACATATTTCACATTCATGAGTAACTTGTGCGATGGCCTCCATGGTCAGGTCCACCCCTCGATCACGAGCCCACCTGTATGTTGCATCTCTCCCTAGATGTCCTGATGTTTCATGGGCCCATTGAGCTACAAATACCTCACCATTATGCTCCCAGTCCAGGTCCACTTGAGCTACTTCAATTTTGGCAGCCTTGTCTACCTGTTCATTGTTTTCATGTTCTTCAGTGGCACGGCTTTTGGGTATGTGAGCATCTACATGATGTACCTTCACAGCTGTGTTTTCTACCCGGGCAGCAATGTCCTGCCACAATGCAGCAGCCCAGATGGGTTTACCACTGCGCTGCCAATTGGTCTTCTTCCACTGCTGTAGCCACCCCCATAGGGCATTTGCCACCATCCAGGAGTCAGTATAGAGGTAGAGTACTGGCCACTTTTCTCATTCAGCAATCTTTAGGGCTAGCTGAATGGCTTTCACTTCTGCAAACTGACTTGACTCGCCTTCTCCTTCAGTGGCCTCAACGACTTGTCATGTGGGACTCCATACAGCAGCTTTCCACTTCCGATGGTTTCCTATCACACGACAGGATCCATCAGTAAACAGAGCATAACGCCTTTCATCTTCTGGTAACTCATTATATGGTGGTGCCTCTTGGGCACGAGCTACCTCCTCAGGCAGTGCTCCAAAATCTCTACCTTCTGGCCAGTCCATAATCTCTTCCAGAATTCCTGGGTGGTTGGGTTTCCCCAGTCAAGTTTGCTGCATGATTTTGCTACCCACTTACTCCATGTAGTGCTAGTTGCGTGATGTGTAGAGGGAATGTTTCCTTTGAACATCCAGTGTAGCACAGGCAATCGCGGTGCCAAGAGGAGAGACACTTCTGTACCACCAACTTCTGAAGCAGCTCGAATCCCTTCATATGCTGCTAGGATCTCTTTTTCAGTTGGGGTGTAGTGGGCTTCTGATCCTCGATACCCCCGGCTCCAAAACCCTAATGGTCGACCTCGGGTTTCTCCTGCTGTTTTCTGCCAGAGGCTCCAGGTGAGGCCATGCTCCCCAGCTGCAGTGTAGAGTACATTTTGTACAGCTGGTCCTGTCCAGACAGGCCCAGGAACTACTGCACGAGCTATTTCCTGTTTGATCTGCTCAAAGGCTTGTTGTTGCTCAAGGCCCCATTCAAAATAGTTCTTTTTCCGGGTTACTCGATAGAGAGGGCTCACAAGCTGACTATAACCTGGAATATGCATTCTCCAGAACCCTACAAGGCCCAGGAAGGCTTGTGTCTCCTTCTTGTTAGCTGGTGGAGACATAGTTGCTATCTTGTTGACCACATCCATAGGCACATGACGGCGTCCATCCTGCCATTTTATTCCCAAAAACTGGATCTCCTGTGCAGGTCCCTTGACCTTGCTTTTCTTTATGGCGAAACCAGCTTTCAGAAGAATCTGAATTACTCTTTTTCCCTTCTCAAACACTTCTTCTGCCTTGTTGCCCCACATGATGATGTCATCGATGTATTGTAGATGTTCAGGGGCACCACCCTCTTCCAGTGCAGTTTGGATTAGTCCATGACAAATAGTAGGACTATGCTTCCACCCCTGGGGCAGTCAATTCCAGGTGTATTGAACACCTCTCCAAGTGAAAGCAAACTGTGGCCTGCATTCAGCTGCCAAAGGAATTGAGAAGAACTCATTGGCGATGTCCATTGTAGCATACCACTTGTCTGCCTTTGACTCCATTTCATATTGGAGCTCTAACCATGTCTGGTACAGCAGCACTCAGTGGTGGCGTCACTTCGTTCAGGCCACGATAGTCCACCGTTAACCTCCATCCTCCATCAGACTTTTGCACTGGCCATATGGGACTATGAAAAGGTGAGTGAGTCTTGCTGATGACTCCCTGGTTCTCTAGTTGATGAATCAGCTCATGGATGGGAGCCAGGGAGTCTCGATTTTGTGCGATATTGCCGCCGGTGCACTGTCCTGGTAGCAATTGGCACCTGTTGTTCTTCAACTTGCAGCAATCCCACAACAAAGGGATCTTCTGAGAGACCAGGCAGGGTAGATAACTGTTTGATCTTCTCTGCATTCACAGTGGCTACACCGAAAGCCCATCGGTACCACTTTGAGTCCTTGGAGTACCCTCTCCTGAGGTAATCTATGCCAAGGATACAAGGGGCCTCTGGGCCAGTCACAATGGGGTGCTTCTCCCACTTGTCCCCTGTTAAGCTCACCTCAGCCTCCAATACGGACAGTTCTTGGCATCCCCCTGTCACTCCAGAGATCTGGATGGGTTCTGTGCCCCTATACCCTGATGGCACCAGCGTACACTGTGCACCAGTGTCTACCAAAGCCTTATACTTCTGTGGGTCTGATGTGCCAGGCCATCGAATCCACACAGTCCAGTATACCCGGTCATCCCTTTCCTCCTCCTGGCCGAAGGCAGGGACCCTGTATTCCTGTTCCTGGTCAGAGTATTCACTGTCTGACCCTCGCGGTGACAGACCAGAAGTCCCCTCACCAGGATCAAGGGAGGTGATTTTAGTTTTACATCTGGGAGATCGCTGTTTGCCTTCTCGTGTCTCTGTAGCAACTACACTGACGGCCTTCTTGGGTGTCCCCTTCTTAACAGCTGTCTTCCCTCTTAGTTCACGAACACAGGCTTCCAACTTAAAGGTGGGTTCACCATCCCACTTCGTCACGTCCTCCCCTTGGTCACGCAGGAAAATCCAGAGTGTACCACATGGCATATGCCTGGGGCTCCCTTTCCCTCTGACCGGAGCAGGAGATGACTGATTTCTTGGGGTACCTCTGACAGCCAACATGCTGGCCCATAGGGAGGAGGAGGTACAGAGGTTTTCTTCAAAGTTCTGAAGCCAAGCGGACACCTCCTCTACAGTTGGTGTGTCCATATCTGGGAAATACATTGCTGCCAAGCTATTAGAATACGATGCTGGGGCACTTTGAATCACCTTCCTCCACATGGCCCATGTGCACAGGACATCCTCTGGATCTTTGGAGACCTCCTCATCATCTAGATCACTATAGATGACTTCCAACACCGCTAGTTCTCTCAGGTACTGGATGCCTTCATCTGCGGTGGTCCACTTTCCTGGGGAGTTAACAAGATCTTCCTTGAATGTATATCTTGCCCTCACACTTGAAAGCAGCCGTCTCCAGAGACTGCAAATTGCTGCCTCTTTTCCAATTCCCCTCTCAATTCCTTGGTTTCTAGCTAGGGATCCCAGCTGTTGGGCTTCCCTGCCTTCCAATTGCTGACTGTCGGCCCCATTATCCCAGCATCGAAGCAGCCAGGCAGCAATCCGCTCACCAGGCTGGCGGCTGTAATCTTTCCGCATATCTCGAAGTTCGGATAAGGTCAGGGACTGGGTAGTTTCTGCTTCTTGTCTTATTTCTCTCACTCCTTCCTCCCACTTCTTTGCTGAAGGACCAGCTTCCTGATCAAACCTCTCCTCCTCTTCTTCCTCTTCCCTTACTAATCAATGATATGGACCTGTTGACCTCCTGGTCCACTGTTTCTTTTTTACTACTGGGGCAATTACTGTAGTTGTTACTGTTTGTGTCCCTATCTCAGCCACGGTGTCCTCAGCTGCAGTTTGGGTGCCTTCCTCAACCACAGTCCTCTGAGAGTTCTGCACTGTGGCTCGATAGGCCCAGGCCAGGCCCCAGTACAGTGCTAGAAGCTGTTGGTTTTCATTGGGGTAGGCAAGGCACCCTTCTATCAGGTGGCGTGTCAGTTTGCTGGGATTGCTTGCCTGTTCAGGTATAAAGTCTCAGGCTAGAGGAGGTGATAATCGCCCTAGGAACCTGCCCAAATCCTTCCACACACCCTGCCACCTGGGGACCGGCTGCCTCAGGGCTCGTTTCAGTATTGCCTCACTTAAAAGTTGTCTCCCCTTAAACCAGGACAAAACCAAACTCCACAACACCCGTAATATGCCAGCAGTATTAATTAGTAATATTAATGAGCTTACATAAGGGTGAACAAGGACCTTAGGAGCCTGCATAATGAAACCATCCACGTCAAAAGCAGGTAGAGAGAGAGAGATGTATTCCCCCATCATCTCCACAAGATAGCTCCCCCAGCACAGCAATAACATCGATGCCAGGGCCATGCACTTAACCATTGTTTGTACTAGCATGCTCCCAAGTTCCTTCATCCTCTCCACAAAATAGCTCCCCCAGCACAGTAAGATCGTCAACACGAGGCCAAAGCACAGAGCAGCCATTGCTTGTATCAGCATGTTCCTAAGTTTAGCAAAATAGAGATAAGCAGCACAGCTAACAAAACCCATGAACTGCACAGGAGCTTGCAACTTAATAACTACTATAGCTGTAGCACCCTTAATACTAAACTGCCATTGTCAAGCCCCACGTTGGGCGCCAAAAAGGACTGTGGTGGGTTGACCCTGGCTGGGGGCCAGGTGCCCACCAGAGCTGCTCTATCACTCGCCTCCTCAGCAAGGCAGGGAGGGGAGAAAGGAAGATGGAAAAAAAACAACCCCAAACTCGTGGGTCAAGATAAAGGCAGTTTAATGTAGCTAAAGCAAAAAGCCACGTGCGGAAGCAAAGCAAAAAGCAAAAGATTATTCTCTACTTCCCATCAGCAGGCGATGTCCGGCCACTTCCTGGGAAGTAGGGCTTCAGTAAGCGTGCCCCTTACTCCGGAAGACAAACATTGTAAAAAAAAAAACAACGAATGCCCCCGCCCTGTTCCTCCCACTATTCTCAGTTTCTTATTGCTGAGCAGACATCATATGGTATGGAATATCCCTTTGGTCAGTTTGGGTCAGCTGTCCTAGCTGTGTCCCCTCCCAAGATCTTGCCCACCCCCAGCCTGCTGCTGGGGAAAAAGAAATATTGGAAAGACAGCCTTGATGTGTGCTGGCACTGCTCAGTAGTAGCCAAAACACTGGTGTGTTATCAACAGTTTGCTAGCTACCAAGGCACAGCACAGCACCATGAGGGCTGCTGTGGGGAGAATTAACTCCATCTCAGCCAGACCCAATACAACTTGATATATTTAAAGGGTTAAATATCTCTTAAAATAGTTTCCTGGCAAAATTTTTAATGTCATAGAGATTTCTGCACTGAAGCATGTAACTGAAAAAGTTGCCTCATGATGTTCTGTGCATAGAAAATGTCAAGAAAGGTGTCCTGGTTTCAGCTGAGAGGATTGATTTTTCTTCATAGTAGCTAGTGTGGGGATACGTTTTGGATTTGTGCTGGAGACAGCATTGATAATATAGAGATGTTTTTGTTCTATGGACTTATTGTTGAGCAGTGTTTATGCGGGGCCAAGGCCTTTTCTGCTTCTTGCACTGCCCTGCCAGCGGGATGGCTGGGGGTGGACAAGAAGTTGGGAGGAGACACAGACAGGACAGGTGACCCAAACTGACCAAAGGGATATTCCATACTATATGACGTCATGCTCAGTTTATAAGGAGCTTGGGGGAAGAGAGAGGGGGGGTGGCGGCGTTCGGAGCAATGGCGTTTGTCTTCCCAAGTAACCGTTACGCGTGACGGAGCCCTGCTGTCCTGGAGATGGCTGAACACCTGCCTGCCCATGGGAAGTGGTGAATGAATTCCTTGCTTTCCTTTGCTTGTGCGTGCGGCTTTTGCTTTACCTATTAAACTGTCTTTATCTCAACCCACGAGTTTTCTCACTTTAACTCTTCCAATTCTCTCCCCCATCCCGATGGGGAGGGAGTGAATGAGCGGCTGCGTGGTGCTCAGCTGCCAGCTGGGGTAAAACCACGACAGTCTTTTTTGGCGCCCAACGTGGGGCTCGAAGGGTTCGAGATAATGACAGATTTGATTGGAATGTGCTAGATTGAATTTATAGCTGCTATTAGCTATTTAGTATTAGCTGTTTAGCTATTAATTGGCAGGCTCCTGTGCTTGCCATGGGGCTTGCTTGCCTTACTATCTATTAGAGTCTAGTGCTCGTTAGTGGCTGCTTTGTGCTTTCGCTGCTCGCTGTACTGCTGTATTTCTTATCATTTTACTGTGCTGTGCCTGGGAACATGTTGATAACAGCAATGGCGATGCGCCTGGCCTGGCAGATGGCCAGGGCATCGCTGCTGTTTTTGTGCTGCTGTCCTGGACAGGCTGGAACTCCTGTGTGCACTCGAGTCGAAGGGACTGCGACCTGTGGATGAGTCCACGTCGGAGCAGGACACCCCAAAGCATCTGTGGCTGTGGTTGCGTCTGTGCCACAGCAGGTATATCTCGAAGTGTCTGGGGCCGTGGTTGCGTCTGTACCACAGCAGGTATATCTTGAAGTGTCTGGGGCCGTGGTTGCGTCTGTGCCGCAGCAGGTATATCTCGAAGTGTCTGGGGCCGTGGTTGCGTCTGTGCCGCAGCAGGTATATCTCGAAGTGTCTGGGGCCGTGGTTGCGTCTGTGCCGCAGCAGGTATATCTCGAAGTGTCTGGGGCCGTGGTTGCATCTGTGCCGCAGCAGGTATACCTCTGGAAGGATTGTGAGCCAAGGATGAGTCCATGCTGGAGAGGGTACACCTCGGAGCATCTGTGGCAAGGATAAGTCCATGCTACAGCAGGTACACCTTGGAGCATCAGTGGCTGTGCATGGGTCATGCTGGAACATTTCAAAGTGTGTGGCCATGGACGAGCCCATGATAGGGCAGGTTTATTTCTGAGAGGACTGAAGCGACTGTGACTGTGGGCAAGGCCACGCTGGAGCAAGTGTATCTATGAAGGCATTGTGGCCCATGGAGAAGGCCAAGCTGGAACAGGTGCACCTCGAAGTGACTGTGGCTGTGGATAAGTCTATGCCACAGCAGGTGTACCCCTGGAGAAACTGCGGCTCATGGATAAGGCTCCACTTGGAGCAGGTACACCCCTAAGGGATTGCAGTCTGAGGATAAGTCCAAGCTGGAGCAGGGGCAAGGGGAGGTGTTCATTGCAATGGTAAACTTGATGGTCTGACTCGAAGGGACCAGGGGTGGAGATTGTAATGGAAATACCTTTAAATTGTTGTAACCCATGATTTGAGTTGCACGTTACAGGAATTACTGTAGCAGAAATCACCTGAACCAATGGAGAATAAGCCTTACAAGAAGCAGCGCAAGTGCAGCAGTGGACCTGACCTGAGCTGGTTTTGGTGCCCAGTAACTCCACGTCAACCACCTCTCCTGTCCTGAGTGACCACCATGGTGGATGGAGCCCAGGGTTGTGGACCAAGTGAACCCAATGGACATTTTGCGGACATTTATGGACATTTTAAAAGGGTGGCCCACAGACTAAGGGAATGATATCAGCATATTATATCAAGGGATGAGAAGGATGGTGGTGCTTAATGAGGATGTATTGAATTGTGTGGGACCTGAGCATGACGTAAATAGTATGGAATAAGGGGTGGATAATGTCCTGGTTTCAGCTGAGAGGATTGATTTTTCTTCATAGTAGCTAGTGTGGGGATACGTTTTGGATTTGTGCTGGAGACAGCATTGATAATATAGAGATGTTTTTGTTCTATGGACCTGTTGTTGAGCAGTGTTTACACGGGGCCAAGGCCTTTTCTGCTTCTTGCACTGCCCTGCCAGCGGGATGGCTGGGGGTGGACAAGAAGATGGGAGGGGACACAGACAGGACAGGTGACCCAAACTGACCAAAGGGATATTCCATACTATATGACATCATGCTCAGTTTATAAGGAGCTTGGGGGAAGAGAGAGGGGGGGTGGCGGCGTTCGGAGCAATGGCGTTTGTCTTCCCAAGTAACCATTATGCGTGACGGAGCCCTGCTTTCCTGGAGATGGCTGAACACCTGCCTGCCCATGGGAAGTGGTGAATGAATTCCTTGCTTTGCTTTGCTTCCGTGCGGTGTAAAAATATAGAAGCTTAGCTATAAGAAATCTTATATTAACTAGAAAGCTGCTTAAGGCCTAGAACTGTTTTAAAGCCTATAATCGTGGGAAAGGGGTTTGTAATCAAGGTAATAGCTAACTGACCATGGCAATGTACAATGCTGCTACGTTCCTTGTACAGTCCCTACCCAACCGGACAATAGGCCCGGGAATATTAATCTTATGAAGTAAGTTGTAAGGGACAAGTGTATCCACAGCAAGGATACTGCGCGTGCCTGCAAGAAGAGGGTCATCCAGCGGACACGGGTGCGAGACCACTGACGACCACCAGAGACCCCTGAGGACCACCAACTCAAATCACTGAGCATGCGTGATGGGGAGGAGAATATGGAAATGGATTCCAAGAAATGATTATCATAGGACTGCCTTTTCTCGGAAAAATAATGAATATGTATATTTTGATTCTATATAACCTGTATGTTGGTGATCACCTGGCATGCACGTTTGGTGGACCTATTTCCCCCGTGCATCCAGCGCTGCAATAAAGCATACCTAGGGTAACTCACGTCTGGTAGAATTTTTCTTTAACATGCGGCTTTTGCTTTACCTATTAAACTGTCTTTATCTCAACCCACGAGTTTTCTCACTTTAACTCTTCCAATTCTCTCCCCCATCCCGATGGGGAGGGAGTGAACGAGCGGCTGCGTGGTGCTCAGCTGCCAGCTGGGGTAAAACCACGACAAAGGCAAAAAGGGAGTTTTAGGTATGGGAAACAACGGAAAAAATCTTGTATATACTGATACTTCTTTATACATGCACACACATATAGACACGCATACACTCTTTGTACAAAGCTATTTAGCACTGGAGGAGCAAAGATGATACCAGTAGCCAGCACATATGGTAAAAGGTAACAGCTATCAGATTTCTCTTCCCCAAACTAATATGCAACCAAATACTTCTTGATATGATAAAAGTAGCATGTGTTGCATTGTCACAGAACTAAAGATTATTAGTCACACAATTATAGATGTTTAGCATCATCAAACAGGAACTTCAATGAAAGCATGCTTCTCTGTACTACATTAGTAGAAAGAGGAAGAACAACAAAGTGAGATTCATTAATAAACTATGGCCCATATCCTGCAACAAACACTGCCTTAACATTTGAAATGCATGATAGAAAACTGCCTTAAAAGATCACTGACTTTCAAATAGAAAAGGGAAGAAAGCTGGACCGAACTTTGACAATATCTTCTCTGAAGCAAAACCCTCTGTATTTAAAACACTGGATTTTCATGAAAGATGATCAATTTGAAGTAGTCTCTGTTTCAGAGGGAATATTTTATATAAATACACTAAACAATATAGAAAAAATAGCATACTCTACACACCAGTAATGCTCAGTGGGCTAAAAAAAACCCCAACACAACAAAACAGACTAGGCCAGATCTTAGTTATAGTTCCCAATGCAACCTATTCTTGAGTATAAACCCTACTGAGAAATACCTTTTATAACAGGAAATTGTGGATAAACATGGAAAATACATCAAAGGCATTTCAAATATTTCTAACACAATAAATATATACTAAATGTTATAATAAATGTGAGTGTATTAACATTTAGGTTTTTTATTTTGTATGGATTGGAATATTTCTTTCATAAGCAGGATTTATAAATTTGCTAGGGTTTTGAGTTCTGACCAGTCTGCAGTGTTTTATATTCAGATTGTATGATTTCAACAGAAGACCACAGACAGGGAAGAGACACAGAGGACTAGAAGCAGTCAGGGAACATTAACTGCATACATGCAGAATTATGACTGCAACAACCTGATGGAAATTTTGCAAGGATTTTGAAATACAACTGTGTACTAGAAACATGAAGAATCAAACCTTTCTCAAATCTTTTTCTGTTCCCACACACATATTAACAAATAGAAATGACAAATAATATTATAAATAAATATTAATTCATATCAGTCTCAAATTTCAGCAGAGATTTTCAATAGAGGGCAACTGGGGGCTTTGATAATGATAAAAGACTACTGTGATATATAAAATCAAATTTAATGTAATATTAACATGGTCCATACAGGAAGAACTATAAAAATAACAAAATAGAAGGGTGAGACACTCTTAATCCCATAATCTTCACAGTACAGTGGTCATGTGTGTGTTGTGGATCCACCTATCTGTCTCTAGATTTTTGTCTGTTGATTTTGTTGTGTTATGAAAGTATTATAACTTAAAGGAGGAAAAAGACAAATTCACAAATTTATTCCACTTTTTTTTTTCAGCACTGTATAATGGTGTTGAACACTGCATGCTAACTTTTAGTGATAGGTCAGATTTGGGGACTGTAGATCATGGAGTTTTAAAATATGCTGAAATTAATGAAAAAATCCACTGATCTATGGTTTTATACTAGCCTGTCTCAAAGGTCAAACTAGAAAAGTTTTCTGACAAGACCTAAAGGTCTGATGTTCTTTTTGCTTTGCTGCTGAATTAGCTGATTAGCTAAGTAAGTATAATATAACCAGTAAGATCCTCCCTCCAATAGAAAAAAAAAAGTAAATCTACTAATTTAGGTTAAAAACAAAAGTTATGGTAACATAAGTCTCCCTAAGTTTGGCAATAATCATCCCGTACTTTTGCATCCCAAATGGCTCCAGATGGGACCAGTCACTCCAAAATGGTAAGCTGTTTATCAGCACTCTACATTGCAAACTGGCACCTGTAATTTCGCTCTCACTTTGCATCAGTAGAATTAAAATATCTAGAAAAACCTTATTATGACAGGTTTCTGTGTATTAATGCATAAACATCTATAGTAAAACACTCTGTCTATCATCATGAAGGTAAGATATACAGCATCAGATTCTTCATCCTTCTCAGCTCTCTGTATGTAGCATGATCCAACTATTTCTCTCTGTTGGGCATTAAGGGTAACTGTCTCAAGCAAAAAAGAGAAAATGACTATGAAACAGTAACTGACAGCACTATTATTAAACACTTCATTTCTTGGCACTTCCCACCCATGGTCTTCCTGGGAGAACAATCATACTATATGGTGGCCAAGTTGCAGGAAACAGTTAAAAGGCTGCGCAGTATTAGGGGGCTGAGACAGAGATAGATAAGTGGTTTCATAACCAAGTACCTGTAGTGGGCACCACAGAGAATGAGGCACCTTGGACCCTGGTGACCCACAAATGTAGGGCTTTGCTTCAGCCTCCGCCCTCCAGCTTCACAACTAAAAACAGATATGAAGCTTTAACAGCTATAGACACTCACGAGCAAGGTCTGCAAGGAGAAACTGTACCAGCAGCACACAGTGGATACTGTAAAAAGAAATGACGAGTGCTCTAGTGGGAGACTCTCTGCTAAGGGGCACCAAGGCGTCCATCTGCCAACCTGACGGGGAGTCACGAGAGGTATGCTGCCTTCTGGGAGCTAAGATCCGAGACATTGCTGAGAGGGCACAACTTGTCAAGAGCACAGACTACTATCCACTGTTACTCTTTCATGTGGGCATGAAGGACACCGCAAGTCAGAACCTGGGCAGAACCTGGGCAGACTATAAAGCCCTGGGGGTGCAAGTGAAAAACATTGGTGCTCAAGTTATCTTTTCCTCCAGTTGGAGAAAAGGGGGCAGCTAGAAATAGACATATAATGCATATAAACACCTGGCTATATGGCTGGTGCCATCACAAGGGTTTTGGCTTTTACAACAATGGGATATTCTTTGAATATAACCTGTTAGAGAGGGATGGGATCCACCTATCTAGAAGAGGCAAGGGAATCTTTGGCAGCAGGCTGGCCAACTTGGTGAAGCAGGCTTTAAACTGAAGGACTCAAGGGGCAGGGTCCAAAGTGGCAATGCTCATGCCATTGCATCCGACTGGGGAATAAGCCAGACCAAACAGAGCAGCAACAAATGTTCCTTAGCTGCCTCTCAAGATGAGAACCAGAAGGCCAACCACCTCAAGGGTGTGTATGCCTATGGTGGACCCTCCTGCACCCCTCCAGGGAAACCTGCATGCTTGGTTACTTCTCTGAAATGCCTGTACACCAACACACGCAGCATGGGAAATAAACAGGAAGAACTAGAGGTCTGTGTGCAGCTGCAGGGCCATGATCTCATTGCAATTACAGAGACATGGTGGGATAGCTCGCATGACTGGAATGCTGTCATGGATAGCTATGTACTTTTTAGGAAAGACAGGACAGCAAGGTGAGGTGGTGGAGTTGCTCTTTATGTGAGACAGAACCTGGAACGTATCAAGCTCTGCCTAGGTGTGGATGAAGAACGAGTTGAAAGCTGATGGGTAAGGATTAAGGGGCAGGCTAATATGAGTGACAGTGTTGTGGGTGTTTACTACAGGCCACCTGATCAGGAAGAGGAAGTTTGAGGCCTTCTGCAGACAGCTGGAAGTAGCCTCACAATCGCAGGCCCTAGTCCTCATGGGGGACCTCAACCACCCTGATATTTGCTGGAAAGGCAACACGGCCAAGCATGCACAGTCCAGGAGGTTCCTGCAGAGCAGTGATGATAACATTTTGACACAGGTGGTGGAGGAGCCCACGAGGAGAGGGATGCTGCTGGACCTTGTACTCACAAACAAAGAAGGATTGGTTGGGGATGTGAAGGATGGGGGCAGCCTTGGCTGCAGTGACCATGAGATGGTGGAGTTCGGGATCCTGCGTGGAAGGAGCAGGGCAATAAGTAGGATTACAACCCTGGACTTCAGGAGAGCTAACTTTGGCCTCTTCAGAGACCTGCTTGGGAGAATCCCATGGGTTAGGGCTCCAGAAGGTAGGGGGGCCCAAGAGAGCTGGTCAATATTCGAGCACCACTTCCTCTGAGCTCAAGATCGGTGCATCCCGAAGAGTAGGAAATCAAGCAAAGGAGGCAGGAGACCTGCATGGATGAGCAAGGAGCTTCTGGAAAAACTCAAAGGGAAGAAGGAAGCTTACAGAATGTGGAAAAAGGGACTGACCACTTGGGAGGAATATAGGGATGTAGTCAGGGAATGTAGGGATGCAACAAGGAAGGCTAAGGCCCACTTGCATATAAATCTGGCAAGGGAAGTCAAGGACAACAAGGAGGGCTTCTTCAAGTACATCAGCAGCAAAAGGATGACTAGGGAAAATGTGGGCCCACTGCTGAATGAGATGGGTGCCCTGGTAACAGAGGATACAGAGAAGGCCGAGTTACTGAATGCCGCCTTTGCTTCAGTCTTGACTGCTAAGGCTGGCCCTCAGGAATCCCAGACCCTGGAGGTAGGGGAGAGAAAGTCTTGCAAAAGGAAGACCTTCTCTTGGTTGAGGAGGATCACGTTAGAAAACATCTAGGCAAACTTGACACCCACAGATCCATGGGCCCTGATGGGATGCACCCATGAGTGCTGAGGGAGCTGGCAGATGTTATTGCGAGGCCACCCTCCATCATCTTTGAAAGGTCATGGAGAACAGGAGAGGTGCCTGAGGACTGGAGGAAAGCCAATGTCATTCTTGTCTTCAAAAAGGGCAAGAAGGAGGACCTGGGAATCTACAGGCCAGTCAGCCTCACCTCCATCCCTGGAAAGGTGATGGAACAGCTCATTCTGGGGGTCATCTCTAAGCATGTGTGTTGTCGCAAAACTGGGGGTTCATTTACCCGGTGTGCAATACACCAGTATACACACAGAGCAGAGGTATTTTATTGCATATTTGGGCAGATATGGATGTTTGTCCCAAGACAGCACACCAAAGCTCCAAATCAGTGGTTATTTATACATAAAACATTAACATATTTGTCTTTCTAATACATATGTATTATTTATCATTTTATGATTGGTTGATAAACCTTTGCCTCCTTATCTAAATTAGTGCACATGCCTAATAGTTCTTTCGAGTCAGTAGTGTAATTAGAGTAGGTGGTCCATGGGTCGGTGGTCGCTATCTCCCTCTGTTGGAATTACCTTTCCCCTGATTTCCTTCTTCTGTGGCAATCCTCAATGATTCTTCAAGGCTTGTTGGTCAAACTAACAATTTTTCAGTTACGCTTCTACTTCTTGACAATCACATCTTAATTAGTACATTGTTTAGATATACATTAACTAACACAGGGGTAGGACTATACAATGATCCCCCTTAGCAACAATAGTCTTGGTTACATTTGATTTTGCTGCAACAATTTTCCCCCTTTGAGACTTATCGAAATTCTATTTTTCGACAAGTCTCACCTCTATTTTGTACAACTTACACATGAGACTGAGACACCTGTTTAGTAATCAAACCTTTCATACACCCAAACATGATACAGACAACTATAATGATTATAATAAAGATATAATTAAATTTTGTAGTAAACTTTGAAGCTATCCCATCAGGGAGAATACTAGGCCATGTAAAATTTTATTAAGCCACTCCGTTTCCATTGCCTCTCTCAAATTTCGACTAGATTTTGCTATTCGCTGAATAGTGTCAAGCTGCCTTTCCAAATTTTTGGTTACGTTTGGAATGTGTACACAACATTTATCATCATTTAATTTCAAATAGCCACAGACACCATGTTCATGTAGTAGCACCAAATCTAAAGCCAGACGATTCTGGAGAGTCATTCTTGAAGTAGCTTGTAATTGTACATTTAGGTCATGAAGACCAATTTTTGTGGCGTTTGCCAATGCTTCAATTTGTCCTGTCAGATTATGTAACCAGACATGATTTTTAAAGGATTATATTTGAGGGCTAAATATGGATTCTAATATCCATCCTACTGTTTTTCCCATTGACAGGTGTTGCCGGGGATCCATACTAGATCACTTAACTTTTCCTCATAATTCAGGAGTTAAAGGTCATTTTCTCCACAAAGGACATAAGGTTAACATTCCCAGAGTAATTTGTTTCCTTAGTCCTTTCAAAGACAATTGAGTTGACCAAGGCCCATCACTACCTACCCATACATTATGTCCTATGGGCGGAATAATTTCCCATTCACAATTTATAACTTTGTCCTTAATCATAGTTCCTGTCCAAGTATCCTTTATGGAAGTTGAATAATTTTGACATAAACACCCCAATTCTAGTGCTCTTGCCAATGGTCCTATCCTTTGAAGTTCGGATACATTTGTTGAACAGTCATAGACTCAAGTGCAATTCCAATTATAAGCCTTAGGAGAACTTCTATTTTCAGTCAAATTTGAAGGTAAAACGATTTTTTTTTATCTTTTCTTTTGATTGATCTCCTGTCCAATCAATACACCAAGGAGTTGACTGCATACAATGTCATTCTCCTTCTTCAACAGTCTTCAAAAAAGAGGGAAACTGCATTCCCCAAGGGAATGGATCACAAGACTCTGCTGCTTTAACCATTCCTGGCTGGTATGTTTCATTAACATGCCAACACAAATTTTTAGTTTCATCCCTCAAGATTTTCCACTTTCCTAACCCAAATACTTTTTCCTTCTTTAAATTAAACTGTAATATTCCTGTCCCATTAGTCAGCATGGTGTCAAAGGTTCGATCTAGGTCCAAAGTTGAAATTCCCTAGTCTAAAGGGGAGGCAGCAGATTTTGGCAATGGTAAACATGCTGTGATCTGACTAACACTGTGGATTCTCCCGAAGGACTGGATAAGTTGCAAAACTAAATTGCTATGACAAATGTACATGCATTGGTAAATCAATGACGTGGTTTAGCCCCAGCCGGTAGCTAAGTGCCACGCGCCGCTCGCTCACCCCTCCCCCGGCGGGATGGGGAGGAGAACGGAAAAACAATGGCAAAGCCTTGAGGGTTGGGATAAGGGCAGTTTACTGGGACAGCAAGGGAGAGGGAAATCAGGCAACAACAGTACTGATAACAGATAGTAACAATGGGTGATAACAGAGAACGATTTACCGATCCCACGACCCACCGACCGGACGCTAGACCCATCCTGGAGCCCTCCCCGACTAGCCCCCCTTTTATGGTGAGCATGACGTCACATGGCATGGAATAGCCCCCGGCCAGCTTGGCTCACCTGTCCTGGCTCCTTGTGAAATTAACTCTATCCTTGCCAGAACCAGGACAATCAATAAGACCGATTCCAATTTCAATTTCATTATGTTTGGATTTGCTAAGACAAAATGCTCTATAAATTACTATAATCAATAAAACAATACGTCAAAAATGAGAAAGTGTTAATTTTAAAGGTCCTGTTTCTCTAGAAGTCCATTGTTTCTGCTCTGGAGATGATGCTTTCTTGACTCTCGTATAATGGATCCAAGAGTCCGCTCCGTCCACTTTCACTGCAGTGTAAGTTTTTAACAACACAGTGTATAGTCCTTTTCACTTTTCCTTTAGTGGTTCATCTTTCCAAGTCCAAATATAGACAAGGTCTCCCGGCTGAAAGGGATGAACAGGGGTGTCTAATGGCAACGGTGCTCTCTGATTTAAATACCTACGTAAAGAAGATAAAGTTTGTGAAAGAGAAACTAAATACTCTGTGACCATTTCCTGTCCTTTGAGGTGCATTTGTTCCTTCTTTATTCTAAGTGTATTAATAGGATATGGTTTTCCATACATTATCTCAAAGGGGCTTACTTTTTCTCTAATTCTGGTAGTAATTCTAACTCTTAATAGGGCTAAAGGCAGAGCTTCTATCCATTTGAGGTAAGCTTCTTGACATAATTTGGAAATTTGCCTTTTAAGAGTCTGATTCATTCGCTCTACTTTTCCACTCGATTGGGGTCTCCATGGAATATGAAGATCCCATTTTATTTTCAAAATCCTTGATACTCCTTGGACTATTTCTGCTATAAAATGAGGTCCATTGTCTGAGGATATTCCTTCTGGAATACCAAATCTAGGGATTATCCCTTTTAGCATTACTTTAATCGCTTCTTTTGCCTTATTGGTGTGACAGGGGAAAGCTTCAGGCCAACCAGAAAAGCTATCTACCAAGACTAACAAATATTTATAAAAGTTACATCTAGGTGACTGAAAAATCTATTTGCCAGTACTCCCCAGGTGTTATTCCTCATTTTACCTTTCCTTCCATTGCTTTCTTCTCCACCTTTGGATTGTTAGCACAGCATACTGGACACCTTTTTGGTACTATGTCAGCAATGCTTTGCATTTTCAGTCCTATGACATATTTTTTAGCAGCAAGGACTACTGCATCAGAACCCATATGTGTTTCTTGGTGTAATTTCTTTAGCATGAATTCCATTGTTCTTTCAGGAATTAGAAGTTGCTTTAAAGGTGTCATCCACCATCCTTGTTCAATTTTGGTACAATCTAATTATTCAGCTAATTGATCTTCCTTCTCCATATATTGTGAGGGGGTTAAATCCAGATGACATTCCGGAATTAATGCTCCTTCCATATCAAGTCTTCTCAGGGCTGCTTCCTTTGCAGCTGTATCAGCTCTCTGATTTCCTTTGATTATATTGCTACCTCATTTTTGGTGTGCTCAACAATGAATTATTGCCACTTTCTTTGGTTGTAACACAGCTTGTAGCAATTTCATGATCTCAGTTCCATATTTAACAGGAGTTCCTTGTGAATTCAAAAGTCCTCTTCCTTTCCAGATTGCTTCACGAGCATGTGCAACCCCAAATGCATATTTTGAGTCTGTGTAAATATCTTTTTCCAATCCAGCAGCACAGCCTGGTACTTGGCCAAACTACTAGGAGAAATCCAATGGTGTCCCTTGTTTTCTAAGAGAGAGATCACAGCATGGGGTACGAACACAGTTATAGGTTGTCCCACGGTCAGTTTTCTGGCTTCTTCAATTAAAATCACTGCTGAATTGTTTCCAATTTAACAAATCCGAAGTAGTAAATGGAACATGCACATACACTGGACCTCCCTCTGGACCAACAGCTTGTCTAAGAGGGGCTTGTATGGTTGGTTTTTGACCCCTCATCCTCCTAGCTATTGGACTAACAATTTCATCTTCATCTGAATTTTCAGCTTTGGTTTTAGGAGGCGCAACTAACAACTGAACCTCTTCATCATTTTCCTCTGTACCATTCCTTTTTGTTTTACAGCTTGTACAACAAGAATTACTATCCTTTTTCTTAATCAAATAAATGCCATTTGGATATTTAGAATCCACAAGTCCACAATTTTTTCTAACTTCCCAATTATTTTGTAAAGCAAAGAACAAATCCACATAAAGTATCTCATCCCATTTTTCAGTCCTTTGACAAAATAACATTAATTGTAATACGGTATTATACTTAATAGATCCATTTTCAGGCCATTTTTCACCATCATCTAATTTATACTGTGGCCACCATTAATTACAATACTGTATCAGTTTATCTTTTGTCATGGGATCCCCTCCAAACTTATTCCAATTTTTCAGGATGCATCCTAAAGGGGAAAAAAGAGGTGCCTCTTGCAAAGTAGCAATGCCCATTTCAGTACCAAAAAAGAATTTCCTAATCCAACGTTTCACACGCTGATCAAAATGAGGGATGTCTCCCTGCATTAACAAATACCAAAATGAGGGATGTCTCCATTAACCAAAACAAAGTGTGGAAACAATATTATGCTACTGCTACTATCTTCCATTGATATGTCTTATGCAGAGTTCAAATAGGACCCTATGTCTCCCAAATGCAAGCTACTTGGAAGAGGTTAGACCTTTTCCCTTAAAAAAATACCTCTTTTAGTAGTGTTGCACCATTGTGTCGCTCACTACCTGACTGCTGGAGAGGAGCTGATGGATTCCCCGATCAACAGGTCGGTGCGCACTGGAGTCCAGGTGGTCTGCTTCTCCCTATCGGGTATGGCAAGACGATCTGGGTAAGGCTGTCAGCGCAGTCCCATCTGGGTTGCTAAAAACTGTTGTCGCAAAACTGGGGGTTCATTTACCCGGTGTGCAATACACCAATATACACACAGAGCAGAGGTATTTTATTGCATATTTGGGCAGATATTGGTGTCTGTCCCAAGACAGCACACCAAAGCTCCAAATCAGTGGTTATTTATACATAAAACATTAACATATTAATCTTTCTAATACATATGCATTGTTATTCTATTATATGATTGACTGATAAACCTTCACCTCCTATGGAAATTAGTGCGCATGCCTAATAGTTTGTTCTTTTGAGTCGGTGGTGTAATTAGGGTCGGTGGTCCATGGGTCGGTGGTCACTATCTCCCCCTGTTGGAATTACCTTTCCCCTAATTTCCTTCTTCTGTGGCAATCCTCAATGATTCTTCAAGGCTTGTTGGTCAAACTAACAATTTTTCAGTTATGCTTCTACTTCTTGACAATCACATCTTCATTAGTACATTGTTTGGATAAACATTAACTAACACAGGGGTGGGACTATGCAATGGGTGTTCTTAGCAGCAACAGTCTTGGTTACATTTGATTTTGCTGCAACATGTGGAGGAGAAGGTTATTGGGAGTGGTCAACATGGATTCACCAAGAGGAAATCATGCCTGACCAATCTGATAGCCTTCTATGATGGCATGACCAGCTGGGTGGATGAAGGGAGAGCAGTGGATGTTATATACCTTGACTTTAGCAAGGCTTTTGACACAGTCTCCTATAACATCCTCATAGGCAAGCTTAGGAAGTGTGGGTTGGATGAGTGGACAGTGAGGTGGGTTGAGAACTGGCTGAATGGCAGAGCTCAGAGGGTTGTGATAAGCAGCACAGAGTCTAGTTGGAGGCCTGTAGCTAGCAGTGTGCCCCAGGGGTCAGTACTGGGTCCAGTCTTGTTCAACACATTCATCAATGACCTGGACGAGGGGACAGAGTATACCCTCAGCAAGTTTGCTGATGATACAAAGCTGGGAGGAGTGGTTGACACACCAGAAGGCTGTGTTGCCATTCAGCGAGACCTGGACAGGCTAGAGAATTGGGCAAAGAGGAACCATATGAAATTCAACAAGGGCAAGTGTAGGGTCCTGCACCTAGGGAGGAATAACCCCAAGCACCAGTACAGGTTAGGGGTTGACCTGCTGGGAAGCAGCGCTGCAGACATAGACTGAGGAGTCCTGGTGGACAGTAAGTTAAGCATGAGCCAGCCATGTACCTTTGTGGCCATGAAGGCCAATGGTATCCTGGAGTGCTGTCCTGGTTTCAGCTGAGAGGGTTAATTTCCTTCGTAGTATCTAGTATGGGGCTATGTTTTGGATTTGTGCTGGAAACAGCATAGATAATATAGAGATGTTTTTGTTATATGGACCTGCTGTTGTTGAACAGTGTTTACACGGGGCCAAGGCCTTTTCTGCTTCTCCCACTGCCCCATCAGCGGGATGGCTGGGGGTGCACCAGAAGCTGGGAGGGGACACAGTCAGGACAGGTGACCCAAACTAGCCAAAGGGGGTATTCCATACCATGTGACATCATGCTCAGTATAAAAGGGGGGCTTGTTGGGGAGGGGCAACACAGCTCCAGGATGCATGGGGACGGTCTGGCTTCGGGATGGGTCTAAGCGTGCGGTCTGAGTTGTACGGTCGTTGGGTGAGAAACTGCATTGTGTATCACCAGTTGTGTATATTCTGTTAAGTACTGGTTTTGTTTTGTTTTGCTTCCCTCTCCCTTTGCTGTCCCAGTAAACTATCCTTATCCCAACCCATGAGGTTTTGCCTTTTTCTTCCCATTCTCCTCCCCATCCCATCAGGGGAGGGAGGGAGGGGGGGAGGGGGGGAGTGAGTGAGTGAGTGGCTGCATGATGCTCAGCTGCCAGCTGGGGCTAAACCATGACAGGTGCATAAAGAAGAGTGTGGCCAGCAGGTCGAGGGAGGTTATCCTCCCCCTCTACTCTGCCTTGGTGAGGCCAGAACTAGAGTACTGTGTCCATTTCTGGGCTCCCCAGTTCAAGAAAGACAGGGAACTACTGGACAGAGTCCAGCAGAGGGCTACAAAGATGATTAGGGGACTTGAGCATCTCTCGTATGAGGAAAGGCTGAGAGAGCTGGGTCTGTTTAGCCTGGAGAAGACTGAGAGGGGGTCTTATCAACGCTTATAAATATCTAAAGGGCGAATATCAAGAGGATGGGGCCAGATTCTTTTCAGTGGTGCCCAGTGACAGGACTAGGGGCAATGGGCACAAACTGGAACACAGGAAGTTCCACCTGAACATGAGGAAAAACTTCTTTGCTCTGAGGGTGACCGAGCACTGGAACAGTCTGCCCAGAGAGGTTGTGGAGTCTCCTTCTCTGGAGATATTCAAAACCTGCCTGGATGCGATCCTGTTCAACCTGCTCTAGGTGATCCTGCTCTAGCAGGGGAGGTTGGACTAGATGATCTCCAGAGGTCCCTTCCAACCCCTACCAATCTGTGATTCTGTGATATGCACTGACCAGATCTTGTAAACTTTATTTGCATGAATGATCGCTACTCAAGGAGTGATCATATTGAAATGATAATGAGTCCCAAACACTTGCAGTTACTGGCAGATTTATTGGCCAGGAGGGTTGGAACATGACTCTGAACACAGCTGCAGAATTTGAAAATTGCCTACTTTTGATCATATTCCCTTCCTGATCTGGTCTATTCATTGCTTCACTTTGTTTTGGGGAGGAAAGCTTCCTCTTGATTACTTTTTTCTAAAAATGTATGCTATCTTCTTCATTTTTACAGGTGGCAAATTCTATTGTTGATAAAAGCTACAAAATAAGCCATGCTATATTCGAGGCAGATATATTTTCAGAAAGTTACCTCCTCATTTGTGAGAAGCACCTACCAATTAATATGCTTAAAAATATCACTAGAGCTATATAAGGTCTTTAAAAATTCATCTGCTCCTTGACTCTGCAGTACTTCACCTATTACTAAAAGTAATCAAACTTCAATACACTTGTAAATAAACTCAAAACCAAACAGCCCTAATTTTACATAAGCAAGAAATTCTTAACTTCTTCCTTTTGTGCATAATTATTCAAACCTGTCTATGTGATATGCAACCTGATCTTTCACTAGTGATCTTGCTGGGAATTGTGAATCTGTGTGCTTGGTCAAGTTTCACCAGAACTTGATACTGTTATTACTGGCCACACCATCATGCTCCATTAGTGATGTATTATTTATGTGACACTGTTTACAATTTACTGGCATTGGAATAGCAATGGCTGAATGAATTCTAGGCTTAGCATTTAAAATCAGATGCCTAGGGTCATTCTAGTCTCCTGATATTCTGTTTTTCTGATGTTTTTAAGAGAAGACTATATGGAAATCATGCTTATGGAGCATCCCCATCTCTGGAAGTGTTCAAGGCCAGGTTGGATGGGGCTTTGGGCAACTTGGTCTAGTGGAGAGTGTCCCTGTCCATGGCAGGGGCGGGTTGGAACTAGATGATCTTTGAGGTGCCTTCTGACCCAAACCATTCTATGATGATTCGATGATGATTCGATGATGATGATGATGATGATGGAGCAAGTTCTGCCATATATGTTATTTCATGATAGGTGCGATTTGTGGGTAAGAGCAGAATGATTTTGGATAATGTGGGTCTCTGCTATGAGTTACACATACATCCAAGCTACAAATAGCATAAGGTCAGAGTAAATATGTCACTTATTGTACTTCCCAGTCCACATATGCTATAAAATGCAATTAAATATTATGGGATTTGCGTAATATAAATATTAACTTCTTCAGAGTTACTGTTTAATATATGGTGTTTTAGAAGCAGTAGAGGTTTTTTGGCTTAAATTTATAGAAGATACTGAAAATGATACATGGTATTTTCTTTTTCAGGACCGTATTCAGGCCACTGAAGTTAATGGGATTTTTTCCGCTGACTTTTGTGAGCTTTGACTCAGGCTTGAAGACTAAGATTTATAAATTTTCCCCAAAAAAGACTTCTAAAGGGCACTTTCTCATTCACTGCCCACCGAATTAGAGATTTTTAGATCTGAACCTTTGGTGCAGTAGTAGAGGTACTCAAAGAAAGTACAAAGAGCTCGTAAGCATCTATTCTTTCTGTAGTTCTGCAACTTACGTAAAACCAAATATATTTCGGCTGATGACTTGATTCTTTCATCAAAAAGATATATGAGTAAGAAGTGTTGCGTAGCTTGTAAAACCAGCACTACACTTGTACATGCATGTGCAGAACTGTTACTGATTTTACAAGATACATGGGAATGTGTGCCTACTTATTTAAGGAAAGAAGTGAGATCAACATTAAAAAAAATCTGCCCTTTATGTGAGACATTGTCTGCCAAATTTTAACTGTGTATTCTCTGTTTGAGGCACATACGCCTACATCCTGAACTGAAATGTGAATATGCTCTTTAATTTCTAATGAAGATTTAGGACCAAATTCCACTCTCATTTACATCATCAAAATAGTAATGAGGCTGTAAATCAGAATAAGAATATGGTTGAGGTTGATGGGGTTGGGTGAATCTAAATGAGTGTAGAATTTGGTCCTTTTAGGTGGAAATATAAACTGAAGATTAGCCAAAGTAGAGCACTGAAACCAACGGGTAATAGTGAAAATGTTTACTGTACTAAACCACAATGACAAATAACAAATATGTTGAACTGGCCACAAATAATTTATAAAGGTCTGAAATTCACTGAGAGCTTTGGCTATTCAAAGACAGTAAATTTATTGTTGAATTTGAAATTGAAGTATTTTTAGTTTTGTCAAAATGAAAGCTGAACTTACCTTTATTCCTTATAATTATTCCTTGAGAAGTAAACCTGCAATTAGTAGCATATTCTACATATGTAGTTACTGTATAATATTTTTCTAGGTAATTGTTGTGGTCTAACCCCAGCTGGCAACTAAGCACCACACAGTCGCATGGGGGAAAGAATTGGAAGAGTAAAAGCAAGAAAACTCAAGGGTTGAGATAAAGGCAGTTTAATAGGTAAAGCAAAAGCTGTGCACACAAGCAAAGCAAAACAAGGAATTCATTCACTACTTCCCACTAGCAGGCAGGTGTTCAGCCATCTCCAGGAAAGCAGGGCTCTGTCACACGTAACAGTTACTTGGGAAGACAAACGCCATAACTCTGAATGTCCTCCCCCTTCCTTCTTCTTCCTCCAGCTTTATATACAGAGCATGACATCATATGGTATGGAATATCCCTTTGGTCAGTTGGAGTCAGCTGTCCCAGCTGTGTCCCCTCCAACTTCTTGTGCACTCCCAGCCTACTCAATGATGAGGTGGTGTGAGAGGCAGAAAAGGCCTTGACTGTGTAAGCACTGCTCAGCAATAGCTAAAACATCTCTATGTTATCAACACTGTTTTCAGCACAAATCCAAAACATAGCCTCGTACTAGCTACTATGAAGAAAATTAACTTTCCCCCTGCCAAAAGCAGCACAGTAATGCATTTCTAGGACGGTGTTGTGCACCAAAGCAGCTGTCATTTTGTGGGTTGAAGTTGATACTGCATGCTACAGAAGAGACTGACTGTGTTCTGCCTCTTTCTCTTCCTTGCTCTCTTTTATTTCTCAATTAGAAGTTTTCCATTATATTTGAAGTCTTAATTAATGTTATTTTATAAAGTTTCAGTACAAAAGAGCATAGTTCAGAAGCTGATAAAAGGTATCCAATCTTGTATGTCCTGTCCAGATCAGTGGTTTAAATGGAAGCCTTCACTAAGCACACCCTATAGAATCAACCTCTGAGTTGAGTTGTAATGAACTTATTTTTGTATTCCTTAAAAACAAAAGGAATATCTTCTAGGAAATAATACAAGAAAATAAAATGAGTCACTAAAACAGTAGGTGTTGTTATTGGGAAATATTTTTTCAAATGTTATCATATATAAACTTTAATATTAATATGCTAGAGAAAAATTATTTCTGATAATGAGTAGAAGCATAACATCAAGGACAATTTTGTCTTATAAATAATATTAAATGAGCTGATGCAAGTAGATTGTCTGATATAATTTTGCTGATGCAAGACATATAATGAGAATCTATGGAATCTATGGAATATAGAGTATAAAGCCATTGTCTTGTAAGCAAAACTCACATCTTCAAACTGCACAGTAGCAAATCTATGATTTAATTGTGAAGTTCTTACAGACAGAAATAATTTCATATACCACTGATGTTAATTATGTTTATATTAGAGAGAAACAGCTATGATTATTATTTCTTTTCTAAAAGGTGAAAGGAGAGGTTTTAAAAAACAAGATAATTTTTATATAAGATGTCAAATCCATAAAAGAAATTATAAATAATCGCATTTAAATATATTTGAAAATCCAAATTATTAGGAAAAAAAAATTCTCTGTTACATGTGTCATGAACCAGGTTCAAGATTCTGTGTCTTCTTTGGAAATTGTGCAGTGTCTAATTTTCTTGCATCCTTTGATCTGCCTAATAATATCACAACACATCCCAATACTTCAAACAGAGACTTTAAGATAAGCTTATGCAAAGGGCAGTATCTAAGGGAATTAAAAGGTCTATGGATTTCACAGAATCATGAAATTGTTTGGGTTGGAAGGCACCTTTAAATATCATCTAGTCCAACCTCCCTGCCATGAGCCAGGGACATGTTTCACTAGATCAGGTTGCTCAAAGCCCCGTCAAACCTGACCTTGAACACTTCCAATGATGGGGCATCCACAGCTGCTTTGGGCAGTCTGTTCCAGTGCCTCATCACTCTCATCATAAAGAATTTCTTCCTTATGTCCAATCCAAACCTACCCTATTTCAGTTCAAAACCTTTGCCTCTTGTCCTGTCACTACAGGCACTGGTAAAAAGTCTTTCTCCATCTTTCTTGTAACCCCTCTTTAAGTACTGAAAGGCTGCAATTAGATCTCCCCAGAGCCTTCTCTTCTCCAGGCTGAACAATCCCAACTCTTTCAGCCTGTCCTCATAGGAGAGGTGCTCCAGCCCTCTGATCCTCTTCATGGCCCTCCTCTGGACTCACTCCAACAGCTCCATGTCTCTCCTGTACTGGGGCCCCCAGAGCTGGACGCAGCACTCCAGGTGGGGTCTCACAAGAGCCAAGTAGAGGGGCAGAATCACCTCCCTCGACCTGCTGGACGCACTTCTTGTGATGCAGCCCAGGACACGGTTGGCTTTCTGGGCTGCAAGCGCACATTGCTAGCTCATGTCTAGCTTTTTGTCCACGTGTATATCCCCAAGTCCTTCTCCTCAGGGCTGCTCTCAATCCATTCTCTGTCCAGCCTATAGTCGTGCTTGGGATTGCCCTGACCCAGGTACAGGACCTTGCACTTGGCCTTGTTGAACCTCATGCGGTTTGCACAGGCCCACTCATCAATCCTATCAAGGTCCCTCTGGATGACATCCTGTGTTGGGTTTCGTGGCAAGGTTTTGGTAGCGGGGGGGCTACAGGGGTGGCTTCTGTGAGAAGCTGCTAGAAGCTTCCCCTGTGTCTGACAGAGCCAATGCCAGCCGGCTCCAAGACAGACCCACCACTGGCCAAGGCAGAGTCAATCAGCGCCTCTGTGATAACATATTTAAGAAGGAAAAAAACAGTTAGGGAGAGCTTTTGCAGGCAGAGAGAGGAGGGAGAAGATGCAAGAAACTCTGCAGACACCAAGGTCAGTGCAGAAGGAGGGGGAGGAGGTGCTCCAGGCACCGGAGCAGAGATCCCCCTGCAGCCCGTGGTGAAGACCATGGTGAAGCAGGCTGTCCCCCTGCAGCCCATGGAGGAAGGATGAGGGGGTGTAGCGATTCCACCTGCAGCCTGTGGAAGACCCCATGCTGGAGCAGGTGGAGGCACCCGAAGGAGGCTGTGACCCTGTGGGAAGCCCATGCTGGAGCAAGCTCCTGGCAGGACCTGTGGATCCATGGAGAGAGGAGCCCATGCCGGAGGAGGTTTGCTGGCAGGAACTGTGACCCCGTGGGGGACCCACGCTGGAGCAGTCTGCTCCTGAAGGTCTGCACCCCGTGGAGGAGACTCACGTTGGAGAAGTTGGTGAAGGACTGTCTCCCATGAGAGGGACTCCATGCTGGAGCAGGGGAACGATGAGAGGAGTCCTCCCCCTGAGGATGAAGAAGCGGCAGAAACAATATATGATGAACTGACCGTAACCCCCATTCCCCGTCACCCTGTGCTGCTGAGGAGGGGGCGGAGGTTGAAGCCGGGAGTGAAGTTGAGCCCGGGAAGATGGGAGGGGTGGGGGGAGGTGTTTTAAGATTTGGTTTTATTTCTCATTCCTCTACTCTGTTTTGCTTAGTAATAAATAAGATGAATTCCCTCTCTCAGTTCGGTCTGTTTTGCTCGTGATGAGAATTAGAGAATGATCTCTCCCTGTCCTTATCTCGACCCATAAGCTTTTCATTGTACTTTTTCTCCCCTGTCTAATGAAGGAGGGGAGTGATAGAGCAGCTCTGGTGGGCACCTGGCCCCCAGCCAGGGTCAACCCACCACACATCCCTTCCCTCAAGTGAATCAACTGCACTATACAGCTTGGTGTCATCAGCAAACTTACTGAGGGTGCACTCAATCCCACTATCTATGTCATTGATGCAGATATTGAATAGTATTGGTCCCAGTACAGAGCCTTCGGGGACACCACTTGTTACTGCTTTCCACTTGGACATTGAGCCGTTGACTTTAACTCGTTGGACACAGTCATCAAGCCAATTCCTTGTCCATCTAACAGTCTATCCGTCAAATCCATATTGCTCTGGTTTAGTGGACAAAATGTTCTGGGGGACCGTATCAAACTGCTTTCTACATAGTTGTGATTTAACCCTGGATTTATTAGTCCCTAGCTGAATGCAAAACCATACATACATACACATATTTCCTGATTTAATTATTTTATAATATAATATTCATGACAGTAAAGATTCTAACTAGATTTCTAGTGAAAATATTTTTTTTAAAATCTAAACTATATTTTGCATTAGATTTCTCTAATATTTGCTTTAAATATGTTTCTTTAAGGAATCCTGACCGTAAATCTGTTAGTTAAAATATTCACAAAAGAATAAACATAAGGAGCAGGAACATGGCCAAACTGAATTAGAATTTCTGTTTTAGTAAACACTTGTGGAAGCATTTTAAAAGCATGTTTCCAGCTCTCGTACAGTCTCCCTGTGATAGGCATAGAATCTCTCAAAACTGTCTAAATAATCTTCTGTATAGAATTGCAAAATATATAAATATATATTTGCCCTCAATATCTAGGAAGAACCAGAATGACACTTGCCTGTGAAACCTCAGTTACTACCCATACACATGTTGATGCAGTCTTGCAGTACATATGTAATTATGCTATCTTTTGATAGAACATCTGCTAATTTAGCACACAGAATAGATTTTTAAGATAATGTATATTTATTCAACCTCATTTTTCAATATATGTCCACAGCCTTATGTTCAGTACTCTTTTTAGACCCTATTGTGGAAACAGAACTTCCTCCTAGTTTTTCCTGTGGCTTTCATATTATTATAACATCTGAATGTAAAATCTGAGCCAAAGAGAAATTAAAAGTGTATGCATTTTGGTGCCCATTTTGAGAATTCCTGTTCTTTCTTCAGAGTAATTATCATTTTTACTATTCTGTACGTTCAATACCATTAAGAGCCTAGGATCTATCCAACTGCCCTATTGGTACCTGAATCCAAACTATTCCTTTTCAATCCCAATGCCTTTTCAGCTGCTTTCTACCCTAGATATGTCCACAGTACATAGATGCATAAATTTTCCCTGTTAAGATTATCTAAGCCGGTCTTCTTCTGGAAACATATATGTCTTGTCAATATATACAACTTAAGTATCTCAGTCCTGTCAAGAACTGCAGTCTAAATATTCCTTCACCTCACCTCACATATATTTAGATGCATTGGGTTTACGTGGTAATGTTTTGGTAGTGGGGTGAGGCTACAGGTGTGGTCTCCCTGAGAAGACATCAGGAGATGTCCCCATGCTGGACAGAGACAGTTTCAGCCAGATCCAAAATAGACCCACCGCTGGCCACAGCTAAGCCAGTCAGAGAAGTTGGTGGCACCTCTGTGATAACATATTTAAGAAAGAGTAAAAAATGCTGCGCAACAGCTGCTGGGAGAGAGGAGAACATGCGAGAGGAACAACTCTGCAGACACCAAGGTCAGTGCAGAAGGAGGGGGAGGAGGTGCTCCAGGCACCGGAGCAGAGATTCCCCTGCAGCCCGTGGTGAAGACCATGGTGAAGCAGAGTGTCCCCCTGAAACTCATGAGGACCACATCAGAGCAGATATCCACCCTGCAGCCCATGGAGGACCCCATGCCAGTGCAGGTGGATATGCCCTGAAGGTAGCTGCAGTCCATGGAGAGCCCACACAGGAGCAGGCTCCTGGCAGGAACTGCAGCCCATGGGGGACCCACGCTGGAGCAGTCAGTTCCTGAAGGACTGCAGCCTGTGGAAAGAGGACCCATGCTGGAGCAGTTCTTGAAGGACTGTATCCCATGGGTGGGACCCCATGCTGGAGCAGAGGAAAAGTGTGAGGAAGAAGGAGCAGCAGAGATGAATCATTATGAACTGACCACAACCCCCATTCCCCATTCCCTTGTGCTACTCGGAGGGAGAAGGTAGAAGAGTCTTGAGTGAAGTTGAGCCTGGGAAGAAGGGTGGGGGGAAGGTTTTTTTAATTTTCTTTTTATTTCTCAGTGTTCTTACTCTGTTATTAATTGTCAATAAATTAAATTGTTTTCCCCAAGTCAAGTCTGTTTTACCTGTGACAGTAATTGGTGATTGATCTCCCTGTCTTTATCTTGACCCAGGAGGTTTTTTTCATATTTTCTGCCCCATTCTGCAGAGGAGGGGGAGTAATAGAGCGGCTTGGTGGGCACCTGGCAGCCAGTCAAGGTTAACCCACCACATTAGTATATTAGAAATTGTCATGATTGATTACATCAGTATACATCAGTTACATCAGTATACTCCCAGTAAGGTATTCTGAATCACTGATCTGCCATTTTCTGAACTTATATGGAAGACACTGGGGAGACTGTAGTAATTCAGTCTGGAATTTGACACAAAAAAATTACTAAAGCTTATTCTCATGAACGATGATGTTTGATGCTTGAAAGATCACAATATTCAGACTTTGATGTCAGAGGGATGACACCTCTGTTGGCAGTTTGCCTCCTAGTGCCATGCTAAGGTGATGACTGAGAAGGCAAAATACCAAATCATTAATACCAACTCAGATATTTTCTTGATTCCGATATTTATGAGTAAATTTAATACCATGAAATCTAATGTCTGATTTTATGAGTAAATCATAATTTTCAAATAAAGAGTAAAAATTGCATTAAATCCGCTCAAAAAAAAGACAAACATAAACAAAAAGACCTTTCATCCACTCAAAAAAAAGGTAAATTTTTTTTGTTTCTTTCATGAGTAATAGAAATCCCTTGTTTGGGGAAGTTTGTACCTGGCACATTCTGCATATTTTTACTACCTAAAACTTTAATTAAGCTACTTCGACCATTTATCTTATCCTTTGTTCTAATAAATCTTTATATATATATCTACACACATATGATTAAAAATTAAAATATTTGTTCTAAGTCTGTTACTTTTTCTTTGAGCCTGAGGTTGTTTTTTGGAATCACACCTCCTCCATCTTCTCTCCAGAAATGATATAATCTGTCCTTCTCCATGACCGCTTTGCAAAAGTAAAACAATTTCTATCATCTCCCAGCCTTCAGATCTTTCACTAAAAGAGTCAAATGAATTTTCACATCTCACACAATTGCAAAGAAATTACAAGCACATTGAGAACATTTGGCTCAGTTTGCTTCCAGGATAATATATTTTTGTTGAGAAGTAAAATTTACAGTGTATAAACTATATCTTTGCAAATTAAATATAGCAGCATGAGGGAACATTATAAATACATATTTCACTTTAAACCAACATTTTAAAAACCTAAGTCAATGTCCAATGTAGTGTCTGGCAGCATTAAACAAAGGAGAAAGAATTGCTTAGTACATAGCTGAATGTGTTGTGCAGGGATCTAATAAGAATATATGCACAGATCAAAGGGGGCATGATGCAAGTTATAATCTAACACTCACCTCAGTTTACACAAAGATCCCCATGATGTGGTGCTGACTTATCTGCACCAGTCTACTTTCCAGCTGTAAAGAGAAAAGCAACACAAGTTCAAAACATCAAAGTATGCTTTGCAGTGGCCAAATTACATAGCTTGATGTCAAAACTGTACAAGCCACATAATGGAGTCTGTTCTGCAGTATTGGGTTTGTGTGGGAAGGTTTTGGTAGCGGGGGGGGGCACTACAGAGGTGGTTTCTGTGAGAAGCTGCTAGAAGCTTCCCCTGTGTCTGATAGAGCCAATGTCAGCCGGCTCCAAGACAGACCTGCTGTTGGCCAAGGCTGAGCCAATCATGGCCTCTGTGATAATATATTTAAGAAGGAAAAAAACCAACCTAAGGGGGAGCTTTTGCAGGCGGAGAGAGAAGTGAGAAGATGTAAGAAACTCTGCAGACGCCAAGGTCAGTGCAGAAGGAGGAGGAGGAGGTGCTCCAGGCACCGGAGCAGAGATTCCCCTGCAGCCTGTGGTGAAGACCATGGTGAAGCAGGCTGTCCCCCTGCAGCCCATGGAGGAAGAATGAGGGGGTGTAGAGATTCCACCTGCAGGCCATGGAGACCCCATGCCGGAGCCCGTGGAGGCACCTGAAGGAGGCTGTGACCCTGTGGGAAGCCCGTGCTGGAGCAAGCTCCTGGCAGGACCTGTGGATCCATGGAGAGAGGAGCCCATGCCGGAGGAGGTTTGCTGGCAGGACTTGTGCCTCCATGGGAGAGACCCACGCTGGAGCAGTTCGTGAAGGTCTGCACCCCATGGGAGAGACTCACGTTGGAGAAGTTTGTGAAGGACTGTCTCCCGTGGGAGGGACTCCATGCTGGAGCAGGGGAATGATGAGAGGAGTCCTCCCCCTGAGGATGAAGAATCGGCAGAAACAACGTGTGATGAACTGACCATAACCCCCATTCCCCGTCCCCCTGTGCTGCTGAAGGGGAGAGGAGGTTGAAGCCGGGAGTGAAGTTGAGCCCGGGAAGATGGGAGGGGTGTGGGGGAGGTGTTTTAAGATTTGATTTTATTTCTCATTCCTCTACTCTGTTTTGCTTAGTAATAAATTAGATGAATTCCCTCTCTAAGTTCAGTCTGTTTTGCTCGTGATGACAATTAGTGAGTTATCTCTCCCTGTCCTTATCTCGACCCATAAGCTTTTCATTGTACTTTTTCTCCCCTGTCTAGTGAACGAGGGGATTGATAGAGTGGCTCTGGTGGGCACCTGGCCTCCAGCCAGGGTCAACCCACCACATCTGCTCATGGTGAATATGTTCTGCTCCTGCATAGGAGAGGAGGAAAGAACCCTAAGGAAAAAAAGGCAAGAATATTCCATATTAAAAAACTAACTGAACTAACTTGAACAAATTGCTCTGAACACTCATTTTATCTAGTCTCGTATCACAATTCCTTTAATATATTTTATAATTGATGCAACACTACTTTTTTTACAAACAGCTGCAAAAAAAAGTCTTAGGATAAATGTCACAAACAAAACAGTGCTTTTAACAGTAGTGCAATTTCACTCTGAACAACTCCTTAACAGATTAACCCTGTCTCTCAGAAGCCCAATACAACACAAGAAGTAATTGGAACACTGACTATCCATGGGAATTAATGTTTGTCTTTGGAAAGTCAAAACCCATCACAGTTTCAGTTTTCAACTAAACATGGGGAAAGACTTCTTAAATTACAGATCTTTTAAAAGTCTGTAATAAAACTGTCTTGAAGAAAAAGTTTTACTTGCTCCCACAGGATTCATTATTTCCCAAATGAATGTAACATGGCATTTCAATATATTTATGTTGTGACTTTACCAGTTTTGGTTAAGTTTTTGAAATATAATAATATTTAATACAAGTCCATAGCAAAGTTATTTTTAAAATAACTAATAGATACAGCATTCAGACATGTTAAATACTTCATTTGAATGAGAAAAATTATTAAATTTTGTGATTTGCTTGCATTACAGAAAACATTTTACTGTCATTATCGAAATTACATTATTTAAATACTGCACAATTTTAATATGAAATTATATTTTCACTGAAATAGTGTTGTAAATTACAGTGTATTAAAATCCCAAGCACTATTTCATATTACATTGCAAACATTTCATATTCATTGTTTCTTCACTGTAGCTTTTCTGTTTCATCAGATATATCTTTAGAGTTGAGATGTACAACACTGTTATGAACTGGAAAGAATATACAGGAGATAATTATATTAAGATCTGTTATGCTTATCTTCTGTGTTCTGTTGTTCTTGTCTTTTTATATACTTTTTGATAATTTTCCAGGATCAGACTATTAACAGGGTTTTTAGTACATGTAGGTCATGTTATTGTATTAAGGTTGGAGTGGTTAAATGGGTGAAACTGAAGAAATGCAGTAAAAAGCTGTTGCCTGTGGAGCTGTAAATGGTTTCCAGCAGATATGTTGCTGCTTACTCTGTTAAGGCTCAATGTAGCAAAAAGCACTGGCCCAATGTGCTGGTTTTGGCTGGGACAGAGTTAATCTTCACAGTAGCTAGTATGGGGCTATGTTTTGGATTTGTGCTGAAAACAGTGTTGATAACACAGGGATGTTTTAGTTATTGCTGAGCAGTGCTTACACAGAGTCAAGGCCTTTTCTGCTTCTCACATCACCCCACCATCAAGTAGGCTGGGGGTGCACAAAAAGTTGGGAGGGAACACAGCCGGCTTGCACATGTGGCTTTTGCTTTACTTATTAAACTGTCTTTATCTCAACCCATGAGTTTTCTCACTTTCACTCATCTGAATCTCTCCCCCATCTCGCCGGGTGAAAGTGAGCGAGTGGCTGCGTGGTGCTTAGTTGCCAGCTGGGGCTAAACCACGACAAGTCTCACTTTATTTCTAGAAAGAATTTAGTTTCTAGGTTTTCCAGTGTGCTGGTTTTGGCTGGGATAGAGTTAATTTTCTTCATAGTAGCTGGTATGAGGCTATGTTTTGGATTTGTGCTGGAAACAGTGTTGATAATACAAGGATGTTTTAGCTATTGCTGAGCAGTGCTTACACAGAGTCAAGGCCTTTTCTACTTCTCCCACCACCCCACCAGCGAGCAGGCTGGGGATGCACAAGAAGTTGGGAGGGGACACAGCTGGGACAGCTGACCCCAACTGACCAAAGGGATATTCCATACCATATGACATCATCCTCAGTATATAAAACTACAGGAGAATGCTGTGGGAAATGGTGTCAAAGGCTTTACTAAAGTCTACGTAAATGACATCCACAGCCTTTCCCTCATCCACTAAGTGGGTCACCTTGTCATAGAAGGAGATCAGGTTAGTCAAGCAGGATCTGCTTTTCATGAACCCATGCTGACTGGGCCTGATCACCTGGGTGTCCTGTACGTGCCACATGATGGCACTCAAGATGATCTGCTCCATAACCTTCCCCGGCACTGAGGTCAGACTGACAGGCCTGTTGTTCCCTGGATCCTCCTTCTGATCCTTCTTGTAGATGGGTGTCACATTGGCTAACCCCCAGTCATCTGGGACCTCCCTGATTAGCTAGGACTGCTGATAAATGATTGAAAATGGCTTGGTGAGCACTTTGCTGGCACCCTCAGTCCCCTTGGGTGGATCCCATCCAGCCCCATAGACTTGTGTGTGTCTAAGTGGTGTAGCAGGTCGCTATCCATTTCCCCTTGTGTTATGAGGGCTTCATTCTGTTCCCCGTCCCTGTCTTCCAGCTCAGGGGGCTGGGTACCCAAAGAACAACTGGTCTTGCTATTAAAGACTGAGACAAAGAAGGAATTAAGTACCTCAGCCTTTTCCTCATCCTTTGTCACTATGTTTCCCCCCACATCCAATAAAGGATGGTGATTCTTTTCAAAGAATTTAACCAGAATTTTTAAAATATATGAAATGAAATAGTGTAGCTACAATAAGTAATAGATATACACACAATGGATTAATATATCTGTATAATTTCACTATTTATAATTAAACATCAGAAAGGGCTCAACATCCAAGCTGATGCTTTTTGTGAACAAGCTAACGTTGCCCTTCTCATACAGGATATCCAAGCTTGAGGGGTGAATTTGATCTCCATTCTCTTTCTAGGGAGGTTCTGTAAACAAGCTAAGACAGTGCCTGGACTCTGGTGACAGGCATTTTTCCTTATCCACCAACTTTTTGTCTAATTTGTTTATTGGAAAAGCTACACCATCAGTATATGGTCAAAGAAGGACCATGTTAGATACCAGGAGACTAGCTGGAAAACAAATAACAGAAAGGACACTTGGAGGGACTGTTCTCTGAAACAGGCAATTTAGGGTATGTCTCCATTAGTGCAGTGCAATGAATCCAATCTACAGATCTACAGAGCAACAGAGCTGGTGCTGAGGACCACACTATATATTTTGGGGGGTTTACTTCAGACTAACTCCAGTTTGGTCCTATGCACTGAATTCTCCTTTGAAACAAATTGGATGGGCTCTTACGGTGCATCTTTTGGTTCAGTTTAATTTGCAAGGAATCTAATTTGCATGGAATGTAATTTGCACGCTTCATGATGCAAACAAAAGAATGGTAAGTTAGGATAATTGAGAGCAAACTGGTCTCAACTAAACATGATAATATAAATGCACCCTTCAAGTCATTCTTTTGCATATCTTTCCACATCTTAATTATTTGCGCTTCCTCATATCTGAAAAGGAGATATGGACTAGAATAAAGAAGTAAACTTATTCAGTTGCTGAGTAAACATCTCCTGAATATGCTGATTTTCAGTGTAACATTCCCAAAGAATTCCATAATTGCACGAACATTGAAGTGTTTGAATTTATCTTATTAAAGAAATAGATTTGAACTGTGACCTGAGAGCTGTGTCTCCATTTGCTGTAAACCAGCAAAGGGAGTGGATGGAGCAAATAAGGACAGCAGTGTTGAACACAGAATGTGCAATGTTTTCCATTTTTAATCTTAATGTATGTGATGTCTGTGGAGTTACCAAAAAATGAATATGACATAGCAAAGGGAATACAGATGTAAATCTACAACAAGTAGTTATTAGTATGTGATAGAAGTGTGGAAATCTAGCATGTAGAGAAAAAGTGATTTGTCATAGCTGTTGGGTATAACTGAAATCCCTAATGGGACAAAATCATGTCCTTACTAGAGTCCCACATATCCATGCTGGAAGGATTCATACTGTTCATCCAGAACAGAGTAGGGAAGCACACAGTATCAGGAATGGGAACATATTTTGGAGTATTTGTTGTGTGCTGTATAATGTCCACACCCTCTTTCTTTTAAATAGCATTAGTATTAATTATTTTTTTATTAATATTATCATTAGTGTTACTATACTACCATAAAATCCCAGTCATTCAGTGCCCATTGCTGTACAAACACAAAGAAGATTCTTGTACCAAGGACTTAAAAAGCTGGCAAAGGTATTACTACTGTCCATGATGTTTGTCCAAGGGCTTGGTGTTTCAGTGTACTGACATGCTATATTGTTTTAGCCCATTAGCCATAGGTACCTTGTTAACCAGGTTGCACTGGTGGTGTCTGATGTCTTGCTACTTTTTTGATTAGTGACTGGATGGACGGGGAAGGGACTCTATACTTTTCTCAGAGCACAGTTCTGGCACATCACAGACAGAAGAGAAACTAATGAAATTCTACTACCTGAGTTTAACCTTTTAAACTACTAGAATTATAAGTGTGCAAAAGTTTATACGCATAAAGGCCATCAGAGCTATAATGATGTCTTAATTCTAAATAAAATCCAAGCTTTTAATACAAATTTATAGAAAATGAACTTTTTTAGGATCTATAGAAATTTTTAACTTCTGGTAATTTAGGACATGTTCCAATCCAACTATCTGGAAAGGCCAAATTATACATAATAAATGATTGTTCAGAAAGAGATCTCATGTTAATAGAATCATAGAATCATGGAATGATTTGGGTTGGAAGAGACCTTAAATATAATCTACTTCTAACCCCTCCCTGCTGCAGGCAGGGACACCCTCCACTAGACCACGTTGCCCAAAGCCTCATCCAACCTGGCCTTAAACACTTCCAGGGAGGGGGCATCCACAACCTCTCTGGGCAACCTGTTCCAGTGCCTCACCACTCTCACAGGGAAGAATTTCTTCCTAACATCTAATCTAAATCTATCCTCTTTTAGTTTAAAGCCATTACCCCTTGTCCTGTCACTACACTCCCTGATAAACAGTCCCTCCCCAGCTTTCCTGTAGGTCCCTTTTAGGAACCGGAAGGCTGCAATTAGATCTCCCTGGAGCCTTCTCTTCTCCAGGCTGAAAAATCCCAACTCTCTCAGTTTGTCCTCATAGGAGAGTGATATGAGACTAATATAACAAGATTATATAGAACTGTGCTCCATTTGTTCAGGTAAATCTATTAAAACCTCAGAACCCACATATGTGGCAAAATTATATAAAACTTCTTAAATTTTAACTTGCATCAGTCATTGGGCTGTGACAGATTTGGAGGGACTTTGCATGTTGATCTGCTTACTGTAATATTTGATGATATTAACATATCATAATATGATATCATAGTATAAAATTGTTTATAATATTAAAGTAATATTTAACTCAAAGGAAAATGACTGAAAAAATAAGCAGCTGAAGATAAATTGTATTGGAAGCAAGTCCACAGTTGGGGTGGCAGGTGAACCTCCTCCTTGCTCACCTCGCCCTCCCAGGTGCCTCTGTACAACAGGTATGAGGCTCTGGCTGTGGAAGCCCAGGCAATGGAGGACATGGATGATGGCACATCTACACCAGAGGTGTCGCCAAGGTCAGAAAGACCCACCCTCCGTATCGTGACCACCTCCATGAGGAAGAAAAGGTGGATTATAGTTGTAGGCAACTCCCTTCTGAGGGGTACAGAGGGTCCAATGTGCCGGAAAGACCCTCCTCTAAGGGAAGTTTGCTGTGTCCTGTCATGGAACCTCACAAACCAGGCCAGGCCAGTTAACAAACTAAAAATGAGATTTATTTTACAAGATGGAAGAAAAAAATCAAACTAAGTTTTATTCTAACTGAAACCACTCTGAGACTCCAACAGACATTAACAATCCACAGGTTCAGGATGTTGGTCGGGATGTTAGTACTACACCGTTGACTTAAGAGTTCCTAAGATTTATGGTTGATGACCCAAAATGCGCAAAATCACTCACCCATGTAAGATGAGGTCTCTCAATCTGTACAGAAGATGAACCGTAGGTGGTGTCCCAACCCATGGGGAGAGCCTCCGACCGCAGACCCGCTGCTCTGAGGGAGAGTGACTCAAAATGGCTCTTGCAGGACTCCATTTATACCCAATTTGAATCTGACTTCTGGTTATATATGGTCACGTAGCCCTCCCATTGGCTGAAGACCTCAACTTCATCACCTGTCAACCAAAATGACCACTGCCGTGTGGGCATAATTCGAACTGTGGCAGAAAGGTTTTTCCGTGGACTTTGTCAGGGTGGGTGCATCTACCACATCACCCTGGGTTAAGGACATCAGTAGGAAACTTCCTAGCCTGGTATAGCCCTCGGACTATTACCCAATACTGCTCTTCCATGTGGGTGGCGATGTAGCCACAATGTGTAGTCAAAAAGCAATCAAAAGAGACTTCAGGGTCTTGGGATGGTTGCTGAGGGAATCTGGTGCACAGTTTATTTTTTCCTCTCTCCTTCCACTTGTGGGCAATGAGACTGGGAGAATCAGACAGACCCAGTCTATTAATACATGGCTCCGTGGGTGGTGTCACCACCACAATTTTGGATTTTTCGATAATGGGATGGCCTACACAGCACCAGGCTTGCTGGCATCAGATGGGATTCACCTTTCTCAAAGGGGGAAGAGGATCTTTGCTCAGGAGCTTGCAAGGCTCATTGACAGAGCTTTAAACTAGTCTTGAAGGAGGAGAAGGATAATATCAGGCTTGTCTGCAACAAGTTTTGGGATGACATGCCAAGGTTAGAGGGATGGGGTGCTAGCAAGGGCCCTCAGGCTGTTGCTTGGAGACATTCCAGATACACTGCAGCACACCTGAAGTCTTACGGAGATGTGTCAGGGACTCTTGAGGTAATAGGAACCAACAGGGAAACACTGGTGAAATACCACAAAGAAATTCCAGTCACTCCAGCCAGTAAGTCAGCTTCATCGAGGGCCCAACTTAAATGCCTCTATGCAAAACACACGTAGAATGGGGAACAAACAAGGAGTCAGAGATGTGTGCACTCCTGCAGGGCTATGATCTTATTGGCATCATGGAGACATGGTGGGATAGCTCCTATGACTGGAGTGCTGGGATGGAAGGATACAGGCTCATTAGGAAGGACAGGCAGGGCAGACAAGGAGGGAGTGTTGCCCTCTATGTCAATGACCAGCTGGAGGGCATGGAGCTCCACCTGGGGATGGATGAGGAGCTGACCCAGAGCTTAGGAGTCAGGATTAAAGGGAGGCCAGGGGACATCATAGCGGGGGTCTGCTGCAGGCCACCTGACAAAGGGAGACCAAGCAAATGAGGCCCTCTATAGGCAGATAGAAGCAGCCTCATGTTCACAAGCCCTGGTCTTCATGGGGGACTTCGACCACCCCGATATCTGTTGGAGGGGCAACACAGCAGTGCACAAGCAATCCAGGAAGTTCCTGGAATGCATTGATGATAACTTCCTTCTCCAAGTGATAGAGGAGCCAATGAGGAGAAGTGCCATGCTGGACCTTGTTATCACCCAGAAGGAGAGCAGACTTTGGCCTCTTCAGGGATCTGCTTGGTAGAATACCATGGGACAAAGCCCTGGAAGGAAGAGGGCCCCCAAGACAGCTGGTTAGTATTCAAGGATCACCTCCTCCAAGCTCAGGAGAGATGCAGCCCAACAAAGAGGAAGTCAGGCAAAAACACCAAGAGGCCCCCATGGATGAACAAAGAGCTCCTGGGCAAAGTCAAACAAAAAAAGGAAGCCTACAGAGGGTGGAAGCAAGGGCAGGTAGCCTGGGAGGAATACAGAGAAACTGTCCGAGCAGCCAGGGATCAGGTTAGGAAAGCCAAAGCCCTGATAGAAATTAGTCTGGCCAGGGATGTCAAGGACAAGATGACAAACTTCTATAGATACGTCAGTGATAAAAGGAAGACTAGAGAAAATGTGGGTCCCCTCTGGAATGAAATGGGTGACCTGGTTACCCAGGACAAGAAGGCTGAGGAACTCAATGACTTCTTTGCCTCAGTCTTCACTGGCAAGTGCTTGAGCCACACTGCCCAGGTCACAGAAGGCAAAGGCAGGGACTGGGAGAATGCAGAACCACCCACTGTAGTAGAAGATCAGGTTGTAGAATATCTAAGGAACCTGAAGGTGCACAAGCCCATGGGACCTGATGAGATGCATCCGCAGGTCCTGAGGGAACTGGCGGATAAAATGGCTAAGCCACTAGCCATCATATTTGAGAAGTTGTGGCAGTCCGGTGAAGTTCCCACTGACTGGAAAAGGGGAAACATAGCCCCCATTTTTTAAGAGGGAACTCTGGGGAACTACAGGCCCGTCAGTCAGTTGCACCTCTGTGCCTGGCAAGATCATGGAGCAGTTCCTCCTGGAGACTATGCTCAGGCACATGGAAAATAAGGAGGTGATTGGTGACAGCCAACATGGCTTCACTAAGGGCAAATCATGCCTGACAAATTTGGTGGCCTTCTATGATGGGGTTACAGCATTGTTGGATAAGGGAAGAGTGACAGACACCATCTCCCTGGACTTGTGCAAGGCATTAGATACTGTCCTGCATGACATCCTTGTCTCTAAATTGGAGAGACATGGATTCGATGGATGGACCACTCAGTGGATAAGGAATTGGCTGGACGGTCACACTCAAATAATTCTGGTCAATGGCTCGATGTGCAAGTGGAGACCAGTGATGAATGGCGTTCCTCAGAGGTCGGTACTGGGACCGGCACTGTTCAAGATCTTTGTCGGCGACATGGACAGCGGGATTGAGTGCACGCTCACACCAAGCTGTGTGGTGTGGTCGACACCCTGGAGGGAAGGGATGCCATCCAGAGGGACCTTGACAGACTGGAGAGGTGGGCCCATGCGAACCGCATGAAGTTCAACAAGGCCAAGTGCAAAGTTCTGCACGTGGGTCGGCGCAATCCCAAGCACGACTATAGGCTGGGCGAGGAATGGATTGAGAACAGCCCCGAGGAGAAGGACTTGGGGGTATTGATTGATGAGAAGCTCAACATGAGCCAGCAGTGTGCACTTGCAGCCCAGAAAGCCAACCATGTCCTGGGCTGCATCAAAAGAGATGTGACCAGCAGGTTGAGGGAGGGGATCCTGCCCCTCTACTCCACTCTCGTGAGACCCCACCTGGAGTACTGCATCCAGCTCTGGGGGCCCCAGCATAAGAAGGACATGGAGCTGTCAGAGTGGGTCCAGAGGAGGGCCACAAAGCTGATCAGAGGGCTGGAGCACCTCTCCTATGAGGACAGACTGAGAGAGTTGGGATTGTTCAGCCTGGAGAAAAGAAGGCTCCGGGGAGATCTAATTGTGGCCTTCCAGTACCTGAAGGGGGCCTACAGGAAAGCTGGTGAGGGACTGTTTATCAGGGAGTGTAGTGACAGGACAAGGGGTAATGGGTTTAAGCTGAAGGAGGGTCAATTTAGATTAGATGTTAGAAAGAAATTCTTTACTGTGAGAGTGGTGAGGCACTGGAACAGGTTGCCCAGAGATGTTGTGGACACCCCCTCCCTGGAAGTGGTTCAAGGCCAGGTTGGATGGGGCTTTGGGCAACCTGGTCTAGTGGAGAGTATCCCTGTCCATGGTAGGGGGAGTTGGAACTAGATGATCTTTGAGGTCCTTTCCAACCCAAACCATTTTATGATTCTATGATTCTATGACTAACCCCACCTCTCCTATAATACTTTAAAATTACATCAAATGAATCATAGGAAATATCTGAAATATCTTCTCGTCCATACTACTGCTTTAATGCAGATTCAGTTCTAGACACATCATTCTGTATAGATGTTTGTCTAACCTTATCTTATAAAAGTATAATGATGAAGATTTGGTCCTAGGCTATATATTCGAGTTTTTCACTAGCCTTACAGTTAAAAAGATTTTCCTGGAACTATATCTTCCTAACTGCAATTTAATTCAACAGTAAACATCGAAAATAATGTATTGCCGTTCTTTTGCAGCTACTTTTTAGGCATTTTAATTCCCTTATCACGTTTCTCTCCATCTTTTCTATGTAGATTACAAAACCCCATTTCCTTCACTTATCCTTCATAGATGATGCTTTCTAGGCCTCATTTTCACTGTGCTTCTCTTCACTCTCTCTAATTAGTTCTTGAATTATACAGCACAAGCCTATATAGAGTGTATCAGTAGAGCCCTTATCAGCACTGGGTAAAGCAATAGGATTTATTTGCAAGTCTTATAGATGACACTCCCAGCTATATATCCCTGAATAATGTCTACCTTTTTTGTGAGAGTCTGATGTTGTTGAGTCTTAATGAACTTTGATTTACTACAACTCCAGTATTTATTTCTGCAGTCCAAAGTCTGTCCTTCCCATGTGCAGCTGGTTACTACCACCTGGGAGTAAAACTTTGCAGTTGCCCTTGTTGAATTTTCATCCTGTGTTTCAGACTATTTTTCTGATTTGTCAAGAAATGTTTGAATGCTAACCCTGTCCTTGAAAATGATTGCAGCCCTTCTCCACCTGCTGTTATCTCCAGATTTAAGAAACATTTTCTATTCTGTTATCCAAGTCATTACTAAAACTGTTAAATAACATTGGACCAGAAAAGACCTATGTGAACCCCTATTTGATATGCATCTCTAATTTGATAATGATAATACTCTGAAAATATATTTTCTGTCAGTTGTTTACCACTTAATAGTAGTTTCATGTGTTTCTCTACCTTGCATATGAGAATTATATGATATAGTGCCAAAAACCCATTGACGTTGAATACATATGATGTCTATTGCTTCCTCCTATTCTTAATACACATTACTCTGTCATGGAAGAAAATTAGATTGGTTTGACATGATTTGCTTTTGATAAATTTATGTTGGCTGCTACTTATCTCTTTGCTGTTTTAGAGGCATATAAATAGTTTAACTAATTCGTACAAGATTGAAGTTAAGATGGCTGATCTTTTGAGAGTTTCTTCTCTCTCACTTGTTTACCCCTTTTAGTGTTCTGGGACCTGAACCATCCTTTATGAATTTTCAGAAATAATCAGTAATAATTCTGCAACTGCCACAGGTAGATCTCTAAATACCCAGGCTGAATTTCACCAGACCCAGCTCATTTGAATACATCTAATGCTATTCAAGTATCCAAGATTTTTTCTCTCCTGATTTTAGTCTCAGTTCTTACCCCTTTATCATTCACGTTAATTACTTTGTTGACTGATCATGCGGATTTTTGTTGTTATTAAGATGGAAACAAAAATGCATTGGTCTTTTTAGTGTTAATATCTTTTTATTCCTTTTGAGAAGTAGACCAACTTTTTCCTTGAAGTCCTGGTTTCGGTTAGGATAGAGTTAATTTTCACAAGAAGCTGGGATGGGACACAGCCAGGACAGGTGACCCAAATAAGTCAAAGGGGTATTCCATACCATATGACCTCATGCTCAGCATAAAAGGGAGCTAGTTAGGGAGGGGTGGTGCAGCTCTGTGATGGGTTTGAGTGTCTCATCATCTTGTTGTGTCATCAGGTGAGAAATTGCATTGTGTATGACCCATTTTGTATATTCTAAATACTGATGTTGTTATTTTCCTCTTCCTTTGCTGTTCCAGTAAACTGTCCTTATCCCAACCCATGAGTTTTACCTTTTTCTTCCAATTCTTCTCCCCATCCTGCTGAGGGTGGGAGGAGCGAGCAAGTGGCTGCCTGGTGCTTAGCTGCTGGCTGGGTCTAAACCATGACACTAGATTTTCTTCTTCCTGCTACAACACCTTTAGAATACTCTCCTGTTATCCCTTATATTTCTCATTAACTGTATTTGATTTTTTTGTCTCATCCTTACTATTTTATTCCAATGTTTTTATATGCATTTGTTTGGAATCTGGCTTAATTTCCAACTTCCTATACTCTTCCTTCTTGTGTTTAAGTCATTTTTTGGGTTGGCATGGCAAGGTTTTGGTAGCGGGGGGGAGCTACAGGGGTGGCTTCTGCGAGAAGCTGCTAGAAGCTTCCCCTGTGTCTGATAGAGCCAATGCCAGCCGGCTCCAAGATGGACCCACTGCTGGCCAAGGCCAAGCCAATCAGTGCCTCTGTGATAACATATTTAAGAAGGAAAAAAAAAAACAGTTAGAGAGAGCGCTTTTGCAGGCAGAGAGAGGAGGGAGAAGATGCAAGAAACTCTGCAGACACCAAGGTCAGTGAAGAAGGAGGGGGAGGAGGTGCTCCAGGCGCCAGAGCAAAGATTCCCCCTGCCCATGGTGAAGACCATGGTGAGGCAGGCTGTCCCCCTGCAGCCCATGGAGGAAGGATGAGGGGGTGTAGAGATTCCACCTGCAGCCAGTGGAGGACCCCACACCAGAGCAGGTGGAGGCACCTGAAGGAGGCTGTGACCCTGTGGGAAACCCGCGCTGGAGCAAGCTCCTGGCAGGACCTGTGGATCCGTGGAGAGAGGAGCCCATGACAGAGCAGGTTTGCTGGCAGGACTTGTGACCCCGTGGGAGAGACCCACGCTGGAGCAGTCTGCTCCTGAAGGTCTGCACCCTGTGGAGGAGACTCACGTTGGAGAAGTTGGTGAAGGACTGTCTCATGTAGGAGGGACTCCATGCTGGAGCAGGGGAACGATGAGAGGAGTCCTCCCCCTGAGGATGAAGAAGCGGCAGAAACAACGTGTGATGAACTGACCGTAACCCCCATTCCCCGTCCCCCTGTGCTGCTGAGGAGGGGGCGGAGGTTGAAGCCGGGAGTGAAGTTGAGCCCAGGAAGATGGGAGGGGTGGGGGGAGGTGTTTTAAGATTTTATTTTATTTCTCATTCCTCTACTCTGTTTTGCTTAGTAATAAATTAGATGAATTCCCTCTCTAAGTTCAGTCTGTTTTGCTCGTGACGATAATTAGTGAGTGATCTCTCCCTGTCCTTATCTCGACCCATAAGCTTTTCGTTGTACTTTTTCTCCCTTGTTTAGTGAAGGAAGGGGAGTGATAGAGCGGCTTTGGTGGGCACCTGGCCCCCAGCCAGGGTCAACCCACCACAGTCATTGAAAAGCTCATGATTTAGCTACTTTGATTTCTTAACAAGCTTCTCCATTGTCAGAATTTATGCTTCTGATTTAATATATTTTTTAAGGAACTGTGAAATCTACATGATTTCTTAGACTTGTTTCCCAGAAAAATTATCTTGCCAGTTCTATGAACTTACTGAATAATGAGTTCCTAAGGTCCACTGCTTGTATTTTTCCTTTCCTGCTTAAGGATTAGTAACTCTGACACTTAGTGGTCAGTCTCACCCCAGCTGCTTTACACCATAATCTCAACCAGTTCCATCTGACTGGCTTGAATCAAATCTAGAAGAGCCTCATCTTTTCCAAAATTCTGAAAAACACATTCCTAGAATTTGTTGGTTTGTCTCCTATATCTCTTATTTCCTAACAGATGTCCAGAGCTGTTAAATTCCTGCAATTTATCACATCTGGTGCTTTCACACAATTCATTTTACAAATATTCATTCACTTAATCTTCCCAGTTCAATGGTCCACAAAAACCTGTATTGTGATAGTGCCCTCATTTTTTTCCTGTTACTTTCACCAATAAACTTAAAACCCATCTATCTTCTTTCACACCATGGACCTTAGAACAATTGTTATATAATCTTGATATGCAAGAGAGCACCAGCTCTCTTTTGTCCTCCCTACCTTCCCTAAACAAGTTATATACTTCCATATCAATATTCTAGTCATGTAAATTACTCAAACAAGTGTTTTCTATGCCAATTAACATACAGTTTTGATCATGTACTGAGACTTGTAGGCCTCTGGAAAAAAATTTTCTTTTTTTCTAACACGTGGACTGTTGTCACAAATTCTCATTAGTTCTAATTTAACATCCTACTACTTAGGGTTGCAAGCCTATGCTATCACAATTATCAAAGGCAAACCAGGACAATTAATTTTAAAGACTGTTCCTCCTCTCCAGGTAACCTACAGGTGGTTTGAAGCAAGAAAGGAAAAGGCTGGCTAAAACAGGAGATCAAATAAACTTTGGCAAGTTTAAAAAGGACACTTCAAGTGGAGGAAATTACTTGTTTAAGGGAACCAGACTGAGACATGGGGGAACATCTCGATTACAATCACAAAGGACAGAGGTCTAGATAAGATAAATATGCATGTAAACTACTTTTTTTTTTTTTGAGACCTTTTTTCCCCCAAATACTTTATTCCACTGCTAGGTAAGCAATTCTTGCCTGAATTTTGCATATTACTAAAGCAAAAGGAAAAATTTGGTTGAGGTACAAGTACTCTGGCAATGACTGAAAGAAGGGATTTCCCCTAGGATAGACTGAAGCATTAAACCTGACATTTGAGAGCTGCACTGACTGGTTACTATCCTGCCTTCAATACTCATGCTTGACTGTAGGCTTAAATCTCACAGCCATGTAGTTCATGCCATACATCAGTAATCACTGTAGAGCCAGAGTTCAAGCATGATCCATTTTGGACCTATACCTGAGTTTCTCTGCATATAGAGCCATCTGGCTTTTTCAGGACTAGCGGCATACCAGTGAGCTGATGTTTAGGCTTTATAAAGGATCTGGACTTAAGAGTATGCTTAAGCCCCAGACTAATATAGATCTAGACCAAGTCTGGAAAATAGTACAAATGTAGACTGAAACAAGGAAGAAGATAAAAATGCAATGAACTGTAGTATAACTGAAACCTGAGGAATTCCTGGATAACTCATTTAGACCTCTGAAGGCAATCCACTTCATTGACTCAAAAAAGTCAGTGGCAGTATAATGACCTGACAAAAATTACCATCAAACATGTGAAAAATGAATTGTGATATGGAGTTTTCTGTACTTTTTAAACAGATGTGTAAAGTTTTTTTCTTTCATTTTTTCTGATGTTTGCAAAGGCAAATAATCACAAGGACTCCTTTGACATAATGTCATTTTACCAGAATTTATCAAGAATTCTACTGAAAAAACTGCAAAATGGGAAACTGACCTTGGGGTTAACTTGAAAGGTATTATTTTTAAATGCTCTGTTTTGAGGAAATACTTAAAAATGCAAAAAAAATGCAGTTTAATAATATTAAAATTCCTTATATTGGGTTTACTTGGCAAGGGTTTGGTAGCAGTGAGCTGCATGGGTGTTTTATCTGAAAAGATGCCAGAAAGAGTCCCCATGTCACAGAGACAGTTCCAGCTGGCTCCAAGACAGACCCACTGCTGGCCAAACCTGAGCCAATCAGTGATGGTGGTAGCAGCTCTGTGATAACATATTTAAGAAGGGGTAAAAACTGCTGCACAACAGCAGCTGGGAGAGAGGAGTGAGAAGATGTGAGAGAAACAGCCCTGCAGACACCAAGGTCAGTGAAGAAGGAGGGGGAGGAGGTGCTCCAGGCACAGAGATTCCCCTGCAGCTGGTGGTGAAGACCATGGTGATACAAGTTGTCCCCCTATGACCACATCAGAGCAGATATCCATCCTGCAGCCTGCAGAGGACCCGATGCAAGAGCAGGTGGATGTACCCTGAAGGAAGCTGTAACCCCATGGAGAGCTCGCTCTGGAGCAAGCTCCTGGCAGGACCTGTGGACCCATGGAGAGAGGAGTCCAGCCCGAGCTGGTTTTCTGGCAGGACCTGTGGCCCCATGGGGGACCCATGCTGGAACAGTCTGGTTCTGAAGGACTGCACCCTCTGAAAAGGACCCATGCTGGAACAGTTCTTGAAGAACTGCAGCCTGTGGTAAGGACCCACATTGGAGAAGAGTGTGAGGAGGAAGGAGTGGCAGAAGCAAAGAATTATGAACTGACTGCAATCCCCATTCCCTGTCCCCCTGCACCACTCGGAGGGAGGAGGTAGAGAAGTTGGGAGTGAAGTTGAGCCTGGCAAGAAGGGAGAGGTGGGGGGAAGGTTTTTTTAGAGTTGTTCTTATTTCTCATTATCCTACTCTAATTTGATTGGCAATAAATTAAATTAATTTCCCCAAGTCAAGTCTGTTTTACCCATGACAGTAATTGGTGAGTGATCTCCCTGTCCTTATCTTCACCCACAAGCCTTTTGTTTCCCCTGTACAGTTGAGGGGGATGGAGGTGAGTGTGGGGTGATAGAGTGTCTTGGTGTGCACCTGGTGGGCAGCCAAGGTCAACCCACCACAGCTCCACAAATACTTAGAGGAGTTATTAAAAAAGTTGGGGGTGGGTGGGGGTGTTGGAGAGCCTTTCAGCATCTTGTGGAAGTAGATTTTCTACCAGATGTTTGCAAAGAAAGAAAAAAGAGCATATTTTTTACTCTATTGAATCATCATCTGCATAAAAATCGTTGTTTTCTGAAAAGTCCCTTAAGCTCTTTCTCTGGATCAAATATTAAGAAGAACTTTTATTAATTAATTTAATTTTTTCCTTTAGATAATAAGGACTAGGTTTGGAAGCATCTCAGGGAATTTTCTAATGATTTGGAGAAACAGTTCCTACATCCAGAGGTTTTCCAGAAACTTACCACCTAGGGTCTGATACTGTTTTTAAGATTAGCAAAAGATGTTGCTTATAATGCAGAATCCTGTCACAAAATTATTTGAAAAATATCAAAAGAATATATTTCAATGCCACTGATAATTGCAATAACTTAGTAAAAGCAAAAGCAAATCAAATGCATTTTGAAGAATTTGCTTTTCTCTCTAGTAAGGCTTTATTGAAGTAAGATTTTGAAACTCTGTGAGGATCACATGCATAATTGCTGATGTTGCTGTTTTTTTGATTCTTCCACTTTATATTGCACTGCTAATGAAAACTGATACATAGCAGTCACCATGACTAAGTCAACATTTACAAACAATTACCATACAATGACATCTGAAATACTGCAGTTATCATCTACCTAATATACAAAAAAATATGGAGATGATTCAGATGAGATTTGAAAATCAGAAGGTCTGTCCTTCTATGCAACTTCAGGGGGTCTTAGACCATGGTTACACATTTGATGGCAGAGATGCTTAAATCAGTGTAAACAGCTCTCCCACCCCTCCAGCTGCTTCTTCCCACCCATGGGCCACCCACAGCCAAACAGCTGTTCCAGAACAATGCAGAGGGCGGTACAGGAACAAGGACTGGGAATTGAGAGAACTGCTTAAATGACTGAAATGCATGTGATAGCATCATAAAGCATTTAAGTTCTTTAGGTTCTTTAAAAAAAATTAAAACTATCTCCGTTCAATCAGTCAGCACAATTACTCAGTACCACTTAAATATCAGTTACGCCTATCTTTTTTTGGGTACAGTCTGTGTTGGGTTTGCGTGGCAAGGTTTTGGTAGCGGGGGGGGGCTATAGGGGTGGCTCCTGTGAGGAGCTTCTAGAAGCTTCCACAGTGTCTGACAGAGCCAATGCCAGCCAGCTCCAAGATGGGCCCGCCCCTGGCCAAGGCCAAGCCAATCAGTGCCTCTGTGATAACATATTTAAGAAGGGGAAAAAAAAACAGTGGGGGGAAGATTTTGCAGCTGGAGAGAAGTGCGAAGATGTAACACCAAGGTCAGTGCAGGAGGCGGTGCTCCAGGCACTGGAGCAGAGATCCCCCTGCAGCCCGTGGTAAAAACCATGGGGAAGCAGGCTGTTCCCTTGCAGCCCATGGAGGAAGGATGAGGGGGTGTAGAGATTCCACCTGCAGCCCGTGGAGGACCCCACACCAGAGCAGGTGGAGGCACCCAAAGGAGGCTGTGGCCTGTGGGAAGCCCAGGCTGAAGCAAGTCCCTGGCTGGACCGGTAGACCCGTGGAGAGGGGACCCCACGCCAGGGCAGGTTTGCTGGCAGGACTTGTGACCCCGTGGGGGACCCACGCTGGAGCAGTCTGCTCCTGAAGGTCTGCACCCCATGGAAGAGACCACGCTGGAGCAGTTCGTGAAGGACTGTAGCCCGTGGGAGAGACTCCATTTTGGAGCAGGGGAACGTTGAGAGGAGTCCTTCCCCCGAGGACAAAGAAGCGGCAGAAACAACGTGCGCTGAACTGACCGTAACCCCCATTCCCCATCCCCCTGTGCCGCTGAGGGGGGAGGAGGTTGAAGCCGGGAGTGAAGTTGAGCCCAGGAAGATGGGAGGGGTGGGGGGAGGTGTTTTAAGACTGGATGTTATTTTTCTCATTGCTCTATTCTGTTTTGTTTAGTAATAAATTAGATGAATCCCTTTTCTAAGTTCAGTCTGTTTTGCTCGTGACGATAATTAGTGAGCTCTCCCTGTCCTTATCTTGACCCAAGCCTTTTGTTATACTTCTCCTCCCCATGGTGCTGGGGGAGGGGTGAGCGAGCGGCCGCGTGGTACCTTGCTGTCAGCTGGGCCTAAACCATGTCAAGTCTCAGGATAATGGAAGGAAAAAATATCATATGGCCAGCTGTGACTTCTTTGCCATATCAGTCATAGAATAGAATCATAGAATAGTTTGGGTTGGAAGGGACCTTTAAAGGTCATCTAGTCCAACCCCCCCTGTAATGAGTGGGGACATCTTCAACTAGATCAGGTTGCTCAGAGCCGTACAACCCGACCTTGAATATTTTCAGGGATGGTGTGTCTACCACCTCTCTGGGGAATCTGTTACAGTGCTTCACCACCCTCATTGTAAAAAATTTCTTCCTTACATCTAGTCAGAATTTACCCTCTTTTAGTTTAAAGCCATTACCCCTTCTCCTATCCCTACAGGCCCTATTATAAAGTCTTTCACCAAGAAAGCCGTCTCTTCTCCATGCTGAACAACCCCAACTCTCTCAGCCTTTCTCAGAGGAGAGGTGTTCCAGCCCTCTGATCATCTTCATGGCCCTCCTCTGGACTCACTCCAAATCTCAGTAATGACTAACTAGATATGATAAGCAACAACCTTGTGCCCTGTAATGGTGAACTTCTGTACTGGGTGTGGCTGGGGGGGAAGTTAACTTTCTTCATAGCAGCTTGTATAGTGCTCTGTTTTGTATTTGTGACTAAGTGTTAATACAATACCAGTGTTTTTGCTATTATTGAGCAGTTCTTGCACAGCTTTCTCTCTTTCCCACTCTGCCTCCCCTAGTAAGTAGTTTTGGGGTATGCAAGAAGTTGAGAGGGGACACAACTAGCACAGTTGACCCAAACTGTTGAAAGGGATATTCCATGCCATATAACATCATGCTCAGCAATAAAAATGGAGGGGATGGGTTTTTTGGGAAGGTAGCCATTGCTTAGAGACAGACTGGGCGTTGGTCTGTTTGTGGGAGGTGGTGAGTGATTGTCTTTGCATCACTTGTGGGTTGGGTTTTTTCTTTTTTTCTTCTTCCTCTTTGCTTATTAAACTATCTTTATCTTGACCCACAAGTTTTCTCACTTTTGCTCTTCCTATTCTCTCCTCCATCCCACTGGGAGGGTGCATAATGAGTGAGTGGCTGTGTGGGGCTTTGCCAGCTGGGGTCAACCCAATACATTTTCAAAGGTTGCATTTTGAAGAGCGTGCTAAAATGTTTATCTCTGTTGTCTATATTGGGGTAAATTTGAGTAGCACGGTGAGATATACCAAAAAATGCCTTGTACAGATTAGTTGTTTTCATTTCTCTATTTCTGGTTTTTTTACTTGATGTAAACATGGATAAAAATTAGAAAGATACTCATGCCTGTTCCATAACAACACTTATGTATGTCTCTCCTAAGAGTGTGGATCCAAGACAAGCTATAGTGGGCAGGACCAGTTGGACCAACAGATAGATAAACACAGGATGAGGGAGGCCACAGTCTGTAAGGGTGCACAAATGCACTTTTGCCAACCTTGTTCACAGTCCAGCAAGCTACACACTATGGAGTACAGACTGTGAATCAGGTAGAGCTGTTATGTTAACCCCCACATATGGGTAGACAGACAGTTGGTTAAATTATTATCTTACCCACCTGTGAATCCACCAGTGGGATGAGGGAGAGAAAAGGAAGAGCAAAAGGGAGAAAATATGTGAGATGAGATAAAGACAGTTTAATAAGTGAAGAGGAAAAAAACAAGTGATGCAAAGGCAATCACTCACCACCTTCCACAAACAGTCTGATGCCCAGCCAATCTCCAAGCAATGGTCACCTTGGAAGACAACCCCTCCCTCCCCCCTCCTGCCAGTTATTTTATTGCTGAGAATGAAGTTATATGGTATGGAATATCCCTTTTATCCAATTCAGACCAGCTGTCCTCTCTGTGTTGCCTCCCAGTTTTTTGCCCAACCCCAGCCTACTTGCTATGGTGAGGGGGCAGAGTGGGAAAAAGAGAAGGCCTTGACATTGTGCAAGTACTGTTCAGGAATAGCCAAAACATTGATGTGTTATCAACATTTTTTTAGTCACACAGCATCATACAGGCTGCTATGAAGAAAATTAACTCTACCCAGCCAGACCCAGTACACTTACCCTGCAGTAAATTGTTCATGTGCCCATATCCTAAGGCAATTAGATTTAAAAAAGTGTCAATAGTAGAAATGAGAATATTACTGTCCTGAAACAGAGATGAACAACTTTCTATCCAATCAAAATAAAAACTAAGTTTGAAGAGTGAAAATCTGCTATAAAAATAAATATATTGATGGATGTAAAACGAGTTAATTCTAATTTCTCAGTTTGAGAAAACCAAGTCATATGTACCAACAAATTTAATTGAAAGAATATATGTCCATGGCAGGTATGTTCCAGCAGATGAAATGACCACACATTGTTTGAAACAACTCATTAATTTGCAATCTCTTCTTAGTTCAAAACAAACATAAGTTTATCATTTAGGGATGCGATCTCCTATTTTCTTCAGTTCTTTAATCTGTCTCAGTAATAGCTAGAAACAGATGTTTCAAATAAAAGTTCAAGGAGTCCTCCATAAATATGTGTAATAATGTGCCAATCTATCTTTATCTCAGTTCATTTTCAGATTGAGTGATGATCTGGAACCTAAGGTATTATATCTCATTCTGTACATATTTGTTTTAGTTTAGCTATTACAGTTTTGAATATTCTTGTTACTCATAGAAAAGGGAATTTTTCTTTGTACCTGTCATGGTTTAACCTGTCAGGCAGCTAAAACAACCATACAGCTGTTCACTCACTCCCTTCGCTCCCAGTGGGATAGGGGAGAGAATAGAAAAGACAAAAAAAAGATAAAACTCGTGGGTCGAGATATAGACAGTTTAATAGGACAGAAAAGGATGATAATAATAATAACAATAAAAATAATAATAGAATTTACAAAACAAGTGATGCACAGCACAATTGCTCACCACCTGAAGCTGATACTCAGCTAGTTCCTGAGCCACACTGCCTCCCAGCCAATCCCCTGTTATATACTGAGCATGACATCATATCATATGGAATATCCCTTTGGCCATATTGGGTCAGCTGTCCTGGCCATGTCCCCTCCCAGCTTCTTGTGCACAGCCAGCCTCCTCGCTGGTAGAGGCAATATGAGAAGCTGAAAAGTCCTTGACGACTTGGCAACAACTAAAATATTACTGTATTATCAACATTATTCTCATCCTAAATCCAAAACAGAGCACTACACCAGCTGCTAGGAAAAAAATTAACTCTATCCCTGCTGAAACCAGGACAGTACCTTGGGAAGTTCTTGATCTCAATTACCTATTGTAGCAATGAGTTCTCTCATCTAAAATCATGTAGCTGTAGCAAAGATTTGGCTCAGAAAACTCAGTGCAAACAAAGTATGTATAGGTGTTTCATCAGAAGTATGGAATTAAATAGGAAGGTTGAATTAGGGTAAATGCAAATTACTGTTTGATGAGTGAATGTTAAATGTACACAGCTCTGGGTACCATGTGAAATCTTGATCTTGCTGAACTCAATGAGAACTTTCTAACTGGTATTTCAGCATCTGGATTTCATGTAATTTATTGTTCAGAAAGAAAAGAGTTAATGTTAGTATATGTGCATCTGTGTGTCTAATCAAACTGTTATCTTTTTTAGATAGTGTACTGGTTTGGGCTGGGATAGAGTTAACTTTCTTCATAGTAGCTTGCATGGTGCTATATTCTGGATTTGTGACCAAAACAGTATTGATAATACACCAATGTTTCTTGTGTGTGCTTCGTACAGGCCCATTAATCAAGCTAAGAAGTCAGGCCCAATAGTCTTACTTGAGTCCCTGGGAAAATAATGGAATGAGTCCTCCTAGAAACTATATCACAAATGAAAACATAGAATCATAGACTGGTTTGGGTTGGAAGGGACCTCAAAGATCATCTAGTTCCAACCCCCCTGCTGCCAGCAGGGACACCCTCCACTAGACCAGGTTGCACAAAGCCCCATCCAACCTGGCCTTAAACACTTCCAGGGATGGGGCGTCCACAACCTCTCTGGGCAACCTGTTCCAGTACCTCACCACCCTCACAGTAAAGAATTTCTTCCTGATAGCTAATCTAAATTGACCCTCCTTCAGCTTAAACCCATTACCCCTTGTCCTATCACTACATGTCCTTGTAAACAGTCCCTCTCCAGCTTTCTTGTAGGCCCCCTTCAGGTACTGGAAGGTGCTATAAGGTCTCCCTGGAACCTTCTTTTCTCCAGGCTGAACAAGCCCAACTCTCTCAGCCTGTCCTCATAGGAGAGGTGCTCCATCCCTCTCATCAGCTTCATGGCCCTCCTCTGGACCCACTCTGACAGCTCCATGTCCTTCTTCTATCTGGGACCTCAGAGCAGGACACAATACTCCAGGTGGGGTCTCATGAGAGCGGAGTAGAGGGGCAGAATCACTTCCCTAGACCTGGTGATCACACTGCTTTTGATGCAGCCCAGGATATGATTGGTTTTCTCGGCTGCAAGCGCACACTGCCAGCTCATGTTGAGCTTATCAATCAATACCCCCAAGTCCTTCTCCTCAGGGCTGCTTTCAATCCATTCCCCGCTCAGCCTGTAGTTGTGCTTGGGATTGCCCTGACTCATGTGCAGGACCTTGCACTTGGCCTTGTTGAACTTCATGCGGTTCGCATGGGCCCACCTCTCCAGCCTGTCAAGGTCCCTCTGGATGGCATCCCTTCCCTCCAGGGTGTCGACCACACCACACAGCTTGGTGCACTCAATCCCACTATTCATGTTGCCAACAAAGATGTTGAACAGTGCCGGTCCCAGTACCGACCTCTGAGAACGCCACTCGTCACTGTTCTCCACTTGGACATTGATCCATTGACCACAACTCTTTGAGTGTGACCATCCAGCCAATTCCTTATCCACTGAGTGGTCCATCCATCGAATCCATGTCTCTCCAATTTAGAGACAAGGATGTTGTGCGGGACAGTGTCAAATGCCTTGCACAAGTCCAGGTAGATGGTGTCTGTCACTCTTCCCTTATCCACCAACGCTGTAACCCCATCATAGAAGGCCACCAAATTTGTCAGGCACGATTTGCCCTTAGTGAAGCCATGTTGGCTGTCACCAGTCACTGCACATTTTCCATGTGCCTGAGCATAGTCTCCAGGAGGATCTGCTCCATGATTTTGCCAGGCACGGAGATGAGACTGACTGATCGGTCTGTAGTTCCCTGGGTCTTCCTTTTTTCCCTTCTTAAAAATGGGGGCTATGTTTCCCCTTTTCCAGTCCATGGGAACTTCACCGGACTGCCACGACTTCTCAAATATGATGGCTAGTGGCTTAGCCATTTTATCCGCCAGTTCCCTTCAGGACCTGCAGATGCATCTCATCAGGTCCCATGGGCTTGTGCACCTTCAGGTTCCTTAGATGGTCTCGAACCTGATCTTCTCCTACAGTGGGCAGTTCTTCATTCTCACAGTCCCTAGCTCTACCTAGCAGGTCCCTGAAGAGGCCAAAGTCTGCTCTCCTGAAGTCCAGGGTAGTGAGCTTGCTGTGTGCCCTCCTTGCTGCCCTGAGGATCTTGAACTCCACCATTTCATGGTCACTGCAGCCAAGGCTGCCCTTCAGTTGGGGATTGGGAAAAGCCAACATGGATTTACGAAAGGGAAATCATGCCAGACTAACCTGATCACCCTCTACAACAAAATAACATTTTCTGTCGACATGAGGAGAGCTGTGGATGTTGTTTACCTGGACTTCAGCAAAGCGTTCAACACTGTTTCCCACAGCCTCCTCCTAGACAAACTGGCAAGATATAGATTGGATGGATGCTCTGCGATATGGATAGGAAATTGGCTAACAAGCCACACTCAGATTGTGGTGATCAATGTTTTTTTCTCAGACTGGCAGCCTGTCACAAGTGGGGTCCCCCAGGGATTGATACTGGCCCCCATGCTGTTCAACATCTTCATAAATGATCTTGATGATGGGATTGAAAGCACTCTCACCAAGTTTGCTAATGACACCAAACTGGGTTGAGGTGGACATGTTAGAAGGGCAACCCATCTTACAGAGAGACCTGAACAGGCTGAAAAAGTGGGCAAACAAGAACTGTATGAAGTTTAACAGAGACAACTGCAAGGTCCTGCACCTGGGACAGAATAACAAAAGAGCCCGGTACAGGCTAGGATCTGTGTGGTTGGGGAGCAGCTTTGCTGAAAGAGACCTGGGAATCCTGATGGACAAGCTGAAAATGAGTCAGCAGAACTCTGCTGCAGCAACAAAGGGAAATCAGATCCTGGGCTGCATCCGCAGGGACATTACTAGTTGTCGTGGTTTTACCCCAGCCGGCAGCTGAGCACCACGCAGCCGCTTGTTCACTTCCCCCCCCCCACCCCCCCTCAGTGGGATGGGGAGGAGAATGGGAAGGAAAAAGACAAGACCTGGTGGGTTGGTATAAGGACAGTTTACTAGGATTGCAAAGGGAGAGGGGAAGACAAGACAAAACAAAACAAAACAGTACTTAACAGAGTATACGAAACTGGTGATACAGAATGCAGTTTCTCACCCGAGGACCGTACAACTCAGACCGCACGCTCAGACCTGCCCCGAAACCGGACTGTCCCCGAGCCACGCGTCCTGAAGCTGCTGCCGCCCCTCCCCGGCTAGCCCCCTTTTATGCTGAGCATGATGTCACATAGTATGGAATACCCCCTTTGGCTCGTTTGGGTCACCTGTACTGTCTTTGTCCCCTCCCAACTCCTTGTGCACCCCCAGCCGTCCCGCTGGCAGGGCAGTGCGAGGAGCAGAAAAGGCCTTGGCCCCGCGTAAACACTGCTCAACAACAGGTCCATAGAACAAAAACATCTCTATATTATCAGTGCTGTCTCCAGCACAAATCCAAAACATATCCCCACACTAGCTACTACGAAGAAAAATCAACCCTCTCAGCTGAAACCAGGACATTATCCACCCCTTATTCCATACTATTTACATCATGCTTAGGTCCCACACAATTCAATACATCCTCATTAACCACTACCACCTTTCTCATCCCTTAATAGTATATTAATATCATTCCCTTAGTCTGTGGACTACCCTCTTAAAATGTCAATAAATGTCTGCAAAATGTCCATTGGGTTCACTTGGTCCACAACCTTGGGCTCCATCCACCATGGTGGTCACTCAGGACAGGAGAGGTGGTTGACATGTGGAGTTATTGGGCACCAAAACCAGCTCAGGTCAGGTCCACTGCTGCACTTGCGCTGCTTCCTGTAAGGCTTGTTCTCTATTGGTTCAGGTGGTTTCTGCTACAGTAATTCCTGTAACAAGCAACTCAAATCATGGGTTACAACAATTTAAAAGTATTTCCATTACAATCTCCACCCCTGGTCCCTTCGAGTCAGACCATCAAGTTTATCATTGCAATGAACACCTCCCCTTGCCCCTGCTCCGGCTTGAACTTATCCTCAGACTGCGGTCCCTTAGGGGTGTACCTGCTCCAAGTAGAGCCTTATCCATGAGCCACAGTTTCTCCAGGGGTACACCTGCTGTGGCATAGACGCAACCACGGCCCCAGACGCTTTGAGATATACCTGCTGCGGCACCAGTTGCTAAGGCCAGTTCTAATTCCATCATCGCAGTATTCATCCTTCGTTAATTTAGCTGATTCTTACTGTAATACCATTGATATAGCATATAACAATTGTAGTAATGATAAGATACGACAGGGTTATTTTAACAGTTAACAATATACATTCCAATTTATTGGCTATTCTCACCTAGAATCAGATCCCCTTGAGGTACACATCGGACTTCCCCATCTTTCCGCATCACCCACCAGGTGCACCCAGGTCCTTGAGCAAAAGCAATCCCACGGATGGGTTTGCCTGTGCCTGAAGCAGGGCTAACCCAGACTGTCTTCCCTAACAAATTCTTCATGCGCACTACAGGAACTTTGTCTCCTTCTACTGGGCGTGGGAATTTTGATTGTGCAGGGCCAGCTCGACTGGTAGACCCCCTAGTATTAACTAACCAGGTGGCCTTCGCTAAATGTGTGTCCCAGTGTTTGAAAGTCCCACCACCCATTGCTCTCAACGTAGTTTTTAGCAGTCCATTGTATCGTTCAACTTTCCCGGAGGCTGGTGCATGATAGGGTATGTGATATACCCACTCAATACCATGCTCTTTGGCCCAGGTGTCTATGAGGTTGTTCCGAAAATGAGTCCCGTTGTCTGATTCGATCCTCTCTGGGGTGCCATGTCGCCACAGGACTTGCTTTTCAAGACCCAGGATAGTGTTCAGGGCAGTGGCGTGGGGTACAGAATATGTTTCCAGCCACCCAGTGGTTGCTTCCACCATTGTAAGAACATAACGCTTGCCTTGGCGGGTTTGTGGGAGTGTGATGTAATCAATCTGCCATGCCTCCCCGTATTTATATTTCAGCCACCGTCCTCCATACCAGACAGGCTTAACCCGCTTGGCCTGCTTAATGGCAGCGCATGTTTCACATTCATGGATAACCTGTGAGATAGCATCCATGGTCAAGTCCACCCCTCGATCACGGGCCCATCTATATGTCGCATCTCTTCCTTGATGGCCTGACGTGTCATGGGCCCAGCGAGCTATAAATAATTCACCTTTATGTTGCCAGTCCAAATCCACCTGAGCCACCTCAATCTGAGCAGCCTGATCTACCTGCTGGTTGTTTTGATGTTCCTCAGTAGCCCGACTCTTGGGTACGTGGGCATCCACATGACGCACTTTCACAACAAGCTTCTCTAGCCGGGCAGCAATATCTTGCCATAATTCGGCAGCCCAAATGGGTTTGCCTCTGCGCTGCCAGTTGCTCCGCTTCCACTGCTGTAACCACCCCCACAGGGCATTGGCCACCATCCATGAATCAGTATAGAGGTAAAGCATTGGCCACTTTTCTCTTTCAGCAATGTCTAAAGCCAGCTGGATGGCTTTCACCTCTGCAAACTGGCTCGATTCGCCTTCTCCTTCTGCAGCTTCCGTGACTCGCCGTGTAGGACTCCATACAGCGGCCTTCCACCTTCGATGCTTTCCCACGATGCGACAGGACCCATCAGTGAAGAGGGCATATGGCTTCTCATCTTCTGTTAGTTTATTATACAGTGGGGCTTCTTCAGCACGTGTCACCTCCTCCTCTGGTGACATTCCAAAGTCTTTGCCTTCTGGCCAGTCTGTGATCAGTTCCAGAATTCCTGGGCGATTGGGGTTTCCTATTCTAGCCCGTTGTGTGATCAGCACAACCCACTTACTCCACGTAGCATTGGTTGCATGGTATGTAGAGGGAGCCCTCTTTTTGAACATCCAACCCAGCACTGGCAGTCGAGGTGCCAGGAGGAGCTGTGCTTCGGTGCCAATCACTTCTGAAGCAGATCGAACCCCTTCATATGCTGCCAATATCTCTTTTTCAGTTGGAGTGTAGCAGGCCTCGGATCCTCTGTATCCCCGACTCCAAAACCCCAGGGGTCGACCTCGAGTCTCCCCTGGTGTTTTCTGCCAAAGACTCCAGGTAGGGCCATTCTCCCCAGCTGCGGTGTACAGCACATTTTTTACATCTGGTCCTGCTCGGACTGGCCCAAGGGCCACCGCATGAACTATTTCTTGTTTAATTTGTTCAAAGGCTTGTCGTTGCTCAGGGCCCCATTCAAAATCGTTCTTCTTCCGGGTTACATGGTAGAGAGGGCTTACAATGAGACTGTAATTCGGAATGTGCATTCGCCAGAAGCCCACAACGCCTAGAAAAGCTTGTGTCTCCTTTTTATTGGTTGGCGGAGACATGGCTGCTATTTTGTTAATCACATCCATTGGGATCTGACGACGCCCATCTTGCCATTTTATTCCTAAAAACTGAATCTCCTGTGCAGGTCCCTTGACCTTACTTCGCTTTATGGCAAAACCAGCTTTCAGAAGGATTTGGATTATTTTCTTCCCTTTCTCAAAAACTTCTTCTGCCGTGCTGCCCCATACAATGATGTCATCAATGTATTGCAAATGTTCTGGAGCTTCACCCCGTTCCAATGCACTCTGGATCAGTCCATGGCAAATAGTGGGGCTGTGTTTCCACCCCTGGGGCAGTCGATTCCAGGTGTACTGGACGCCCCTCCAAGTGAAGGCAAACTGTGGCCTGCACTCTGCTGCCAAAGGGATCGAGAAAAATGCATTAGCGATATCAGTTGTGGCATACCATTTGGCTGCCTTTGACTCCAGTTCATATTGAAGTTCCAGCATATCCGGCACGGCAGCACTCATGGGCGGTGTGACTTCATTCAGGCCACGATAGTCTACCGTCAGCCTCTACTCTCCATTGGACTTCCGCACTGGCCATATGGGGCTGTTAAAGGGTGAGCGGGTTCTGCTGATCACTCCTTGGCTCTCCAGTTGACGAATCAGCTTATGGATGGGAATCAGGGAGTCTCGGTTGGTGCGATATTGCCGCCGGTGCACCGTTGTGGTAGCGATTGGCACCTGTTGTTCTTCAATCCTCAGCAACCCCACAACAGAAGGGTCCTCTGAGAGTCCAGGCAAAGTAGATAATGGTTCAATTTTCTCCGTCTCCAAGGCAGCTATACCAAAAGCCCATCTATACCCTTTTGGGTCCTTGAAATACCCTCTCCTGAGGTAGTCTATGCCCAGGATGCATGGAGCCTTTGGGCCAGTCACAATGGGGTGCTTTTCCCAGTCCTTCCCAGTTAGACTTACTTCAGCTTCCAGTAAAGTCAGCTGTTGCGATCCCCCTGTCACTCCAGAAATAGAGATGTGTTCTGCTCCTTCATAGCTTGATGGCATTAAAGTACACTGTGCACCGGTGTCCACTAGAGCCTTGTACTCCTGTGGATCTGACGTGCCAGGCCATCGGATCCACACAGTCCAATAAACCCGATTGTCCCTTTCCTCCACCTGGCTGGAGGCAGGGCCCCTCTAATCCTGCTCATCATATTCGCTACTCACTTCTTGCAAAAAGGACTTGGAAGTCCCTTCAAGAGGATCATACATATGAGTAGGCCTTCCACTCGCTCTGGGGAACTGCCCACTGGAAACTGGAGCGGCATTTTTCCTGGAAGAATTCCCTTTTGTGGCTGTTTTACTTTGCAGCTCATGTACTCGTGCCCGTAGCATTGAGGTAGGCTTTCCATCCCACTTCCTCATGTCCTCTCCATGGTCACACAGGTAAAACCACAGGGTACCTCGTGGTGTGTACCCTCTATATCCTCTCTCTTGAACAGAGAAATGCTTGCTCTGAATAGCCGAAACACTGGTCCGTACAGGTGGGGAATAAGACATATCCTCTCTAAGTTGCTGGAACTCCCGGGACAGTTTCTGGGACAGTTTCTCCACCGCCGAAATGAGGGAGGAAGAGAGACTTTCTTCATACTGACGGAGTCGGCCAGCCACTTTATCCACTGTTGGTGCCTCTTCAGGTTTCCAGTCCATTACTGCTAGTGAGTTGGCGTACGATGATGGTGCACTTCGCACAAACTTCCGCCACATGGGTCGTGTGCACTGGACTTCATCAGGGTCTGTGGGTAACTGCGCATTGTCTGGGTCATAATAAACCAACTCCCGCACAGCTAATTCCCTCAGGTACTGGATACCTCGCTCCATGGTGGTCCACTTGCCTGGCCGACATACAACATCTTCACTGAAAGGATACCTTTCCTTCACACTTGACAAGAGTCTCCTCCAGAGGCTGAGAGTTTGTGTCTTTTTCCCAATTGCCTTGTCAATGCCCCCTTCCTTGGACAGGGATCCCAACTGTTTGGCCTCCCTGCCGTCTAATTCCAGGCTACTGGCCCCATTATCCCAGCATCGGAGCAGCCAGGTAATGATGTGCTCACCTGGATGGCGGCTGAAATCTTTTCTCATATCTCGCAACTCACTCTGGGACAGGGATCGAGTGATTACCTCTGGTTCTGGCTCTTCCTCCTGTGATGGTCCTGGTTCATCATCATCCTTCACTAAGCGAACTGACTTCTTTGTGTATTTCTTCTTGTGTATAGGGGCGACTGATACTGGTACTGGTTGGTTTTCTGGTTCACCTTCAGTCCCTGTCACAAGGGTTTGAGTAGCTACAGTGTCTGTTGCAGGGATTCGGGTAGCCACAGGGGTTGGGGTAGCCGCTGTGCCTGTCACGGGGGTTTGGGTAGCTGTCGTGCCTGGTGTGAGGTCTGGAATAGCCGCGGGGGTTGGGGTCGCTGCGGTGCCTATTGAGGGATCTGGAGTAGCCGTGGGTGTTGAGGTAGCTGCCATGCCTGTTGTGGGGGCTGGGGTAGCTGTGGTGTCAGTGGGTTTGTTTTCCCTCTCTTTCCCCTGATGACACTGCCTATTATCGAGCAGTGTTTGGTAGATCGAGGCCAGGGCCCAGCACAGTGCAGTAAGTTGTGCCTCCTTGGAATAGCCACAGCATTTTCCCTTCAAATATTCTATCACTTTCTCAGGGTTCTGTAGTTGTTCGGGGGTAAAGTTCCAAAACATTGGGGGTGAGAAGGTCTCTAGATATCTGCCCACACACTCCCACATGCCATGCCAGCCCTGACTATTCAGCCTCGGGGCAGGTGTCTGAGTGATATTCTTAAAACATCTTTTTGCAACCTTAAACAAAACTTGAAACACAATCAGGAGACATAATAATATGAACACAACGGTTTGAACATCCCAAGAATAATCAAAATTTTCAAAAGCTGCTGCAACTAACCTATAGGGAAAAAGGGGAATGAAAGAGCAGGAGTAAGTATCCCCCTCTGTCTTCCCTGTGGATTGAATGCGATTATTAATCAATTCAAAGAGATATCCAAGGCATGGGCATGACAGCAAAACCCAATACAAGTACCAAATTAAACTCATAATCATTGATGTTATCATATCATAAGTTGATATCACACAATACAGCAACATGAGAACCTGGACCCCTCTCCCGGAGGTGATAAACAGCAACATTGCAAGGAATGCATACAGCACGTAGGGGTTTAGATACCACAGCCACGTGATGAAATAAAACACCATTGTGACCACCGGCTATTTAAAATAATAAAATAAATACTTATAACAACTTTGTTTTAACACACTAGGGGCAGATCTGTCATTATCTCAACCCTTCGTGCCCCACGTTGGGCGCCAAAAAGGACTGTCGTGGTTTTACCCCAGCCGGCAGCTGAGCACCACGCAGCCGCTTGTTCACTTCCCCCCCCCCACCCCCCCTCAGTGGGATGGGGAGGAGAATGGGAAGGAAAAAGACAAGACCTGGTGGGTTGGTATAAGGACAGTTTACTAGGATTGCAAAGGGAGAGGGGAAGACAAGACAAAACAAAACAAAACAGTACTTAACAGAGTATACGAAACTGGTGATACAGAATGCAGTTTCTCACCCGAGGACCGTACAACTCAGACCGCACGCTCAGACCTGCCCCGAAACCGGACTGTCCCCGAGCCACGCGTCCTGAAGCTGCTGCCGCCCCTCCCCGGCTAGCCCCCTTTTATGCTGAGCATGATGTCACATAGTATGGAATACCCCCTTTGGCTCGTTTGGGTCACCTGTACTGTCTTTGTCCCCTCCCAACTCCTTGTGCACCCCCAGCCGTCCCGCTGGCAGGGCAGTGCGAGGAGCAGAAAAGGCCTTGGCCCCGCGTAAACACTGCTCAACAACAGGTCCATAGAACAAAAACATCTCTATATTATCAGTGCTGTCTCCAGCACAAATCCAAAACATATCCCCACACTAGCTACTACGAAGAAAAATCAACCCTCTCAGCTGAAACCAGGACACTAGTAGAGATAGAGATGTGATCATCCCACTCTCCTCAGTGCTTGTCAGGCCGCACCTGGAGTATTGTGTCCACTTCAATACTTTCAATACTTAAAGGGGGCTTATAAGAAAGATGGGGGCAGACTATAGGACAGACTATAAGAAAGATGAGGACAAGGGGCAACGGTTTTAAACTATAAGAGGGTAGATTCAGTCTAGATATAAGGAAGAAACTTTTTATGATGAAACACTGGAACAGGATGCCCAGAAAGGTCATAGATGCCCCATCCCTGGAAACATTCAAGGTCACGTTGGACAAGGCTCTGAGCAACCTGACCTAGTTGAAGATGTCTCTGCCCATTGTGGGGGGGTTGGACTAGATGATCTTTAGAGGTCACTTCCAACCCAAACTATTCTATGATTCTATGATGCTATGACTCTATGATTCTGGTCCCCACAATTCAAAGAAAAGATGCAGACAGACTGGAGAGGGTCCAAAGGAGAGCCACAAAGATGATCAAAGGGATGAGAACCTGCTCTATGAGAAAAGACTGAAGGAGGTGGGTCTTTTCTCCCTGGAGAAGAGAAGGCTGCGGGGAGACCTCATCACAGTATTCCGCTACTTAAAGGGTGGCTACAAAGAGCACAGAGGCTCTCTCTTCACAAGAAACCACATGGAGAAGACAAGGGGCAATGGGTACAAGTTGCATCGAGAAAGATTTCATCCTGCTCATGGTGGGTTGACCATGGCTGGATTCCATGTGCCCACCAAAGCCACTCTATTACTCCCCCTCCTCAGTTGGACAGGGGAGAGAAAAATATAACAAAAGACTTGTGGATCGAGATAAGGACAGGGAGAGATCACTTAGCAATTACTGTCACGGGCAAAACAGACTTGACTTGGGGAAAACTAATTTAATTTATTACCAATCAAATCAGAATAATGAGAAATAAAACCAAATCTTAAAACACCTTCCCCCCACCCCTCCCTTGTTCCTGGGCTTCACTTTACTCTCAATTTTTCTCTACCTCCTTCTCCTGAGTGGCACAGGGAATGGGGATTGCAGGCGGTTCATCACCCATTGTCTCTGCCGGTCCTTCCTCCTCAGGGGGAGGACTTCTTACATTCTTCCCCCCCTCCAGCGTGGGATCCCTCCCACAGGAGACAGTCCTCCATGAACTTCTCCAACGTGAGTCCTTCCCATGGGCTACAGTCCTTCACGAACTGCTCCAGCATGGGTCCTTTACATGGGGTGCAGACCTTCAGAAACAGACTGCTCCAGCATGGATCTCCCATGGAGCCACAGGTCCTGCCAGCAAACCTGCTCCAGCATGGGCTCCTCTCTCCATGGGTCCACAGGTCCTGCCAGGAGCTTGCTCCAGCGTGGGCTTCCCACGGGGTCACAGCCTCCTTCAGGTGCATCCACCTGCTCCAGCGTGGGGTCCTCCATGGGCTGCAGGTGGATATCTCCTCCACCATCATCCTCCATAGGCTGAAGGGGAACAGCTTGCCTCACCATGGTCTTCTGCAGGGAAGACAAGATGCAGGGGAATCTTTGCTCCGGCACCCAGAGCACCTCCTCCCCCTTCTTCTGCACTGACCTTGGTGTCTGCAAAGTTGTTGGAGACCAGTGATGAGTGGCATTCCTCAGGCATCGGTACTGGGACTGGCACTTTGTTGGCGACATGGATAGTGGGATTAAGTGCACCCTCAGCAAGTTTGCTGACAACACCAAGCTGTGTGGTGGGGTTGACACGCTGGAGGGAAGGGATGCCATCCAGAGGGACCTTGACAGGCTGGAGAGGTGGGCCCGTGCGAACCACATGAAGTTCAATAAGGCCAAGTGCAAGGTCCTGCACGTGGGTCGGTGCAATCCCAAGCACGACTACAGGCTGGGCAGGGAATGGATTGAAAGCAGCCCTGAGGAGAAGGACTTGGGGGTATTGATTGATGAGAAGCTCAACATGAGCCGGCAGTGTGCACTTGCAGCCCAGAAAGCCAACCGTGTCCTGGGCTGCATCAAAAGCAGTGTGACCAGCAGGTCGAGGGAGGTGATCCTGCCCCTCTACTCTGCTCTGGTGAGACCCCACCTGGAGAACTGTGTTCAGCTCTGAGGTCCCAGACAGAAGAAGGACATGGAGCTGTCAGAGTGGGTCCAGAGGAGGGCCACGAAGCTGATCAGAGGGCTGGAGCACCTCTGCTATGAAGAAAGGATGAAACAGTTGTGGTTTTTCAGCCTGGAGAAGAGAAGGCTCCGGGGAGACCTTATAGCAGCCTTCCAGTACCTGAAGGAAGGCTACAGGAAAGTTGGAAAGGGACTATTTACAAAGGCACATAGTGATAGGACAAGGGGTAATGGTTTTAAACTGAAGGAGGGTCGATTTAGATTAGATGTTAGAAAGAAATTCTTCCCTGTGAGAGTGGTGAGGCACTGGAACAGGTTGCCCAGAGAGGTTGTGGAGGCCCCCTCCCTGGAAGTGTTTAAGGCCAGGTTGGATGGGGCTTTGTGCAACCTGGTCTAGTGGAGAGTGTCCCTGCCTGCAGCAGGGGGGGTTAGAAGTACATTATATTTACGGTCTCTTCCAACCTAAGTCATTGTATGATTTTCTGATTTAATGATTTAGGTGTGGGATATGCCCATTCCTGAAGCAAAGCTTAAGGCAATTTCTCTTCAGACTCATTTCAGCTGGACCTCTGAGCAGAACAGAGTATACAATTTAAACTGAGGCTAGGAGTGAGTGTGAGAAGTTATCCTCTAGGCCTCACTAGGACAGAAGTTTACCATATGCTGGGACATCACTGAGGACCCATGTCCTCACAAAGTCTGTGAGTGAGAACAAATCCTCCACCATGCTTTAGCGGGAAACCCTGCATCCTCTTCCTCCCACAGTCCTGTTGGAGTGGTAGCAGTGAAACAAGCTCACTGACAGAGCATTGGTGGCACCTGTCCCAGGTAGTACAAGCCATGACTTACACAGGCAGGGGGAAAGGCAGAACACGAGACAGGGAGAGTTGGAGGCTACAGCAACAAGAGCAGGTCCACAGGGCATGCTGAGACAATGCTGCCTGGAGACAGCACAGTTGCAAGGGACAGAGCAGCCACAGTTTGGAGCAGGCGAGGTAGGGAGGTCTGCACTAGGCTGCAGTCAGCCAAGGGGCCACCAGTGGGCGGCCACCTCCAAAGCCTGGATCCAAACTTTACAGCGGCACAGATCAGGATTCAGGCAGGAACTCTGTATCTCGGCCCAGCTTGGTCCAAAACACAAGCTAACTTTTTGGCAGCCCTTTCTGGATAACAATCTGCAGTGCAAATAGGCCCTTGCAAACAAATTCTTTTTTTTCCTATGTCTGTCAGATTTTTGGAGGAGAGAGGGAGAAAGGAAAAAAAGGCACCTCAAAACATATAGATTTAAATTTTTCCTGCATATGTCTCTGTCCCATGACCCCTCCCCCACATCTGGGTGCAAGCTCTAGCCTGTGCTATGGAAACAGCACCATCCAGGCTGCCACTGCCTCTTGGAACAAACTGTGTGTGCTGAAGTGTGGCGGGCTCCTGCTGCAGACCGCTCCCATTTTGTCTTGGTAGGGCACTTCCATCAGATGAAGTGGGAGGAAGAAACATTAACTCCAGCATCTGTTTCTTGACCCCAGCTGTCAATCTGCCAGAGATTACATTTTTTTGGAGAGTCCTATTGGGGAACAAAGAGGGAGTTTTCAGGTTTGGGGAAGTTGGGTGCCCATGGAGCCCAGCACACCACCCCCTCCTGCCCTGCTGCCGCTGGCCTCTGCTTAACTCATGAGCTCCCACCCACCTCCCTGGCCTGCAGCTCCTCTGCCCTTCCTGGCTTGCACAGACACACACACGTACACATAAAGCCAGCGCCAATGTGAAGAGCCGTAACTAGACTACAATAATTCCCCAACATGGGTGGCTTGAAACTGCTCGGGCCGAATACCATTTGCTGTTCCGTCACTGTGGCTGCCTCCCGCCGGCCCTGTGAGGAGCTGCTCTTTCCTCCTCCTGGAAGTTGTGCCGACACAGTTTTGCTGCCACAAGTAGTTTGTCAACATCAAACTTTCCCTGTATGCTATGTGCGCACCTCCTGCCAACAAGGACCAGTAAACAGCCGCCAGCCATGCCATGCCATGGACACATTCACCTCACTGCTCCCCCAGCACAGGGGGCAGTGAGTGTAGGGGGGGTGGTGTGGAGTCCTATGGGGTGCATGGGGAAGGCAACTGCTGAGCATCCCCAGGCCAGAGACAGCCAATGGGAACAGCAGCTGCAGGAGAATGCACAGATTTTTATTTTTTTTTTAATATAGAATGTAAGTGACAGTGACTTGGCTTTCCATAGTCTTACAGAGGTTACTTGGAAACGGTGGCTTGGCAAAGTCATGGATGGTGTTCACACAGAGACTTGTGCTCTTGTAGTGTCCATCCTTTGAACAAAGAGAGATTCAAAAAATGTCAGTCCTTGTCTCTTGAAACTGAATAAAATTGAGAAATGCTGAGTGGAAATTTTATATATAAGCAGATGCATATACATATCTATGTATGAACAGATATTTTGACACCTTTATTGTCATGAAAACTCAAGCTGATTCCTTTCTCTTGCATTGAACCAAGGTTGCTTGAAATTGCTTCTTTAGGGTTTGGAGGTTTCAGGGAAGTGGTGGGGGTTTTTTATTTGCTTCATGCCCTCTGAGTCCTCTGAAGGGTTCTTGAAAGGACAATTAACTCTTTGTATGGCTCACAGTGCATGTTATCGACATATAGACATTTGCAGTGCTGTCCTCTTAAAAGTAATGGGCATACTTAGCAAAGCCATAACCTGGACATACATGAAGGTCATGACTAAAGGGAGGAAGCAAAACAGAACACAGAACTGTAACACTTAAAACTACTAGCAACTCCTCTTTTTTTGCCTCCCATTCGCCTTACATTTTATATTTTACAGCATCAGAATACCTGTGACCAGAAAGCTTGCAAGCATATCTGTACCAGTGTCCTAATCCATGCTCATGCTAAGTGCTCAAAGGACACATTTACCTTTTCCCTAGTGAGCAGTTCCAGTTGCTTTGGAAGGGCTTAGTGCCGGGCAGGATACAGTCCTGAAAGAATCCCAGTATTCTCTGTGCAGTAACCATGTTAATCTCAGTGTACTAGTGCCTGAAACATGCTTTATATTTTCAGCCTAAACTAAGAATCTGTCGACAGCAGTCTCTTGGTATCTAATAAGGACACAGCAGTGGTTCGTTTCTCCCCAGCATCCCTAATAAGGGAAAAGGAACCAAGAGGAGAAGATAAATATTGAAATCAACATGTCTATGGGTGTTTGTGCATTGAGGAAGAAGGCGTAAGAAGGAGTATTATGAGGACTGTGTGAGGGACAACAGTTCATGAGGGTGAGAGCAAGATGATCAGCTTCACTTGCTGTGCTATAGACAACAAAACATGAAATTTTTGAATGAAAAAATATTTATATATTATATATTCTATACTAGCCATAACAAAATCTTGAACACATGTTAAAGACAGTTGATTAAGGGATATTTATATTACAGTAGCAAATAATATTTTCCCCATTCAGTAGAGTGAATAAGAATATTTGTCCCTGAGATCTCAGGTTTATAAAAAGACTCCTGTTGTGGGTTAACCTCAGTAGGTAGAAAAGCATCACACAGCAGCTCGCTCAGTCCCCCCACAGGGGGATGGTGAGGAGAATCGGAAGGGTAAAAGTGAGAAAACTCGTGGGTTGAGATAAAGACAGTTTAATAGATAAAGTAAAAGCTGCATGCTCAAGCAAAGCAAAATAAAGAATCCATTCACGACTTCCCATTGGCAGGCAGACATTTAGCTATTTCAAGGAAAGCAGGGGTTCATCACGCATAACGGTTACTTGGAAAGACAAACACCATCACCGCAAACATTCCCTCCCTTCCTTCCTCTTTCCCCCAGCTTTTCACAGATTCACAGATTGGTAGGGGTTGGAAGGGACCTCTGGAGATCATCTAGTCCAACCTCCCCTGCTAGAGCAGGATCACCTAGAGCAGGTTGCACAGGATTGTGTCCAGGAGGGTTTTGAATATCTCCAGAGAAGGAGACTCCACAACCTCTCTGGGCAGCCTGTTCCAGTGCTCGGTCACCCTCAGAGCAAAGAAGTTTTTTCTCATGTTCAGATGGAACTTCCTGTGTTCCAGTTTGTGCCCATTGCCCCTTGTTCTGTCACTGGGCACCACTGAAAAGACTCTGGCCCCATCCTCTTGATATTCGCCCTTTAGATATTTATAAGCATTGATGAGATCCCCTCTCAGTCTTCTCTTCTCCAGGCTAAACAGACCCAGCTCTCTCAGCCTTTCCTCATACGAGAGATGCTCAAGTCCCCTAATCATCTTTGTAGCCCTCTGCTGGACTCCCTCCAGTAGTTCCCTGTCTTTCTTGAACTGGGGAGCCCAGAAATGGACACAGTACTCTAGTTCTGGCCTCACCAAGGCAGAGTAGAGGGGGAGGATAACCTCCCTCGACCTGTTGGCCACGCCCTTCTTAATGCACCCCAGGATACCACTGGCCTTCTTGGCCATGAGGGCACATTGCTGGCTCATGGAGAGCTTGTTGTCCACCAGGACTCCCAGGTCCTTCTCCGCAGCGCTGCTTCCCAGCAGGTCAGCCCCTAACCTGTACTGATGTCTGGGGTTGTTCTTCCCTAGTAGTATTGTGACCTGAATGAAGCCACAACGCCCATGAGTGCTGCTGTGCCAGACATGCTGGAACTTCAATATGAACTGGAGTCAAAGGCAGCCAAATGGTATAACACAATTATTAGCTAATGCATTTTTCTCAATCTCTTTGACAGCAGAGTGCAGGCCACAGTTTGCCTTCACTTGGAGGGGCATCCAGTACACCTGGAACCGACTGCCCCAGGGGTGGAAACACAGCCCCACCATTTGCCATGGACTGATCCAGACTGCACTGGAACAGGGTGAAGCTCCGGAGCACCTGCAATACATCGATGACATCATTGTATGGGGCAACACAGCAGAAGTAGTTTCTGAGAAAGGGAAGAACATAGTCCAAATCCTTCTGAAAGCTGGTTTCACCATAAAGCGAAGTAAGGTCAAGGGACCTGCACAGGAGATCCAGTTTTTAGGAATAAAATGGCATGACGGGCATCGTCAGATTCCAGTGGATGTGATCAACAAAATAGCAGCCATGTCCCCACCAACCAACAAAAAAGAAACACAGGCTTTCTTAGGCATTGTGGGTATCTGGCGAATGCACATTCCGAATTACAGTCTCACTGTAAGCCCTCTCTACCACGTAGCCCAGAAGAAGAACGATTTCAAATGGGGCCCTGAGCAACGACAAACTTTTGAACAAATTAAACAGGAAATAGTTCATGCCGTAACTCTTGGGCCAGTCCGGGCAGGACCAGATGTAAAGAATGTGCTGTACACCGCAGCCGGGGAGAATGGCCCTACCTGGAGTCTCTGCCAGAAAGCACCAGGGGAGATGCGAGGCCGACCCCTGGGGTTTTGGAGCCGGGGATAGAGAGGATCCGAGGCCTGCTACCCTCCAACTGAAAAAGAGATATTGGCAGCCAACGAAGGGGTTCGAGCTGCTTCGGTGGTGGTTGGTATTGAAGCACAGCTCCTCTTGGCACCCCGACTCCCAGTGCTGGGTTGGATGTTCAAAGAGAGGGCTCCTTCTACACATCATGCAACCGATGCTACGTGGAGTAAGCGGGTCACACTGATCACACAACGGGCTCAAATAGGGAAACCCCAATCGTCCAGGAATTCTGGAAGTGATCATGGACTGGCCAGAATGGAAAGATTTCGGAATGTCACCAGAGGAGGAGGTGACATGCGCTGAATAAGCCCTAGCATATAATAAACTGCCTGAAAATGAGAAGCGATATGCCCTGATCACTAAGGGGTCCTGTCTCATTGTGGGAAAGCATCGAAGGTGGAAGGCCGCTGTATGGAATGCTACATGAAGAGTTGCAGAAGCTGCTGAAGGAGAAGGTGAATCGAGCCAGTTTGCAGAGGTGAAAGCCATCCAGCTGGCTTTAGATATTGCTGAAAGAGAAAAGTGGCTGATGCTCTACCTCTATACTGACTCATGGATGGTGGCCAATGCCCTGTGGGGGTGGTTACAGCAATGGAAGTGCTATGTGCTTACAATGGTGGAAGCAACCACCGGATGGCTGGAAACATATCCCATGTCCCATGTCACCACCTGGAACACTATCCTGGGTCTTGAAAAGCAAGTCCTGTGGTGACATGGCACCCCAGAAAGAAATGAGTCAGACAACAAGACTCATTTCCGAAACAACCTCATAGACACCTGGGACAAAGAGCATGGCATTGAGTGGTTGGATCACATCCCCTATCATGCACCAGCCTCTGGGAAAATCGAACGATACAATGGACTGCTAAAGACTACACTGAGAGCAATGGGTGGTGGGACTCTCAAACATTGGGATACACATTTAGCAAAGGCCACCTGGTTAGTTAACTCAAGAGGGTCTACCTATTGAGCTGGCCCTGCCCAATAAAAACTTCCACGCACTGTAGAAGGAGATAAAGTCCCCATATTATGCATGAAGAATATGTTAGGGAAGACAGTCTGGGTTATCCCTTCTTCAGACAAAAGCAAGCCCATCCGTGGGATTGCTTTTGCTCATGGACCTGGGTGCACCTGGTGGGTGATGCGGTAGGATGGGGAAGTCCGATGTGTACCTCAAGGGGATTTGATTTTGGGTGAGAATAGCCAATAAAATAAATTGTCTGTTGTTAATTGCTGAATAACCCTGCCATTGTACGTTATCATTGCTGCAATTACTATATGCTGAATCAACGGTATTACAGTAAGAATCACCCAAATTAATGAAAAGTGAATGGTGTGATGATGGAACTAGAATTAGTCTTAGCAACTGGCAACTTCCTTGAAATCAACATCTTCAAACAACAGACCGTGAGCATGGACCATGCCAGATACACAGCTGCGAGTTCGAGATGCAGCATGCAACAATCCAACAGCACGTCATCACTCCTGCCCTGAGAGACTGTTATGAAAAATGGAGCCCAAAGTCACAGACTAAATGAACTCAATGGACACCATAGAGGGATAGCCTATAGACTAAGGGAATGATATCTCTGTGTGTGTGTGTATATATATATGTGTATCTCAAACACAGGGAAAATGGTGGTGATTAATTGGGAAGCGTAGGATCTGGGCATGACGTAGATGGTATGGAATAAGGGGAGGATTATGTCCTGGATTTGGCTAGGATAGAGTTAATTTTCACCAGAAGCTGGGATGGGACACAGCCAGGACAGGTGACCCAAACTAGCCAAAGGGGGTATTCCATACCATGTGATGTCACGCTCAGCATAAAAGGGGGGCAACTTGGGGAGGGGCGGCGCAGCTCCAGGATGTGTGGCTTGGGGACAGTCTGGCTTCAGGACGTGTCTGAGCATGCAGCCTGAGTTGTATGGTCGTTAGGTGAGAAACTGCATTGTGTATCACCAGTTGTGTATATTCTGTTAAGTGCTGTTGTTATTATTTCCCTTTTCCCTTTGCTGTCCCAGTAAACTGTCATAATCCCAACCCACGGGGTTTTGTCTTTATCTTCCCATTCTCCTCCCCACCCCACTGGTGGAGGGGAGGGTGAGCGAGTGACTGCGGGGTGCTCAGCTGCCAACTGGGGCTAAACCATGACAACAGGTTATTTTTTCCTCTCTCCTAGTTGCAGGCAGCAACACTGGAAGAAACAGACGGTCCTAGTGTATTAATACATGGCTCCATGGGTGGTGTCACTGCCACAATTTTGGATTTTTCAATAATGGGATGGCCTACACAGCACCAGGCTTGCTGGCATCAGATGGGATTCACCTTTCTCAAAGGGGGAAGAGGATCTTTGCTCAGGAGCTTGCAGGGCTCATTGACAGAGCTTTAAAGTAGGCTTGAAGGGGGAGGGGGATAATATCAGGCTTGCCTGCAACAAGTTGTGGGATAATACACCAAGGTTAGAGGAGGTTAGAGGGACGAGGTGCTATTGAGGGCCCTCAGTCTGTGACTCAGAGACGTGCTGGACACATTGCAGCATGCTTGAAGCCTAGAGGAGACGAGCCGGGGGCTCTTGAGGTAATAGGAACCAACAGGGAAACACTGGTGAAATACCACAAAGAAATTCCAGTCACTCCAGCCAGTAAGTCAGCTTCATCGAGGGCCCAACTTAAATGCCTCTATGCAAACACACATAGCATGGGGAACAAACAAGAGGAGCTGGAGATGTGTGCACTCCTGCAGGACTATGATCTTATTGGCATCATGGAGACATGGTGGGATAGCTCCTATGACTGGAGTGCTGGGATGGAAGGATACAGGCTCATTAGGAAGGACAGGCAGGGCAGACAAGGAGGGAGTGTTGCCCTCTATGTCAATGACCAGCTGGAGGGCATGGAGCTCCACCTGGGGATGGATGAGGAGCTGACCCAGAGCTTAGGAGTCAGGATTAAAGGGAGGCCAGGGACAGGGGACATCATAGCGGGGGTCTGCTGCAGGCCACCTGACCAGGGAGACTGAGCAGATGAAGCCCTCTATAGGCAGATAGAAGCAGCCTCATGCTCACAAGCCCTGGTCTTCATGGGGGACTTCAACCACCCCGATATCTGTTGGAGGGGCAACACAGCAGTGCACAAGCAATCCAGGAAGTTCCTGGAATGCATTGATGATAACTTCCTCCTCCAGGTGATAGAGGAGCCCACGAGGAGAGGTGCCATGCTGGACCTTCTTCTCACCAACAAGGAGGGCCTGGTAGGGGATGTGAAGCTCAAGGACAGCCTTGGCTGCAGTGACCACGAAATGGTGGAATTCCAGATCCTCAGGGCAGCGAGCTTGCTGCGCGCCCTCCTCGCTGCCCTGGAATTCAGCAGAGCAGACTTTGGCCTCTTGAGGGATCTGCTTGGTAGAATACCATGGGACAAAGCCCTGGAGGGAAGAGGGGCCCAAGACAGCTGGCTAATATTCAAGGGTCACCTCCTCCAAGCTCAGGAGCGATGCATCCCAACAAAGAGGAAGTCAAGCAAAAACACCAAGAGGCCCCCATGGATGAACAAGGAGCTCCTGGGCAAAGTCAAACAAAAAAAGGAAGCCTTCAGAGGGTGGAAGCAAGGGCAGGTAGCCTGGGAGGAATACAGAGAAACTGTCCGAGCAGCCAGGGAGCAGGTTAGGAAAGTCAAAGCCCTGATAGGATTAAATCTGGCCAGGGATGTTAAGGACATCAAGAAAAGCTTCTATAGGTATGTTAGTGATAAGAGGAGGATGAGGGAAAATGTGGGTCCCCTCTGGAATGAAACGGGAGACCTGATTACCCAGGATATGGAGGAGGCTGAGGTACTCAATGACTTCTTTGCCTCAGTCTTCACCAGGAAGGACTTTAGCCACACTGCCCAGAACACAGAAGGCGAAGGCAAAGGCAGGGACTGGGAGAATGAAGAACCGCCCACTGTAGGAGAAGATCAGGTTCGAGAATATCTAAGGAACCTGAAGGTGCACAAGTCCATGGGACCTGATGAGATGCATCCATGGGTCCTGAGGGACCTGGCGGATGAAGTGGCCAGGCCACTCGCCATCATATTTGAGAAATCCTGGCACTCTGGCGAAGTTCCCACTGACTGGAAAAGGGGAAACATATCCCCCATTTTTAAGAAGGGAAAAAAGGAAGACCCAGGGAACTACAGGCCGGTCAGTCTCACCTCCGTCCCTGGCAAGATCATGGAGCAGATCCTCCTGGAGACTATGCTCAGGCACATGGAAAACAAGGAGGTGATTGGTGACAGCCAACATGGCTTCACTAAGGGCAAATCGTGCCTGACAAACTTGGTGGCCTTCTATGATGGGGTTACAGCATTGGTGGATAAGGGAAGAGTGACTGATGTCCAGTGGTGTATATTCTGTTAAGTACTGTTGTTGCTGTTTCCCTCTCCCCTTGCTGTCCCAGTAAACTGTCCTTATCCCAACCCACGAGGTTTTGCCTTTGTCCTTCCCATTCTCCTCCCCATCGTGCCGGGGGACAGGGAGTGAGCGTGCGGCCCTGTGGTGCTCAGCTGCCGGCTGGGGCTAAACCACAACAGTCCTTTTTGGCGCCCAACGTGGGGCTCAAAGGCTTAAGATAATAACAGAACTGACCAGAGTGTGTTAAAACAAAGTTGTTATAAGTATTTTTTGTATTATTTTAAGCAGCCGTTGGTCACAATGATGTTTTGTTAGGTCATGTGGCTGTGGTATCTAAACCCTTACTTGCTGTATGTATTCCTTGTGATGCTGTTTATCACCTCTGGGAGTGGGGCCCGGATTCTCATTTTGCTGTACTGTGTGATATCAACTTATGATATGATAACATCAATGGTCATGAGCATAAGTTGGTATTTGTATGGGGCTTTGCTGTCATGCCCGTACCTTGGATGACATCTTTTTGAACTGATTAACAATCACACCCAATCTATGGGAAAGATGGGGGGGGGGAATAATTTCCCCCACTCTTTCACCTCCCCTTTTCCCTTCAGGCTAGTCACAGCAGCTTTTGAGAATTTTGAATACCCCTGGGATGTTCAAGCCAGTGTGTTCCTATTATTATGTCTTCTGAATGTGTTTCAAATCTTGTTCAGGGTTACAAAAAATGTTTTAAGAATATCACCCAGAGATCTTCCCCAAGGCTGAACAGTCAGGGCTGGCATGGCATGTGGGAGAATATGGGTGGGTATCTAGAGACCTTTTCACCTCCAATGTCTTGGAATTTCAGCCCCGAACAACTACAGGACCCTGATAAAGTGATAGAATATTTGAGATGAAAATGCTGTGGCTATTCCAAGGAGGCACAACTTATCACCCTGTGCTGGGCCCTGGCCACTATCTACCAAACACTGCTCTATAGTAGGCAGCGCCATCAGGGAGAAGAGAGGGAGAACAGACCTACAGGCACGGCATCTACTCCCAACACCCACGACAGGAACTGCAGCTAGCCCAACCCCCACAACAGGCAATGCAGCTAGCCCAGCCTAACAGCTGGGATCCCTGTCTAGGGAAGGGGGCATTGACAAAGCAATTGGGAAAAAGATGCAATCCCTCAGCCTCTGGAGACAATTCCTGTCAAGTGTGAAGGAAAGGTATCCCTTCAGTGAAGATGTTGCACGTCACCCAGGCAAGTGGACCACCATGGAGAGTGGTATCCAGTACCTAAGGGAATTAGCCATGCAGGAGATGGTTTATTATGACCCGCACAATGCGCGGTTACCCACAGATCCTGATGAAGTCCAGTGCACATGAGCCATGTGGCAGAAGTTTGTACAGAGTGCACCATCATATTATGCCAACTCACTGGCATTAATGGACTGGAAAGGTGAAGAGGCACCCACAGTGGATGAAGTGGCTGGCCAATTCTGGCAATGTGAAGAGAGTCTCTCTTCCTCCCTCATCTTGGCTGTGGAGAAACTGTCCCAGGAGTTCCAGCAATTCAGCAAGGATATGTCCTACTCCCCACTTGTACGGATCAGTATCTCAGCTATTAGGACTAAGCATTCCTCTGCTCAGGAGAGAGGATATAGAGGGTACACACCATGAGGCACCCTGTGGTTTTCCCTGTGTGACCACGGAGAGGACATGAGGAAGTGGGATGGAAAACCTACCTCGATCCTACAGGCACGAGTACGTGAGCTGCGAGGCAAGACAGTCATAAAAAGGGGATTCTTCCAGGAAAAATTCTTCTCCTGTTTCCAGCGGGCAGTCCCCCAGACCGAGTGGAAGGCCTACTTGTATGTATGGTCCTCTTGAAGGGACCTCTAAGTCCTTTGTGCAAGAAGTGAGCACCGAATACGATGAGCAGGATTAGAGGGGCCCTGCCTCCAGCCATGTGGAGGAAAGGGACAATCGGGTTTATTGGACTGTGTGGATCCGATGGCCTGGCACGTCAGATCCACAAGAGTACAAGGCTCTAGTGGACACTGGCGCACAGTGTATCCTAATGCCATCGAACTATGAAGGGGCAGAACCCATCTGTATTTCTGGTGTGACAGGGGGATCCCAACGGCTAACTGTAATTGAGGCTGAAGTGAGGAATGGGAATGAGTGGGAAAAGCACCCCATTGTGACTGGGCCAGAGGATCCATGCATCCTGGGCATAGACTACCTCCAGAGAGGATACTTCAAGGACCAAAAATGGTACAGATGGGCTTTTGGTATAGCTGCCTTGGAGATGGGGGAAATGGAACCATTGTCTACTTTGCCCGGTCTCTCGGAGGACCCTTCTGTTGTGGGGTTGCTCAGGGTTGAAGAGCAACAGGTGCCAATTGCTACTACAACTGTGCACCAGTGGCAATATCGCACCAACCGAGACTCCCTGATTCCCATCCACAAGCTAATTCGTCAACTGGAGGGTCAAGGAGTGATCAGCAGAACCCACTCACCCTTTAACAGCCCCATATGGCCAGTGCGGAAGTCCAATGGAGAGTGGAGGCTGACGGTAGACTATCGTGGCCTGAATGAAGTCATGCTGCCCATGAGTGCTGCTGTGCCAGATATGCTGGAACTTCAATATGAACTGGAGTCAAAGGCAGCCAAGTGGTACGCCACAAGTGATATAGCTAATGCATTTTTCTCAATCCCTTTGATGGCAGAGTGCAGGCCAGTGCAAGACACACGAGATTTTGCATTTGTCTTTCCCATTCTCCTCCCCATCCCACCGGTGGAGCTGGGGGTGAGCGAGCAGCTGTGTGGTGCTCAGCTGCCAGCTGGGGCTAAACCACGACATGCAGGCAAAACCACAGGATGCCTCATTTTGTGTACCCTCTATATCCTGTGTCTTGAGCAGAGGAACGCTTACTCCTAACAGCTGATGTACTGGTCTGTACAGGTGGGGAATAGGACATATTCTCTTCAAGTTGCTGGAGATTCCTGGAGTGTTTCTCCACAGCCGAGATGAGGGAGGAAGAGAGACTCTCTTCATATTGCCAGCTGGCCAGTCACTTCATCCACTGTTGATGCCTCTTCACCTTTCCAGTCCATTACTGCCAGCGAGTTGGTGTATGATGATGGTGCGCTCCGTACAATCTTCTGTCACATGGGTTGTGTGCACTGGACTTCGTCAGGGTCTGTGGGTAACTGCATGTTGTCTGGGTCATAATAAACCATCTTCCACACGGCTAATTCCCTCAGGTACTGGATACCTCGTTCCATGGTGGTCCACTTGCCTGGGTGGCATGCAACATCTTCGCTGAAGGAATACCTTTCCCTCACACTTGACAGGAATTGTCTCCAGAGGCTGAGGGATTGCATCTTTTTCTCAATCGCCTTGTCAATGCCTCTTTCCCTAGACAGGGATCCCAGCTGTTTGGCTTCCTTATCCTGGCTACTGGCCCCGTTAGCCCAGCATCAGAGCAGCCCCTGGAAGGCGGCTGAAATCTTTTCTCATATCTCACAGTTCACTCAGGAACAGGGATTGAGTGATTACCTCTGGTTCAACCTCTTCTTCCTGTTCTCATGATTGTCCTGGTTCATCATCATCCTTTACTCAGCGAAGTAAATTTTTTTGTGTATTTCTTCTTGTGTATAGGGGCGACTGATACCACCATGGGTTCATTTTTTGGTTCAACTGCAGTGTCTGTCACTGAGGTTTGAGTAGCCACAGTGCCTGTCGCTCTGTTTTCCCTTTCTTCCCCCTCAGGGTGCTGCCTAATATAGAGTAGCGTTTGGTAGATACTAGCCAGAGCCCAGCACAGTGCAGTAAGTTGTGCCTCTTTGGAACAGCCACAGCATTTTCCTTTCAAATATTCTATCACTTTATCAGGGTCCTGTAGTTCTTTGGGAGTGAAGTTCCAGTCCATTGGAGGTGAAGTTCTCTAGATACCAGTCGATATTCTCTGACATTCAGAAAAGGTAGACTGAAACATAGGGGACTGAACATAGGCCATTTCCAGGATTTGATCTTTTGATTCAAGAGAATACTCTCTGACATAAATAGTATTTTCTGATTGGGATTCCAAATCCCACAAATAGTACTTAAAAAACCAAACCACTAAGAAAATATCAGCAGCAACATCTGGAGTGTGACTGTGCAGTATGTGCTGTTTATGTTTTAGATGGTTTGATTAATATTTTAACTCTGGGAACTCAGGCAACCAGGTTATCCAATTCTGATGGAGCAGGTTAAACAGCAAATAACTCCTGACACCCCTCTACACAGGGATATGAGTTCAGTGCACTTGAACACCGTGATAACTTTGAAAATATGTCAAGTGAAGAGGTATTATGAATTTTATTGCAAAATTTGTATCCAGCATTTCTGATTTCATCAGCACTGTCTAGATTTTCCAAGTAATTATTCTGAATGAACAAGAATGGTTTCCATGGGAATGTGCTAACATTTGAATGCAATTTTACATATAATAACGATGTGGAAGAAATTAGTAAAATATACAGTTCAGTGAGACAACTGTGACTGGTGATGTGATCTGAAAGAAAAACCAAGATAAATTGGAACTTTCTAGCCTTTTGAACAGCATGAATCACATCTCAACAAAGAAAATGTAACTCATAGCCACATACCAGCTTGTCAGCAATCCTGGAATTTAATTCAGGGAAAGGTGACTTTAGGACAGTATTGTTGCTTCTTGTTCCAACAGTAGTGTCCTATTTTGAGCATCATTGGCCTAGCCAGGACCACTAACAAATTAAAAATATATATTCTGGGCATCAGTCAGATGATATTGTATATGCTTCAGAGTTGAAAACTTAAGGTTAAACTGACTCCTCAAGGGATTGTAAATCAGTCACTTGATCTACACAGAATTATATTAACTACAGAAGACCAACAAGTTAACTACCACTCACAAGCACACCTTCATAATTTGGAGATACCACAGTTTGAAGTTATCAAGTCATGCTATTGAGCTGTGCTCTATAGCACATTCTTGCTGTAGAAAAAAAGTGTGGCATCACTCATCATTGTTGCTGTTTTCAAACCAGCAGGGAATCATCTGCAATTTATAAAAATCAAGTAACTTCACAGGCTTATCCACTAGACTTCATTCATAGGAGCAGGAACCTTCTTTCTATAGAGACTTGTCAATCAAAAAGAAAGACAGGATTCTGGCATAGTCAATATTTGCCTTTATTACTGAGAAATATATTTATCACGTGGATGTTTATTTCACCTGTTACCAAATGGCTATATAAATTCGGGAATGCACATAGAGAATCAGAATCATTTAGGTTGGAAAACACCTTTAAGATCATTGAGTTCAACTGTAAACATAACACTGCCAAGTCCACCAGTAAACCATAGATTCATACAATTATAGAATGGTTTGGGTTGGAATGGACCTTAAAGATCATCTAGTTCCAACCCCCCTGCTGCGGGCAGGGACACCCTCCACTAGACCACGTTGCCCAAAGACTCATCCAACCTGGTCTTAAACACTTCCAGGGAGGGGGCCTCCACAACCTCCCTGGGCAACCTGTTCCATTGCCTCACCACTCTCACAATAAAGAATTTCTAACATCTAATCTAAATCAACCCTCCTTCAGCTTAAACCCATTACCCCTTGTCCTGTCACTACACTCCCTGATAAACAGTCCCTCCCCAGCTTTCCTGTAGGCCCCCTTCAGGTACTGGAAGGCCACAATTAGGTCTCCCCGGAGCCTTCTTTTCTCCAGGCTGAACAATCCCAGCTCTCTCAGCCTGTCCTCATAGGAGAGGTGCTCCAGCCCTCTGATCAGCTCCGTGGCCCTCCTCTGGACTCGCTCCAACAGCTCCATGTCTCTCCTGTACTGGGGCCCCCAGAGCTGGATGCAGTACTCCAGGTGGGGTCTCACCAGAGCAGAGCAGAGGGGCAGAATCACCTCCCTCAACCTGCTGGTCACACCTCTTTTGATGCAGCCCAGGACACGGTTGGCTTTCTGGGCTGCAAGTGCACACTGCTGGCTCATGTTGAGCTTCTCATCAATCAACACCCCCAAGTCCTTCTCCTCAGGGCTGCTCTCAATCCATTCCTCGCCCAGCCTATAGTCATGCTTGGGATTGTGCTGACCCACATGCAGGATCATGTCCCTAAGCACCACATCTAAGCGTCTTTTAAATACCTCCAGCGATGGTGACTCAACCACTTCCCTGGGCAGCATGTTCCAATGCTTGACAACCCTTTTGGTGAAGAATTTTTCCCTAATATCCATTCTAAACCTCCCTTGGCGCAACTTGAGGCCATTTCCTCTCGTCCTATCACTTGTTACTTGGGAAAAGAGACCAACACCCACCTCACTGTAGCCTCCTTTCAGATAGTTGTAGAGCACGATAAGGTCTTCCCTCAGCCTCCTCTTCTCCAGGCTAAACAACCCCAGTTCCCTCAGCCACTCCTCATAAGACCTGTTCTCTAGACCCTTCACCAGCTTTGTTGTTCCTCTTTGGACACACTCCAGCACCTGAATGTCTTTCTTGTAGTGCAGGGCCCAAAACTGAACACAGTATTTGAGGTGTGGCCTCACCAGTGCTGAGTACAGGGGGACAATCACTTCCCTAGTCCTGCTGGCCACACTATTCCTGATACAAGCCAGGATGCTGTTGGCCGCCTTGGCCACCTGGGCACACTGCTGGCTCATATTCAGCCGGCTGTCAACCAACATCCCCAGGTCCTTTTCCTCTGGGCAGCTTTCCAGCCACTCTTCCCCAAGCCTCTAGCATTTCATGGGGTTGTTGTGACCCAAGTGCAGGATCTGACACTGAGCCTTGTTGAATCTCATACAATTGGCCTCGGCCCATCGATCCAGCCCGTCCAGATCCCTCTGTAGAACCTTCCAACCCTCAGGCAGATAAACACTCCTGCCCAACTTGGTGTCATCTGCAAACTTACTGAGAGTGCACTCAATCCCCTTGTCCAGATCATTGATAAAGATATTAAAGAGAACTGGCCCTAGTGCTGAGTTCTGGGGAACACCACTTGTGACTGGTCACCAACTGGATTTAACTCCATTCAGCACAATTCTTTGGGCCCGGTCATCCAGCCAGTTTTTTTACCCAGTAAATAGTACACCTGTCTAATCCATAAGCAGTTTTCTCCAGAGAATGCTGTGGGAAACAGTATCAAAGGCTTTACTAAAATCCAGATAAACAACATCCACAGCATTTCCCTCATCCACTAAGTGGGTCACCTTGTCATAGAAGGAGATCAGGTTAGTCAAGCAGGATCTGCTTTTCATGAACCCATGCTGACTGGGCCTGATCACCTCATCCTGTACATGCCACATGATGGCACTCAAGATGATCTGCTCCATAACCTTCCCCAGCACTGAGGTCAGACTGACAGGCCTGTAGTTCCCTGGATCGTCCTTCCAGCCCTTCTTGTAGATGGGTGTCACATTTGCTAACCTCCAGTCATCTGGGACCTCCCTGGTTAACCAGGATTGCTGATAAATAATTGAAAGTGGCTTGGTGAGCACTTCCACCAGCTCCCTCAGTCCCCTTGGGTGGATCTCATCTGGCCCCATAGACTTGTGTGTGTCTAAGTGGTGTAGCAGGTCTCTATCCATTTCCCCTTGGATTATGGGGGCTTCATTCTGCTCCCTGTCCCTGTCTTCCAGCTCAGGGGGCTGGGTACCCAGAGAACGACTGGTCTTTAATATTAAAGACTGAGGTAAAATAGGCATTAAGTACCTCGGCCTTTTCCTCATCCTTTGTCACTATGTTTCCCCATGCATCCAAAAAAGGATGGAAATTCTCCTTAGTCCTCCTTTAGTCGTTAATGTATTTATAGAAACACTTTTTATTGTCTTTTATGGCAGTAGCCAAATTAAGTTCTAGTTGGGCTTTGGCCCTTCTAATTTTCTCCCTGCATAGCCTAACAACATCCTCATAGTCCTCCTGGATTGCCTGCCCCTTCTTCCAATGGCCATAAACTCTCCTTTTTTTCCTGAGTTCCAGCCAAAGCAGGTCGTCTTCCCTGCCGGCCCATCTTTCGGCACATGGGGACAGCCTGCTCCTGCACCTTTACAATTTCCTTCTTGAAGAGTGTCCAGCCTTCCTGGACTCCTTTGCCCTTCAGGACTGTCTCCCAAGGGACTCTGTCAACCAGGGTCCTAAACAGGCCAGTCTGCCCTCTGGAAGTCTGAGATAGCAATTCTGCTAAACCCCCTCCTTACTTAATTCTCCAATTAACCACCACCCCACCCCCTTCCCACCCTTTGAAATAATATGCAGATATCATTCCCTTAGTCTGGACCATCCCTGTAAAATGTCTGTAAAATGTCCACAAATGTCTACAGAATGTCCATTGAATTCATTTAGCCCATGACTTTGGGCTCCATCTGTTATGGTGGTCACTCAGGACAGGAGAGGTGCTGTGTTGCGTGGAGTTACTGGACACCAAAACCAGCTCAGTTCAGGTCCACTGCTGCACCTGCACTGCTTCTTGTAAGGCTTGTTCTCCATTGGTTCAGGTGATTTCTGCTACAGTAATTCCTGTAACATGCAACTCAAATCATGGGTTACAACAATTTAAAGGTATTTCCATTACAATCTCCACCCCTGGTCCCTTTGGACCAGACCATTGGGTTTAACATTGCAATGAACTCCTCCCCTTGCCCCTGCTCCAGCTTGGACTTATCCACAGACTGCAGTCCCTTAGGGGTGTACCTGCTCCAAGTGGAGCCTTATCTATGAGCCACAGTCTCTCCAGGGGTACACCTGCTGTGGCATAAACTTATCCACAGCCACAGTCGCTTCGAGGTGCACCTGTTCCAGCATGGCCTTCTCCATGGGCCACAATGCCTTCAGAGATATACCTGCTCCAGCATGGCCTTACCCACAGCCACAGTCCTTCAGGAGTGAACCTGCTCCAACATGGCCTTAAAGAAGGCTGCAGTCTCTCCAGGGGAGTACCTGCTCGGTTGTGGACTTATCTATGGCCACACACTTTCAGTTGCTCCAGCATGACCTCATGCACAGCCACAGATGTTTCAGGGTGTACCTGCTGCAGCGTGGACTTATCCTTGAGCCTCAGTCCCTTCAGAGTGGTAACTGGAAATGCTCATAGTTCAGTCTTGATGTAAATTCATCATATGCATCTGACTTGATAATTTAATCATCTTTGTGTTGACCTTGTTACAAATGAGTAAAATAATATTAGAAAATGGAAGTAATTTTTCTATAAAAATGAGGTGACATTCTGTGCAGGAAATAATTACATAGCAAATATGTGGGATTTTGTTTTGTTTTCCCCATTGATATGATTAACAATTGCTCAGAAATTTGAGAAAGTAACCTAAACTTGGCCGTATCTGGAGCTGGAAATTTGATAGTCATCTTGCAATCCTGTGATGGGTTGACCCTGGCTGGAGGCCACGTGCCCACCAGAGCCCCTCTATCACTCCCCTTCCTCAACTAGACAGGGGAGAAAAAGTATAATGAAAGGCTTGTGGGTTGAGATAAGGACAGGGAGAGGTTGTTCACCAATTACCGTCACGGGCAAAACAGACCGAACTTAGAGAGGGAATTCATCTAATTTATTACCAAGCAAAACAGAGTAGAGGAATGAGAAATAAAACCAAATCTTAAAACAACTCCCCCACACCCCTCCCATCTTCCCGGGCTCAACTTCACTCCCGGCTTCAACCTACTCCTCCCTCAGTGGCACAGGGGGGCGGGGAATGGGGGTTACCATCAGTTCATCACACATTGTTTCTGCCGCTTCTTCATCCTCAGGGGGAGGACTCCTCTCATCGTTCCCCTGCTCCAGCATGGAGTCCCTCTCACGGGAGACAGTCCTTCATGAACTGCTCCAACATGAGTCTCTCCCACGGGGTGCAGACCTTCAGGAGCAGACTGCTCCAGAGTGGGGTCCCCCATGGGGTCACAAGTCCTGCCAGCAAACCTGCTCTAGCGTGGGGTCTCCTCTCCACGGATGCACAGGTCCTGCCAGGAGCTTGCTCCAGCCTGGGCTTCCCACGGGGCCACAGCCTCCTTCGGGTGCCTCCACCTGCTCCAGCGTGGGGTCCTCCACGGGCTGCAGGTGGAATCGCTACACCCCCTCATCCTTCCTCCATGGGCTACAGGGGGACAGCCTGCCTCACCATGGTCTTCACCACAGGCTGCAGGGGGATCTTTGCTCCAGCGCCTGGAGCACCTCCTCCCCCTTCTTCTGCACTGACCTTGGTGTCAGCAAAGTTTCTCACATCTTCTCACTCCTCTTTCTGGCTGCAAAATCTCCCCCTTAGGCTGTTTTTTTTCCTTCTTAAATATGTTATCACAGAGGCGCTACCACTGTGTGTTGGGTTTGCATGGCAAGGTTTTGGTAGTGGGGGGGGTCTACAGGGGTGGCTTCTGTGAGAAGCTGCTAGAAGTTTACCCTGTGTCTGATAGACCCAATGCCAGCCGGCTCCAAGACAGACCCACTGCTGGCCAAGGCCAAGCCAATCAGCACCTCTGTGATAACATATTTAAGAAAGGGGGAAAAAAACAGTTAGAGAGAGCTTTTTGCAGCCGGAGAGAGGAGTGAGAAGATGTAAGAAACTCTGCAGACACCAAGGTCAGTGCAGAAGGAGGAGGAGGAGGTGCTCCAGGCGCCGGAGCAGAGATCTCCCTGCAGCCTGTGGTGAAGACCATGGTGAAGCAGGCGGTCCCCCTGCAGCCCATGGAGGGAGGATGATGGGGAGTAGAGATTCCACCTGCACCCCATGGAGGACCCCACACCAGAGCAGGTTTGCTGGCAGGACTTGTGAACCCGTGGGGGACCCACGCTGGAGCAGTCTGCTCCTGAAGGTCCGCACCCCGTGGGAGAGACTCACGTTGGAGAAGGTCGTGAAGGACTGTCTCCCGTGAGAGGGACTCCATGCTGGAGCAGGGGAATGATGAGAGGAGTCCTCCCCCTGAGGATGAAGAAGCGGCAGATACAATGTGTGATGAACTAACCGTAACCCCCATTCCCCGTCCCCCTGTGCCGCTGAAGGGGGGCGGAGGTTGAAGCCGGGAGTGAAGTTGAGCCAGGGAAGATGGGAGGGGTGGGGGGAGGTGTTTTAAGATTTGATTTTATTTCTCATTCCTCTACTCTGTTTTGCTTGGTAATAAATTAAATCAATTTTCTCTCTAAGTTCGGTCTGTTTTGCTCGTGACGATAATTGGTGAGTGATCTCTCCCTGTCCTTATCTTGACCCATAAGCTTTTCATTATACTTTTTTTTCTCCCCTGTCTAGTTGAGGAAGGGGAGTGATAGAGGGGCTCTGGTGGGCACCTGGCCCCCAGCCAGGGTCAACCCACCACACACTGTCACTGATTGGCTCGGCCTTGGCCAGCAGCAAGTCCATCTTGGAGCCGGCTGGCATTGGGTCTGTCAGACACAGGGGAAGCTTCTAGCAGCTTCTCGCAGAAGCCACCCCTGTAGCCCCCCCACTACCAAAACCTTGCCATGCAAACCCTATACAACTCCATAAAGAAAGAAGAGCAAAGGTATTGGTTTATGAAAGCTATAGATTTATTATTATTATTTTTGTTGTTTTTATTAGTAATATTATTATTATTTTCTAGATAGTGGAAGAAATTACAATGCTTTGCTAGCTTATGTCTTTCACTATATTAATAATTTTTTTGGTAATACTGCATTTAAAAAAACCCAAACAAACAAAACCCAAAGTTTTTTTCTGTTTCAAAGAAAATTAGTAACTAATATACCCTTTGTGAGAGTCTACTTACCCACTCGTCTAAGATCAGGGCTTATTTGGTTTAGAAGTTTTTTCAAAGTGTTGCTAATGCAATGCTTTTAAAATTAAACATGCAGCTTGCTACACTGGAGTGCTTAGTAGAGTTATAAAATCTCATGTCTTGTGGTCTGGGGGGTCTTGGAGGTTTTGTGCTTTGACACATTACTAGAGTTGACAGATTACCAGAAATATTTAGTAAACAAACCAGATATTTGTACTTGTATGTGTATGTTTCCTGGCCTAGGTTTAGGGTAATCTGTTTTGGTTTGTTTTGTGTTTGTTTTTTTTTTCCTGGAGGAGATAGGGGAGTTGACAAAAGTCAGCTTATAGTACACAGTAACTGAAGAGGTTTCTTGCATTAAGCAAAATGTACTATTTGGAGTATCATTATTATTCATGCTTTTGTAAAGAGGCATAAAATTCACCACATTAAGACTGGAAACTTATGTGGTACTATTAGAGTTTAGATCTAGGCAGAGTCTAAAACATGTTATACCCTGTATCCAAATGCTTTTTTTGTAAAAGTGCTTACACTCACTTTAATATATAAATATATAAATGTGACGTGTGACTATTCTCTGATACAGGCAAAATGCATCTTTTTGCCCACCTCCATCCCATTTAAAATCTTTCACTGTGTTGAGATGTTGTCCCTATCCTTCAAAGAAACCACAATGGTAATTATTACCTGTTAAGATTTTTAGATGCAAATATAAAAGGCTCTCGGGTTGGGTTTTTTTATTGTGCTCGATTTGTGCCTGGGAAGATTTTGTTAAACCCTGCAGTGCTATTTCCTTGTCTTCTCTATACTCCTCCTCTCTTCTCCCTGTGGCTTCCTAATCTTCCTTGGTGCTACATCGATGAAGACAGCAGGCTCTAAAACTAATGCTAGCTTCTGGTGTAGCTTTGTTTCTTTTTGCACCTGCTTATAAAGTAGTGTACATGAATGTGTTGCTGTGTTGTAAGTAATATCTCTTCCTTCTTTTCTCTACTAGAATCACATAGGTTTACAACACCAGATAATTTGGTGATGCCAGCCTAGCTGTGTACCACTGGATGAAAAAACTCCTCCCAGAGCTACTTAAAGAGGCAGGATATGTTACCCACATGGTGGGGAAGTGGCATTTAGGGATGTACAGAAAAGAACGCCTTCCAACCCACATTACTTTGGTAAAGGTTAAATTTAACATGGGCATTAAACGTGGCGTTAAAAATTATGAGAAACTGCCTGATTCTTTGAAGAACAGCAAATTTATTATTAGTATATAAGTAAATCAATACTTGGGCATGTGTATTTCCAAAGTATAATTGCCTAAAATAAGATAGTGCCTTAAATGGATGCCCAAGATTTACAACTTATTGAAGAAAATATCATCATTATTGAGTGGTTCCAAAGAAAGCATTTCTCTCTTAAGATCTGCATTTAATTTTTCTCCATGATGGTTAGAAGATTTAAGGTGTAGTGATTTAAGGTGTAGTTTGTTTTTAGAAGTGTCTTTAATTTAAATGTTTTGTGCTAGATCAGACAGTAGACATCGCTTGCTCTGCAAATAATGTTACACTTCTAAAAGCTGATATTTTTAAAAAAGAGAAATAGATGTCATACTGTGAGAAACCGGACTGAAAGAACTTTTGCCTCAAAGATCGCTTTGCTCAAGCGGGAAACCCCTCCAGAGTGCGATAAGGACGATAAGGGCGATTGCCAGGTCATAAGCACAATTGCCGGGTCGTCGAGACTTTCAACTTTCGAAAAACCGCCTTGCCGGATCACGCGCCACGGAGTCAGATAACAGTCGTGTGAAGAATGGGGCTGGAACTGTGTGTACGCATGTGCAGGAACGTGGAAGCTGTGTCGTACGTGCCATTGTGAAGACCACCACCAGTATAAAAGGGGACTGGCCAAGATGAGGATGGCACGCCTTCGCCCACTGCCACAGAGCAAGAGATTTGGACCCTCCCGAGATGGACCTCCAAGACGCTGTGGACCCGCGCCATGCCTTCGTCCACGGGACGCTGTGGACCCGCGTCTTCATCCGCCGTCGCAGAACGAGAGATTTGGACCCCTTTCCCCCACCAAGACACCGTGGATCCGTGGCGGTGACTATTCTTGCGATTCTATCCCGGAGTCTTGCTTGGTTTTCTGCCTTTCTTTTCTGCCCTGTCCTATCGCTCTTATCAGTTACCTTCACCTTTTCTTTTTTACTCTTTCCATAATAAAAAAAACTGTTTCTGGTGTACGGCATTTGACCTCGTTTGTGTCTTAATCTCCCTCTTGGGATCGTATCGAAACCTCCCCGATATCAGATCAGGACACATACCATGCTGTGTTTGTACTCTGTGAACAGAGTAGCATTGGTTTCCCAGAGCCTGTGGCAAGGAAGATGATGTGAGAGACTCTATAAAAACAGTATCCAAAAGGTGTGTTACAGGAACTCACAAGTTATAAAGTCAAGCCCTCAGACTAAAAAAAAAAAAAAGTGCCAGAATTAGATTGTCCAAGTATGAGTGCGTTACAAAACAACTTGCAACTGCACATAGTTTATTCTTCCTCTCGCAAAGGTTCCTGTCCCAATATTGATTGGACGTTTAATAGTTTTGCAGGAGTATCACAGATATTATGTGAATCAGGCTATCTGCAATAAATCTCATTCTGTGTGGTACTGAATGCAATGTTGATAGTAAGATAGAGAGAAACTTAAGCTGAAGCCTGTGTTCCTCTTGTCTAACTTCAGGTACTTAAATGAAGAGCCTGGTTGTGCAATGTGTCCTTTATAGACAGTGGTGATTCAAACTTTAAGTGGGAAGGACTGTTCCCTTAGATTGTTTATCTCTTTCTTTTGACAATTTAGGGAGCTCGGGGCCATGTTTTTACGACTGAATTAAGCTAATATATATGGATCATAATATAATGGCTCATTGCTTAAATGTATCTGCCGCCTCCTACATTGACTGCCTGCTCCTGTCCCTTCACAGGAGCTTGGGATCTTTTTGACAGCATAGATGTAGATAGGCTGGTGCTCACTGTGAAATCTCACCCTGGGACTGAGCAGGCTCTTAATGCAGGGGCCTTAATACAGGCTGGCTCTAGGCATGGTTGTTAGGTGCTCAGCGTGACATTATTTTTCAGAGAATGTAGTAGTTCAATATCCTATAATGTTCATGTAATTCCAGTAGGTGTTGATTCCAACTAGGGACGTTTGATTCTTCGGCAACCTTGATGCAGCATCTCCTGCAAAGGGCACTCAAAATGTAAAAATGCAGCTTGCGACTCTGAGTATATTGATGTCTGCCCACAAAATCACTCTTTATGCTTTAAAATAAAAGCCATTTTTTCCCCTAAAAATGTATTAGAATTTTATATTTTATTTAAAATCATAGACTCATAAACTGGTTTGGGTTGGAATGGACCTTAAAGATCATCTAGTTCCAACCGCCCTGCTTCAGGCAGGGACACCCTCCACTAGACCACGTTGCCCAAAGCCTCATCCAACCTGGCCTTAAACACTTCCAGGGATGGGCCCTCCACAACCTCCCTGGGCATCCTGTTCCAGTGCCTCACCACTCTAACAGTAAAGAATTTCTTTCTAACATATAATCTAAATCGACCCTCCTTCAGCTTAAACCCATTACCCCTTGTCCTGTCACTACACTCCCTGATAAACAGTCCCTCTCCATCTTTCCTGTAGGCCCCCTTCAGGTACTGGAAGGCTGCAATTAGGTCTCCCCGGAGCCGCCTTTTCTCCAGGCTGAACAACCCCAACTCTCTCAGCCTGTCCTCATAGGAGAGGTGCTCCAGCCCTCTCATCAGCTTCGTGGCCCTCCTCTGGACTCGCTCCAACAGCTCCATTGTCTCTCCTGTACTGGGGCCCCCAGAGCTGGATGCAGTACTCCAGGTGGGGTCTCACGAGAGTGGAGTAGAGGGGCAGGATCCCCTCCCTCAACCTGCTGGTCACACTTCTTGTGATGCAGCCCAGGACATGGTTGGCTTTCTGGGCTGCAAGTGCACACTACCGGCTCATGTTGAGCTTCTCATCAATCAGTACCCCCAAGTCCTTCTCCTCGGGGCTGCTTTCAATCCATTCCTCGCCCAGCCTGTAGTTGTGCTTGGGATTGCACCGACCCACGTGCAGGTCCTTGCACTTGGCCTTGTTGAACTTCATGCAGTTTGCACGGGCCCACCTCTCCAGCCTGTCAAGGTCCCTCTGGATGGCATCCCTTCCCTCTAGAGTATCAACCACAGCACTTGGCTTGGTGTCATCCGCAAACTTGCTGAGGGTGCACTCAATCCCACTGTCCATGTCGCCGACAAAGATGTTGAACAGTGCCGGTCCCAGTACCAACCCCTAAGGGATGCCACTCGTCACCATTCTCCACTTGGACATTGAGCCGTTGACCACAACTCTTTGAGCGTGACTGTCCAGCCAATTCCTTATCCACCGAGTGGTCCATCCATCAAATCCATGTCTCTCCAATTTGGAGGGAAGGATGTCATGCGGGACAGTGTCAAATGCCTTGCACAAGTCCAGGTAGATGACGTCAGCTGCCCTTCCCTTATCCACCGATGCTGTAACCCCATCATAGAAGGCCACCAAATTTGTCAGGCACAATTTGCCCTTAGTGAAGCCATGTTTGGCTGTCACCAATCACCTCCTTATTTTCCATGTGCCTGAGCATAGTCTCCAGGAGGGTCTGCTCCATAATCTTGCCAGGCACGGAGGTGAGACTGACCGGCCTGTAGTTCCCCGGGTCTTCCTTTTTACCCTTCTTAAAAATGGGGGTTATGTTTCCCCTTTACCAGGCAGTGGGAACTTTGCCAGACTGCCAGGATTTCTCAAATATGATGGGCGAGTGGCCTGGCCACTTCATCCGCCAGTTCCCTCAAGACCTGCAGATGCATCTCATCAGGTCCCATGGACTTGTGCACCTTGCATAAAACTTCATTCTTTCTGTACATACTTTTTTGCACAAATAACTGTACTTCAAGCTGCTGAATAAAAATTTGAGTGAAATTCCTTCATTTTGGATTTTTGTCTCCCATTTTAATTTGATTTTGTGAAACTTCAGAATATAGTTTTCCAGACTCAGCTGTTTTTTCAGGGTATTGAGGAATAATTGTGAGATCTAATTTCAGAAGTAATAATTACTGAGATTTAAAAAGTTTTTGAAGAGTTTTGTTTGTGGTCAATAAAAAGCAAAGGCACTCAATAGTTAACAGGATATCCCCTGATAGGAGCAAATCTATACCTCTGGAATTTTTGCATAGTTTCTTTTGGGTATCTTTAAATAATAATGGTTTTTTTTCCCACTAGTTGATGTCAGCAGTGGATCAGAAATTACTTTGCAACTGACAGAATGTTTCATAATTGAATGTCTTCAAATAAATATTAAAAAAAAATCCAAACTTTCTAATAGAGAGAAAAGTCTTATGTGAAAATACAAATACACAAAATCATAGGTCATTGCCTTTGCTGTCAGTGCATTCGTTTAATGCTAATGTCTTTGATATAGTTATTAATAGAAAGTCATTGAACTGCTTTCAAAATGTTTTGTGTGTTTTGAAATTATTACTTGCATTAGCAATAAAGTCTGTGAAGTGTTAAATGTTGAGCTACTTAGACCTATCAAGGGATGTCACTACAGATCGTCAAATGTTGGATGTTTCAGCTCAAAACCACTAAAGTTTTGATGTTTATTTTTTTTACTTCCCCTCCCCAATGTATCGGTTTATATGACATTATATTGGTCCAATTACTTGTCATCTTTTCCTGTTCTAGGCTGTCTTATGTGGAGTGAGGGTTATTATTCTCATGACCATTGTGTCCTCATCAAAGCAAATAATGTAACACACTGCGCTCTGGACTTTTGAGAGGGAGAAGAAGTTGCAACTGGATTTAAAAACACGTACTCCACTAATTTATTCACAGAAAGAGTTATAGATCTTATAGCCAGTCATAAAACTGAAGAGGAACAGTCACCAGTTGTTACTTTGATAACTTTTAACACTAAAGAATGTTTAAAATAATATTAATGAAATATTCATGCAGAGACCTATGCTTCAGCTGTAAATCAGGGCTTTTTAGCAGAGTGCACAGTGACAGCTAAATGTGAGAACTAGCACTTATAAAACTTGCCTTGTCTCCTATCAGAATCAGTTTTGGCTGCACAACCCTGGCCTGCTACCCTTCTTCATTTCTTTTTTAATAATAAAAGGAATGAATTTATAGAAATTATTTAGCATTTAGTTTGCTCTTCTAAAAAGAGAATGGAAAGTTTAGTGGGAGAAGTTTCATAGAAAGAAACTCTGTGTTATGAAGAAAAGATACACTTGATGTTTTTCCACAGTTTCACATAAGTCCTTTATCAAAGTTTTAGTAGTTTATGCTTAGGGATTATAAGAAAGAAGTGTAAAAGAAATCAAAACACAAAGCCTGTACCTGTGGATGAATCGGGACTGCTTTTGCTGCAGTAACTTTGATGTTTAGTACTTCATGTTCAACTAATTTCCATTTTATCCCTTCCACCCCAGCCCCTCTTTCTCTACCTTGCTTTTCAGTCTGTCTGTGAACCTCTCAAGTCTCTGAAGAATAAATTAAACTGTATTCCTCTATTAAAGATGGAAACAGGCACCATTATGCAGGAATGGTGGCCCTTATGGATGAAGCTGTAGGAAATCTTAGTGATGCTCTGAAAAGATATGGTCTTTGGGACATCATAGTTCTTGTTTTCTCTACTGGTAAGTTAATTTAAATATTCTTTAGGTAATACCTTTAATATGGTGTTTAACAAGCTGACTGCAGAGACATCCGCCCCCTTTGTCCTTCCTCAATATATTTTGTAACTACAGAAGAGTGATGAAAGTGAAACAGAACTTTATAGCAGAAGGAGCAGTTTCCCCCCTCTCATGGCTATCTCAAGCATAACTAAAACAGCTCTGAAGAAGCATCTGTGGAAATAGGGGATACTCCTAATGGAGTAAAAACAGCATTGCAAAAACTGAGGAGTACGGTAAAGTTGGAGGCATCTTACTTGCCACTGTGGTCACTGAGTATCTGTCAGAAATGAATCCTTACTGAGAACTATCTACCAAATTAATTTGTCCTCAGCTATAGGTAGCTGTCTGATCAGTCTGTAAATTGCCACATGTTGCATGAGGCACAAACTGCCAGACAGCAAGCACTTTGAAGTCAAAACTCTTTCTTTCCCTTACTTTCATGTAACATGTAATTTTTGTCTTGCTTGAAATATTTTGCTGGCACCTTACTCCTATGAAGCAAAAGTCTGTTAATAAAAAAGCTTAATATGTGATGATACAGTCTAGGCTACCAAATTACAGGCTAAGTTTTTGTATGTATCAGTACATGATCTGGTTTCTAGATTATTAGGATAATGCAATTAATACATTACAAAGCAGTCTCCTTTATTTCCAAATTAGGAATGAAATGGAACCTTTTTGAAATACAGCTGCTTGGCTGGGTTTCAGGAAAATAGTTGTTCTTGTTTGGTTGGGACTTGGAAGTAGCCTTTCAATGCTTACAATTGCTCTTTTGCCCAGGCTTTACAGATTAGGGCTGTCAAAATGGCAAATTCATTTTCTGTGAACACTTAAAAAAACCCAAAACAACAAAAAAAACAAACCCCAAGTTTTGATGAAAATGCAGTGATGTGTTTTGAGTTTAGCAGCTGCTTTGTATAGGACTTGGAATCTTGGAATTTCATTTTAAGTCTAAACTGTTTGCCTTGTGGTGTTATATTTGTGTCCAGGTTTTGGCTCTAACAGGATTTGATAACTCTTCTATGCTTGTTTCTACTTATGATGTTTTCATATTTAGAACTGAAAGTAAGCAAAGCCATATGGAAAATGATAGCAATATTTATTCCATATGGAAAAAAAATCCAGTCTTTGCTGATGGGGTCCTGGTAGAGTTATTTCAGTAATGTTTGTTCAGTACATTGTGGAATAAAACTAAAGACATCTGAGTTGGTATTACGGGGTATGACTGAATTAAAAAGACAAATTTATTTTTTGTTTATAAACATTTTTTTCCAAACAATGACAGTATATTCTGCTTTTAACAGTAGTTATCTTGCAATGACTTACAGGTACATTTCAACAAGAGTCAGAATCTAGTGTCTTTCCTATCTAATGGGACTTGTATTGAGTTAATTGACATTTTAAACTGCCAGGAATGATATTTAAAATGATTGAAATTCAGGGAAATTTGGCCTAGATCAAGCAAATCAGAGGGCAGTGATTGATTTTTTCCAGTGTTCTCTCTTTGCTTCAATTATTCTTTACAGGTATAAAACATTGCATGCATTAAAGACCTGCTTTCCAAAAAACAAATGTTGGAACCATTAAGCATAAAAAAAAAAGGAAAAACTCCCATGAAATCTATTCAGCTTTTCTATATTATATGTATTGCTTTTGCAGATGGTGTGTTTTAAAATGTGCATTAGAAAGTGGTTGAAAAGAAACACGAGAGGGTCTGCAATTGGTGTCTTGTGCAGAGAGTTGTGCTATGTGAGATTTCTCTGCACAGCTTTCAAGTCCTTTGTAATTGGGAATCTTAGTGTCCACTGGTAGTTATATTGGTATATATTTATAGTATGGTATTACCTTCAGCTCTTGAGGGCGTGCCTGCTCAAGGAAGCTGTGCCCCCTCTTCCTGTCCCAAGTGCTCTCCTGGAACCTGTAGACCCTCCTCTTGCTTGGTATGGCAAAAGAGACACATTTTCCTTTAGGCTAAGGAATTGTCTCCAAGAAAGTTCTTCCCATGTTGTGGAGTTAAGAATCAATTTGAGGATTTAAATGAAGACTGCAATGGAGAATCTAGGGAAGGATAAGGTGTATCCATAATTTTAATGAGCAGTATCTATGTGTCTCCTCAGAATAGTAGTTAAAGACACAGGATCATAAAAGCACTCTCTGTTTCGTAATAAACCTGTGTAGTTTGATAACTGTAGTGTTGGAAACCTGTAGAGAAAAAAGAAGTGACGATCCTACTTTTGCAGTAGATTTTACTAGATTCATTACTATTGCCTGTTTAATTGTGACCAAAATTCACACTTGGATGTTTGCATCTCAGTCCTTCAAAATTCACCAAAAAAAAAAAAATAGATTGCAGTGATCATTTGCTATTGTGTGCTATATCAAGTAGCATTGCAACAAACATACAGTCTTCCAGTCGATTCCTTCAATGTGAAGTGTCAACCCCAAAATTAGAGATTTCTTTTTAGTGGGTGCTCATTGAAATACTCTAGGAAACAATATAATCTTTGCTCTCATGGTAGATTTGTTTTTATTAAACTCTTTTGTGTTTCTCCCTATTTGTATATGTTATGGCTCAGCCAGGATTCCCTTAAAAACATGCCAGTTGGCAGATGGAACTACTGCACATTTTAAAAGGGCCTTTAAAGTTCTTTAAAGTGACCTGATGGAAATACTCGGCCAAGAATGAAGTAATCCGATCATTAGCAAAGTCTGACTCCATCAGAGTAAATCAACATCTCTAGTGTCTTTTTGAACAGATATACAAGCTACATGTACAGGTAAATAAGGGGAAAAAAAAAAAAAAAGATGAGCGAGTTCAATGGTGTCCTGGTTTCAACTCAGAGTGTTAATTTTCTTCATAGTAGCTAGTATGGGGATATGTTTTGGATTTGTGCTGGAAACAGTGTTGATAATATAGAGATGTTTTTGTTATATACACCTGTTGTTGTTGAGCAGTGCTTACACAGAGTCAAGGCCTTTTCTGCTTCTCGCACTACCCTGCCAGCAGGATGGCTGGGGGTGCACAAGAAGATGGGAGGAGACACAGACAGGACAGGTGACCCAAACTGACCAAAGGGATATTCCATACTATATGACATCATGCTCAGTTTATAAGGAGCTTGGGGGAAGAGGGGGGGGGGGGGTGGCGTTGGGAGTGATGGCATTTGTCTTCCCAAGTAACCGTTACGCGTGACGGAGCCCTGCTTTCCTGGGGATGGCTGAACACCTGCCTGCCCATGGGAAGTGGTGAATGAATTCCTTGCTTTGCTTTGCTTTGCTTGTGTGCGTGGCTTTTGCTTTACTTATTAAACTGTCTTTATCTCAAACCATGAGTTTTCTCACTTTCACTCTTCCAAATCTCTCCCCCATCCCGATGGGGGGAGTGAACAAGCAGCTGCGTGGTGCTCAGCTGCCGGCTGGGGTAAAACCACGACAAATGGTATGTAGTGTTATGTTTGTGTATCAAGTAGCAGCTTGAAAAGTCTTGACTGGTGCAATATAAAATAGAATTTGCTTTTATAGAGCACCTTTTATACTGTAGATACAAGTAAGCCTATGCTAATGAGATCAGTGGTGAAAATTAAGTTATTGCCTGTACAAGCAAACAAATAAAAATGAATGCAGCGATGTCTTGGGTACCCACAGCCATTTATCCATTTGAAATCAAAAAGAATGAGATGTAGGGTTTATTTTTTTCTTTTTAGGAAACATAAGAGAATATATCTACAACTTTCCTGAAAACAACTCAATGTCCAAGTGAAGATCAGTGACTAGTGGCATTCCTCAGGGGTTGGTACTGGGACCGGCACTGTTCAACATCTTTGTCGGCAACATGGACAATGGGATCGAGTGCACCCTCACCAAATTTGCCGAGGACACCAAGCTCTGTGGTGTGGTTGATACTCTAGAGGGAAGGGATGCCATCCAGAGGGACCTTGACAGGCTGGAGAGGTGGGCCCGTGCGAACCACATGAAGTTCAATAAGGACAAGTGCAAGGTCCTGCATGTGGGTCGGGGCAATCCCAAGCACGACTATAGGCTGGGCGAGGAATGGATTGAAAGCAGCCCTGAGGAGAAGGACTTGGGGGTATTGATTGATGAAAAGCTCAACATGATCTGGCAGTGTGTGCTTGCAGCCCAGAAAGCCAACCGTGTCCTGGGCTGCATCAAAAGAGGTGTGAGACCCTCCGCTCTTGTGAGACCCCACCTGGAGTACTGCATCCAGCTCTGGGGGCCCCAGTACAGGAGAGACATGGAGCTGTTGGAGCGAGTCCAGAGGAGGGCCACGAAGCTGATGAGAGGGCTGGAGCACCTCTCCTATGAGGACAGGCTGAGAGAGTTGGGATTGTTCAGCCTGGAGAAGGCTCCAGGGAGACCTTATAGCAGCCTTCCAGTACCTGAAGGGGGCCTACAGGAAAGCTGGAGAGGGACTGCTTACAAGGGCATGTAGTGATAGGACAAAGGGGTAATGGGTTTAAACTGAAGGAGGGTCGATTTAGATTAGATGTTGGGAAGAAATTCTTTACTGTGAGAGTGGTGAGGCACTGGAACAGGTTGCCCAGGGAGGTTGTGGAGGCCCCCTCCCTGGAAGTGTTCAGAGCCATGTTGGATGAGGCTTTGGGCAATGTGGTCTAGTGGAGGGTGTCCCTGCCCATGGCAGGGGGAGTTGGAACTAGATGATCTTTAAGGTCCCTTCCAACCCAAAGCATTCTATGATTCTAAGATGACCTTGATTTAAAATAACTAAAAGTCATAAAAAGCATTCAAGTGGTGCAAATTTACGTCAGCACTATTAACACTGGCTTAGAATCCAAGTTTTGGTTCAAATGTAGACCTATGACTTGAGGTACGAAGTGGGGATTTGGTGTACAAAGCATGTGTTTGTAGTTTTTGCAACATATTATAAGTAATTTGGGTGGGAACTTGCTTACATGGGAGCAAAGGGATCCAACCTCTAATTTCAGTTCTGTATGAAAGCTACTATCCTTTGCTTTATTTAACTTTCAGCTTTTAAATATGCTAAATAATTTTAAAGCAAAACTCCTTACTGCTCTTCCTTCCAATATATCTGTTAATTCTTAAATGTGTATTAGCACTGTAGTGTCGGTAGTTGCCATAAGAGGGCTTTGAACAGTAAAATATGTGGAACTTTTCTCTTCAAGCCTTGGTTTACATTGCTAAGAGGAAACCACATAAATCCTTTCCATAATAGAGCATATGATAGCGATGACTGTTTTCACTCCAAAAGATGGTCTTTTTATCATTTTAGAATTATGATTAATATGAGCACAGATTGTCTTGGACATACTGACGTTTATAGTCTCTTTCTCACACATACCCTTAGATTTTTTTTTTCAAAAATTTTATATATTTTTTCTTAATAAAGATGACTTCTCAGTCTTTTTTTGTCTTTTTTTTTCTTTTTTTGTTTTTCATTCCAGTATATTGTGGCTTTTGTCTAATAAAATATTGGGGGGTTTTGCTTTTTTCCAGCTTCTACTTTGGTAGAAACCAGGGATCTGACTTTCACTGGTTCCTTGAGGGCACTTTTTTTATCTTCTCCCCAATTTATTTGTTCCTGAATAAACTTCTGGTCATTTTATTTTGCTGGTAAGGGACTTTAGAGGAACTTTTAATTCTAGATTGTTGTCACAGGTGAATTATTAAAAGAAGTCATCATTATAGGACTAACTAAAAGGGTTTTATTAATGATCAAATGGTAATTAATCAATGGTTGAATGAAAATCAATTGGCAATCAAATGGTGATTAAGCAATAATTGAATGTTAGTTAAACAGTGATCTGACGATGATGTAATTTTGATTTAGACAGCAGTCAAACACTCTACTACTTACTACACTTCTAATAATTAAGCTATAGCTGGATATATATAAATGTCACTATCATACGATATACTTTTAGGCCTAATGTAAAATGTCACTTACTTTGTTATAGATATCAGATGCCGGGTAAGGGGTCTCTCAACCTCGAGAAGTAACTTTGAGAGGTGTCCCTACTCAAGGGGGAGATCACCGCCATGCAGCCTGCTGCCATACAGGAGAGCTCAATGGGCTCAGAGGGGCTACAAATTTTTATGAAGTGATTGACTCACAGTCAAACACACACACCCCCTTTGGTGTATGTGCACATGTGCAGCTGTAGCAGTTTTAGTTTGGTCTAGTCCCAGCTCAGGCTGGTACTGTTGGCTCCTGATAAGACATGGCCTAGGGTCCTTAGTTCCTGAGAAGATATGACCTAGCACAGTTCTCACGGTTTGCACAGCAGGGCTGACTTCAGTCAGGCCTTACTTGTTGGTGATGCCTGAACCAAAGTACTGTTCACTCAGAGTGGCTGCATCCATCACAATTGTCCGAGCCAACTGAAGGACCAATTGGCTAGAGCACTTATTCTCTGGTTGTGTTATTAGAGGTGCTAATTTTGAAGATTGTGTTGTCAGACAGATATTTTTTTTTTTTTAGTAAACCTGCTCAATTACAGATCTGAAGACCTACTTCAATTGGTCCTCTCAGGAGGTTCTGAAAAGTTCAGTGCATTAGTCAGCAAGGAAGGTGCCTGAGAATCTACTGCCTGAGCATCTACTGCTTCCTAAAGAGGAAATAAGCACAGGTGTCTTAGCTGCAAGCAACTTCAATCAAATAAGTTATTTGAGTCCATAAATTCTCAAATACTACGTTTCTATCTAGATTATTTAAACTTGTTATTATATACGCAAAAGGTACATATGGTCACTGTACTTGCATTGGTCAGAGTTATTGCATGCTGATGATAAATAATGAAAGGTGCATGTTTTTAGTGTTTCATACTCCAGTGCTGGCTTTTATTCTTTTTTTAGACTTTTTCCACATTAAAGTATGAATGGTAAGAATAAATATTTTTAGAAATAAAAGAATATCTTCTCTGCAGTGTCGTGTGTTGCTGACATGGTTTAGCCCCAGCTGTCAGCTGAGCACCACACGGCCGCTCGCTCACCCCTCCCCTGGCAGGATGGGGAGAAGGATGGGGAGAAGAATGGGAAGACAAAGCCAAAGCCTCCTGGGTTGGGATAAGGACAGTTTACTGGGACAGTAAAATGAGAGGGAAATAACAACAACAGTACTTAGAATATACACAAAGGGCGATAACACAAGGCAATTTACCAATCCAACGACCGAATGGACGCTCAGCCCACACTCAAACCGACCCACCTCTTCCTGACTAGCCCCCTTTTATGGTGAGCATGACGTCACGTGGTATGGAATAGCCCCCGGCCAGCTTGGCTCACCTGTCCTGGCTCCTTGTGAAAATTAACTCTATCCTAGCAAAAACCAGGACATGCACACAGCATGAGGAATAAAAAAAAGGAGCTAGAAGCTTTGACCCAGTCCCAGAGCTAGGACATCATTGGCATAAGTGAAACCTCGTGGGATGAGTCCTTTGATTGGGATGCTGTGATAGACAGTTATAGACTCTTCAGGATGGATAGGCAAGGCAGGCAAGGTGGGTGGGTGGTGCTGTATGAAAGGGAGGGATTAGATTGTATGGTGCTTGCAGTTGGGGAATTGAGAGCCTCTGGGTAAGGAAGAAGGGGAAAGCAAATAAAATGGATGTTGTTGTGGGAGTCTACTATCAACCACCCATCCAAGATGATGACACCAATGAATCATTCTATAAGGAATTAAGGGATATCTCTAGATCAGCTGCCCTTGTCCTTATGGGTGATTTTAACTTCCCAGATGTCAACTGGGAATATCATACAGCAGACACAAACAGATTGTCCTGGTTTTCGGTTGAGATAGAGTTAATTTTCTGTGGTGGGTTGACCTTGACTGCATACCAGGTACCCACCAAATCCCCTCTATCACTCCCCCTCCTCAGCTGGACAGGGGAGAGAAAATATGATGAAAGACTCGTGGGTCAAGATAAGGACAGGGAGAGATCACTCAGCAATTACTGTCACGGGCAAAACAGACTCAACTTAAAAAAAATTAATCCAATTTATTACCAAGCAAAACAGAGTAGAGGAATGAGAAATAAAACCAAATCTTAAAACACCTCCCCCACCCTTCCCATCTTCCCGGGCTCAACTTCACTCCCGGCTTCAACCTACTCCCCCTCAGTGGCACAGGGGGACGGGGAATGGGAGTTGCGGTCAGTTGATCACACGTTGTTTCTGCCACTCCTTCATCCTCAGGGGGAGGACTCCTCACATTCTTCCCCTGCTCCAGCGTGGGGTCCCTCTCACGGGAGACAGTCCTTCACGAACTTCTCCAGTGTGAGTCCTTCCCATGGGCTACAGTTCTTCACGAACTGCTCCAGCGTGGGTCCCCCACAGGGTCACAAGTCCTGCCAGAAAACCTGCTCCAGATTCTCTGCTCCAGTGCCTGGAGCACCTCCTCCCCTTCCTTCTGCACTGACCTTGGTGTTTGCAAAGTTTCTCACATCTTCTTACTCCTCTTTCGGGCTGTAAAAGCTCCCCGTAGGTTGGTTTTTCCTTGTTAAAAATGTTATCACAGAGGCGCTACCACCATCACTGATTGGCTCGGCCTTGGCCAGCAGCGAGTCCATCTTGGAGCCGGCTGGCATTGGCTCTATCGGACATAGGGGAAGCTTCTAGCAGCTTCTTGCAGAAGCCACTCCTGTAGCCCCCCCGACTACCAAAACCTTGCCACAGAAACCCAATACATTCCACCCCTCGCCTCTGTGAATCACATATTTAAGAATAATCATTAAAATACACATTCACCACACAAACTTCACAAACACCAAATTACATCAACAGGAAAAAAAAAAAAAAACAAAACCAAAAACGAATTCCTCACACCAAAATCAAAATAACATCATCACAACACCAAACAAAAATGGACAATTTATACACACAATCCACCCCTTGTTCCTTCACCACAATTATTTCGCTCTCTAGCTATGCTCAGTGCATGTTTTGCCTATTACCTCTTCCAATTACTATCCTTATCTTGAATTTCTCGTGACCCTAGTTGGGAGGCAATAATGACTGTGGTGGGCTGACCATGGCTGGAGGCCAGGCGCCCACCAGAGCCACAGTGGGTCCATCTTGGAGCCAGCTGGCATTGGCTCTATCAGACACAGAGGAAGCTTCTAGCAGCTTCTCGCAGAAGCCACCCCTGTAGCCCCCCCACTACCAAAACCTTGCCACACAAACCCAATACATTTTCACAAGAAGCTGGGAGGGGACTCAGCCAGGATAGCTGACCCAAACTAGACAAAGTGATATTTGATATTATGATGTCATGCTCACTATAGAAGGGGGGAGCTGGCCAGGGAGGATAGATCAATGCTTGGGGCTGGGCTGGGCATTGAGTTCCAGGCGGTGAGCAAATTGCCTTGTGTTATCACCCTTTGTGCATATTCTAAGTACTGTTGTTGTTATTTTCCTCTTCCTTTGCTGTCTCAGTAAACTGTCCTTATCTCAACTCATGAGTTTTACCTTTGTCTTCCAATTTTCCTCCCCATCTCACCAGGAGAGGGAAGGAGTGAATGAGTGGCCGTGTGGTGCTTAGCTGCCAGCTGGGGCTAAACCACGACAGTACTTTTTGGTGCCCAATGTGGGGCTATTATTGCTATGTCTCCTGAATGTGTTTCAGGTCTTTTCACTTCCAATGGTTTGGAATTTCACTCCCAAACTACAGGAGCCCAATGAATTGATAGAATATTTAAAAAAAAAAAAAAATGCTGTGGCTATTCCAAAGAGGCAAAACTTACCACACTATGTTGGTCCCTGGCCAGTATCTACCAAACACTGCTCGATAGTAGGCAGCACTCTCAGGGGGAAGAGAGGGAAAACAGACTGACAGGCACTTTGGCTACTCAAACCCCGGTGACAGACACTGTAACTGAACTGAAAAACCAACCCGTGCCGGAATCAGTCGCCCCTATACACAAGAAGAAATACACAAAAGAAAATCAGTTCACTTACATTGTGGTTTAGCACCGGTTGGCAACTAAGCACCACGCAGTCGCTTGCTTACTCCCCACCGGCATGATGGGGGAGAGAACTGGAAGAGTGAAAGTGAGAAAACTCATGGGTTGAGATAAAGACAGTTTAAGAGGACAAACACAAAAAGGAAAATAATAATAATAATAATAATATACAAAACACGTTATCAACAGCACAAATTCTTATCACCCAAAATCGATGCTAGTACAGCTTAGTAAGGGATGACAATGAACCAGGACCACCACGAGAATAGGAGGAAGAGAGAGAACCAGAGGTAATCACCCAATCACTGTCCCCGAGTGACCTGCAAGATATGTGAAAGTATTTCAGCCACCATCCAGGCAAGCAGATTGTTACCTGGCAGCTCTGATGCTGGGATAACGAGGCCAGTAGTCTGGAATTAGAGGGTAGGGAAGCCAAGCAGCTGGGATTCCTGACTAGGGAAGGGGGCATTGACAAGGCGACTGGGAAAAAGACACAAGCCCTCAGCCTCTGGAGGCAACTTCACAGATTCACAGATTCACAGATTGGTAGGGATTGGAAGGGACCTCTGGAGATCATCTAGTCCAACCCCCCCTACTAGAGCAGGATCACCTAGAGCGGGTTGCACAGGATTGTGTCCAGGAGGGTTTTGAATATCTCCAGAGAAGGAGACTCCACAACCTCTCTGGGCAGCCTGTTCCAGTGCTCTGTCACCCTCAAAATGAAGAAGTTTTTTCTCATGTTCAGATGGAACTTCCTGTGTTCCAGTTTGTGCCTGTTGCCCCTTGTCCTGTTGCTGGGCACCACTGAGAAGAGTCTGGCCCCTTCCTCCTGACATCCACCCTTCAGATATTTATAAGCATTGAGAAGATCCCCTCTCAGTCTGCTCTTCTCCAGGCCTTCTCAGCCTTTCCTCATAAGAAAGATGCTCCAGTCCCCTATTCATCCTCGTAGCCCTCCGCTGGACTCTGTCCAGCAGTTCCTTGTCTTTCTTGAACTGGGGAGCTCAGAAATGGACACAGTACTCCAGATGTGGCCTCACCAGGGCAGAGTAGAGGGGAAGGATAACCTCCCTCGACCTGTTGGCCATGCTCTTCTTAATGCACCCCAGGATACCACTGGCCTTCTTGGCCACGAGGGCACACTGCTGGCTCATGGAGAGCTTGTTGTCCACCAGGACTCCCAGGTCCTTCTCTGCAGAGCTGCTTCCCAGCAGGTCAACCCCTAACCTCTACTGGTGCATGGGGTTTTTCTTCCCTAGGTGCAGGACCCTACACTTGCCCTTGCTGAATTTCAAATGGTTCCTCTCTGCCCAATTCTCTAGCCTGTCAAGGTCTCGCTGAATGGCAGAGCAGCCTTCTAGTGTGTCAACCACTCCTCCCAGCTTTGTATCATCAGCAAACTTGCTGAGGATACACTCTGTCCCATCATCCAGGTCATTGATTGTGGTGTATGACAGGCACGGACTCAGTAGGGTACAAGTACAGAATCAACTTTATTACAGAATTTCCTGATTATATAGTATTTCTTGCTAAAAGGGGAGGCTCTTTTATTCCCCAGTCATCACCCGATTCGTGTTCCCCGCAAGATCTGCTATTTTTTTTTTCTCTTCCACCTGGCAGGCACCTGGTTGTCTGTTCTCAGCTCCTTATCTCCTGGATTCGGCCAGTCACATGTTATTTACGAGCTACTGAAAAATGCAAGGCCTGTTCTGTGCATATCTTTTCTTTGAACCGCTGTTTTTTGCTGCTTTAACGCACAGGTCGAAATCGCACGCTTCCCATGCCATCTTTATTAGCTAAAGTGTTGTTCTCCACAATTGATGAATATGTTGAATAAGACAGGACCCAATACTGACCCTTGGGGCACGCCACTAGATACAGGCCTCCAACTAGACTCCGCACTGCTTATCACAACCCTCTGGGCTCTGCCATTCAGCCAGTTCTCTACCCACCTCACTGTCCACTCATCCAACCCACACTTCCTAAGCTTGCTAACAAGGATGTTATGAGAGACAGTGCCAAAAGCCTTGCTGAAGTCAAGGTAGACAACATCCACTGCTCTCCCTTCATCCACCCAGCCAATCATGCCATCATAGAAGGCTATCAGATTGGTCAGGCATCATTTCCCCTTGGTGAATCCATGCTGACCAATACCAATAACCTTCTTCTCCTCCACATGCTTATTGATGACATCCAGAATAAGTTGCTCCATCACCTTTCCAGGGATGGAGGTGAGGCTGACTGGCCTGTAGATTCCCAGGTCCTCCTTCTTGCCCTTTTTGAAGACAAGAATGACATTGGCTTTCCTCCAGTCCTCAGGCACCTCTCCTGTTCTCCATGACCTTTCAAAGATGATGGAGGGTGGCCTCGCAATAACATCTGCCAGCTCCCTCAGCACTCATGGGTGCATCCCATCAGGGCCCATGGATCTGTGGGTGTCAAGTTTGCCTAGATGTTTTCTAATGTGATCCTCCTCAACCAAGAGAAGGTCTTCCTTTTGCAAGACTTTCTCTCCCCTACCTCCAGGGTCTGGGTTTCCTGAGGACCAGCCTTAGCAGTCAAGACTGAAGCAAAGGCGGCATTCAGTAACTCCGCCTTCTCTGTATCCTCTGTCACCAAGGCACCCACCTCATTCAGCAGTGGGCCCACATTTTCCCTAGTCATCCTTTTGCTGCTGATGTATTTGAAAAAGCCCTCCTTGTTGTCCTTGACATCCCTTGCCAGATTTATATGCAAGTGGGCCTTAGCCTTCCTTGTTGCATCCCTACATTCCCTGACTACATCCCTATATTCCTCCCAAGTGGTCAGTCCCTTTTTCCACATTCTATAAACTTCCTTCTTCCCTTTGAATTCTTCCAGAAGCTCCTTGCTCATCCATGCAGGTCTCCTGCCTCCTTTGCTTGATTTCCTACTCTTCGGGATGCACCGATCTTGAGCTCAGAGGAAGTGGTGCTTGAATGTTCACCAGCTCTCTTGGACCCCCTTGCCTTCTGGAGCCCTAACCCATGGGATTCTCCCAAGCAGGTCTCTGAAGAGGCCAAAGTTAGCTTTCCTGAAGTCCAGGGTTGGAATCCTACTTATTGCCCTGCTCCTTCCACGCAGGATCCCGAACTCCACCATCTCATGGTCACTGCAGCCAAGGCTGCCCCCATCCTTCACATCCCCAACCAATCCTTCTTTGTTTGGTAGTACAAGGTCTAGCAGCACGTCTCTCCTCATGGGCTCCTCCACCACCTGTGTCAAAAAGTTGTCATCAATGGTCTGCATATGACATCATGTTCCATATATAACTAGGAGGTTGGCTGGGAGGCGAGCCAGGTTGGTTTCTTGTGGAGCATCAACTTCAGGTAGTGAGAAATTATGCTGTTCATCACTTGTATACATTTTTTTAATTATTATTATTATTATTATTTTCCTTTTTTTGTTTTGTCCTATTAAATTGTCTTTATCTCGGTCCACAGGGTTGGTTTTTTATTTTTCCATTTTCAGTTCTCTTCCCCCATCCCACTGGGAGGGGGGAGTGAACAAATGGCTGTGTGGTTGTTTTAGCTGCTGACCAGGTTAAACCACAACAAATGGCAATTCCAAACTTTTTATATCTGTCGGCTTAATAAATTACCTCTTTTTCAACTTTGTGAAACTGTCTCAGTGAAGATCCTTTAGGGGGCTCTGACAGGCAAACGTTGATTCTGATAAATGGCTACACACATAATCCTTTAGACATAAACCATTGACCAAGTCTGGGACTAAGACTGGACCTAGTTGCACCTAGGCTCCTCTCTGAAAGGGAGTTTAGAAAGCAAGGGAGCCCTTTCTGAACCTCATGACTCAACGGGAGAGCTTCCCTCAGCCACACAGCAGGCTCATACTCTTACACGACAGTAAAATTGGCATCACAGACAGGATTGCCATGGATAAACTGCTGTGAAAATATGTGTGCACCATCCCAAGCAGGAATAGAATGGGCCCAAACATCTTGGGAACAAAAGATTAAAAAAGGTAAAGGCAAAAGAATTGTTTGTGCAGTGTCTGAGGCTTTCTTATCTTGTGTGCAAAAGGAAATTAAAAGGTCCCCTCCCCCTGAACAAATTGCAGATGTAGAATATGCCTCTTTGAAGTCAGAAAATGAAGTATTGAAAATATCATTGACCTTTGAAGAGAAAAACAGAGAGAAATTCAGGACACGAGTAGATGCCTTCATGATTGAAAACCAAAGCTTAAAAACAGCATTAGCCTCAGCTGAAAGGCGAGGAAAAAAAAATGCAGGAAAAATTAAATCTTTTACTAAATCAAATGTCATCCTCCGTCTCGGCTAAACAAATATGCAAATTAATACACTGTGCAGATCCTGAGACATGGGATGGAGACATCTGGTATGATAATGATAATGATGAACTAGTGGAAGATTCTGATCTTAAACCAGAACCCATGCCTATACGACCATTGATCAAAACTGAAACTACAAATGAGGGGGATGACGATGTTTGTACTACTGTATGCACCATTCCCTGGTCTCCTGCTGAATTAGCAAAGTTACAGGAAAAGTATTCCAGGAATCTGGAGGATTCCAAGACAGAATATGTGTGGCGAGTCTCCCTTACAGGGGAAGACCGAATCTTACTGAGCAAGGAAGAAGCTGAAGGCTATTGGGGTCCTGGAGCATTTTTAACTACTACACCGGGCAATCATAATTATTCATTAACAGTGTGGGCTGCCAATTGGACTGGCAGCATAGACCCACGAGACAGAGGAGAACCCCTTGTTATCAAAAACTCAGGATTCTCCAACTTGATTGCATCTGTACAAAAGGCAGCCTGCATACAAGCAATGTATGAGAGGGATGTGTTAAGGAGATCCCCAATGCTAGCCCCTATTGATCCACTAACGTTAACTCCCTTTATCTGTGGCCTCCTGGCTAGCATAAAGACATATGTAGCTAATTCCCAGGACCATATAGAAACTACTCGTGACGTGAATGCTGCCATGGCTGCCGCACAGCCCCCACGGGAGCAGGTCCATGTACCCACTTGGAGTGAGTTTGTACCAGAGATAGTGAATTATGGACGCCGCATGGGTTGAATCAGATTGACCACTGGGAAACTGCCAGAACCACCCCTTCGATGAGTTCATCAGGTCTACACCACTAAGCCTAAAGCAGAGTTCAAACCAAAGTTTGATAAGGAACGTAATGATCTGTGGCATAGAGCCTTGGCGATGGGAGTGCCACGACAGTTACTATATGGCACATCAACCACAAACCTCGAAGCTTTAATACAATCACTAAGCCAAAGAAATGATTCAGCAGGGACAAGCCAGATGGCAGGAAATAGACTCCTGTTAGACCCATGCCCTCAGCCCTGCAGCAGGTCCTAATTGATTTAGCAGATACCCCAACAAAAATCTTTCATCCCTGGGGAGGACAGTGAACTACCCTGTCCAGCAAGTGCTAACTATACAATAGCTCTTTGATAAACATCACTGTCCTGGTTCTGGCAAGGATAGAGTTAATTTCACAAGGAGCCAGGACAGGTGAGCCAAGCTGGCCGGGGGCTATTCCATACCATGTGACATCATGCTCACCATAAAAGGGGGCTAGTCGGGCAGGGGTGGGCTGAGCATCCAGTCGGTCCGTAGGTCAGTCGTCGGATCGGTAAATCGTTCTCTGTTATCACCTATTGTGAATATCTGTTATCAGCACTGTTGTTGATTGTTTTCACTCTCCCTTGCTGTCCCAGTGAACTGCCCTTATCCCAACCCTCGAGGCTTTGCCGTTGTTTTTCCGTTCTCCTCCCCATCCCGCTGGGGGAGGGGTGAGTGAGCAGCGCATAGCACTTAGCTACTGGCTGGGGCTAAACCACGTCCTTTTTGGCGCCCAATGTGGGGCTCGAGAAAATCGAGATAAGGATAGTAATTGGAAGACGTAACGGGCAAAACATTGACTGAACGTAACTTGAGAGTGAAATAGTGGTGAAGGGACAAGAGGTGGATTCTGTGTGTATTGTCCACTCTTGTTTGGTGTTGTGATAGTGTTGTTTTGATTTTGGTGTGGGGAATTCTTTTTTCTTTTTCCTCATTGATGTGATTAGTGTTTGTGAAGTTTTTGTGTTGAATGTATATTTTAATGATAATTCTTAAATATGTGATTCACAGAGGTGAGGAGTGGAATGTGTTGGGTTTGCGTGGTAAGGTTTTGGTAGCGGGGGGGGGGTCCACAGGGGTGGCTTCTGTGAGAAGCTGCTAGAAGCTTCCCCTGTGTCTGATAGAGCCAATGCCAGCCGGCTCCAAGACAGATCCGTCACTGGCCAAGGCCAAGACAATCAGCGCCTCTGTGATAACATATTTAAGAAGGAGAAAAACAGATAGAGAGGGAGCTTTTGCAGGCAGAGAGAGGAGGGAGAAGATGTAAGAAACTCTGCAGACACCAAGGTCAGTGAAGGAGGAGGGGGAGGAGGGGCTCCAGGCGCCAGAGCAGAGATCCCCCTGCAGCCCATGGTGAAGACCATGGTGAGGCAGACTGTCCCCCTGCAGCCCATGGAGGAAGGATGAGGGGGTGTAGAGATTCCACCTGCAGCCCATGGAGGACCCCACGCCAGAGCAGGTGGAGGCACCCGAAGGAGGCTGTGGCCTGTGGGAAGCCCGCGCTGGAGCAAGCTCCTGGCAGGACCTGTGGACCTGTGGAGAGGGGAGCCCACACTGGGGCAGGTTTGCTGGCAGGACTTGTGACCCCATGGGGGACCCCACTCTGGAGCAGTTTGCTCCTGAAGGTCTGCACCCCATGGGAGAGACTCACGTTGGAGAAGTTCGTGAAGGACTGTCTCCCATGAGAGGGACTCCATGCTGGAGCAGGGGAAGCATGTGAGGAGTCCTCCCCCTGAGGATGAAGAAGCGGCAGAAACGACGTGTGATGAACTGACCGTAACCCCCATTCCCCGTCCCCCTCTGCTGCTGAGGGGAGCAGAGGTTGAAGCCAGGAGTGAAGTTGAGCCCGGGAAGATGGGAGGGGTGGGGGAAAGTGTTTTAAGATTTGGTTTTATTTCTCATTCCTCTACTCTGTTTTGCTTAGTAATAAATTAGATGAATTTCCTCTCTCAGTTCAGTCTGTTTTGCCCGTGATGATAATTGGTGAATGATCTCTCCCTGTCCTTATCTCGACCCATAAGCTTTTCGTTGTACTTTTTCTCCCCTGTCTAGTGAAGGAGGGGGAGTGATAGAGCGGCTCTGGTAGGCACCTGGCCCTCAGCCAGGGTCAACCCACCACAATCACGAACCTGCCATTGCTATTCCACTAGGACCAAGGATAATTTTTACATATTTCCTCATTGATATGGGTGCTCAAATGTCGGTAATCACCAAGGAGACCGCGGAATGCCTAGATGTGAAACCCAATTGCTGTAAGGTAAAATTTACAGGGATTGATGGGATCGTAAAGGAATGCCCCACAGCAAAAATTGCCCTGTGGCTCCCAGGCAAGAAGAAATTGACCTGCACCGAAGTATTGGTCGGTGCTGCAAACACCAACATATTGGGATTCGATGTGTTGCATGGCAGAGTGTGGAAATTCCCTGATGGGTCACTCTGGAGTTTTGCTGGACGAGGTGATGGAGAAATAGCATGGCTTGAAGAGGATGAAACTAAAGCTATAATCATATTAGAGATGTCTATACCTCTATACTCATCAAGAATCATTAATGTAAGGCAGTACCCCCTGCCAGCAGCCGCACATTTGGACATTGATGGGGTGGTAATAGATTTGGAAAAAAGAGGTATTATTACTCGCACACACTCCCCCTATAATTCTCCTGTCTGGCTGGTTAAAAAGCCAAATGGACAGTGGCGGCTTACAATTGACTATAGGTGATTGAATGCCAATACTGCACCTTTAATGGCAGCTGTACCAAATATTGCAGAATTAGTAACCCAAACTTGGGAAGCGAAACATAGCTCCAGAAAAATCCATCAAATCAGTACTAGGTGGATAGTATCTGCCTTCTAACCTAATATCTGCCAGTCAAATCAAGACCGAGCACTACTTCTTCTGTGTTCACAGGTACTCCGAATGCCAGGAAATTGCACCTAGGATCACAGACTCCCCTATACCAATCTAGAGTGCCCCCAAGGGCTGCTGATTTTTATTTGTTGAGTATTTCTATTTCTGATCCTCATACTTATTTGAAAACCAAAGTTTTAATATGGCCATGACTAGCAAAACTGTGATATTGTTTGGGGCCAACATGCATTGGGACTGTTAACATTTTGCCCCCTCTAGAGGAAGAAACCTCTTGAATCAGCTCTGTGGGGACCAACCAAAAGAGAATCGAAAGACCCCTGGCAATACCTGACAACAGGAATTGCATTCAGATGGGTTCTGGAATCAATTTTCAAGTCTCAGGTAACAACATTCCAGAATCAAATGATGTTGTATAACCTCACCAGACAGATTAAAGCATTGCCTAATGCAACTCGTGTCATGTTGGAAGAATTGAACATGCAACTACAGGCTACATCAAAAATGGCATTACAGAACAGACTGACATCAGATTTGTTGTTGTTGCATGAAAATGGAGTGTGTGGATACTTGAATTTAGCCAATGACCGGTGCTGTATCCACATACCAAATGTAACACAAAGCCTTAATGAACAATTAGACCACATGAAGTGTGTGGCAAAAGCGAGTAGGGACCTTAGGGGAAGCATGGAAGTAGGATGATTGAACAAACTTTTGCATGGTTTAGTATTCTCACTATCAGGAAGGCTTGCTTCTTTATTGCAATTTACATTGATAATAATCATTGTGATTATTTTGTTTTGCCTATTATTAGCTTGCATCAAATCCATACTAACCCAGTTGTTAATTCGTCATGTATGCATGGTGTCCAGGTGAACCGAATTGGAGCTGCATCCATGTTAAGAGGAAAAAAATTCGAACATAAGGTATGTCCCTTAGATTGACTTTATCCAAACATGATTTGGATCTCAAGTCGAGTGAATGTAGTCACGGGATGGATAATGTGAGGATTGAACATAAGCAGTTAAAAACGTTGGTGTCCATTTATCTCTTGTGCAAACATTGTAGATGGAGATCCGCAAGGCTGATATGAGAAGCAGCCGAAGGAGGGAGTCTTACAGTGGCAAGATGGCCCTGTTTTGGCTAAAGAATGCAAAATAAGCTTTGATAAACTTTCTATCTGTTTCAATTTTGCAAAACTGTCTCAGTGAAAGTCCTTTAGGGGGCTCTGACAGGCAAACATTGTCTCTGATATGTGGCTATACATGATCCTTTAGACATAAACCATTGACCAAGTCTGGGACTAAGACTGGACCTAGTCGCACCTAGGCTCCTCTCTGAGAAGAAGTTTTGAAAGCAAGGGAGTCCTTTCTGAACCTCGTGACTCAACGGGAGGGCCTCCCTCAGCCACACATCAGACTCGTACCTTTTATGCGACAAGGTTGGAAGACTTGAGGAATCTGGACAGGCTGGATTGATGGACCAAGGCCAACTGTATGAGGTTCAACAAGGCTAAGTGCTGGGTCCTGTACTTGGGTCACAACAACCCCCTGCAATGCTAGAGGCTTGGGGAAGAGTGGCTCGAAAGCTGCCTGGCGGAAAAGGACCTGGGGATTGAATCAAAGAAATTCACTCAATAGCCAATGTGACTATTAAGCAGGTATCCTTTATTGCAGCGCTGGGAGTCGCACCGGGATATTTCCACGAACGTGCGTCTCGACGAGAAACAAATTGTTCGTGATTTATATTACAAAAGAGTTTACATATTCATTAGGTTTCTGATACATTTAATACATATTCATTATTATTCCGGGAACTCCTGAATATATGCTAATGTCCTGATACGCCTGCGCAGTTTCTTTCTCAGGTGGTCGTCAGGGGTCGTCCTCCTCAAATCTTCCTCTTTCTCCTCTTCTTCAGTGTACAGAGTTGGGTGACCTCTTCTTCATTATCCCCGTTTTGCAAGCTCAGCAACCTTGTTATCCATCCTGCCCAGATGGTCCCAGGCTTGTTGGCATGTTGGGCCTCCCTTTATCAGGTTGCCTCAAACTTTGTGTCTTTTCTAGTTCATACCCAAGGACTATTCCCTAATTTACGGCTTCTCTTATCCTGCTTCTGCATTCCAACTATTTTATTAATTGTTTTCTTTTGTACTGGAGCATGAGACAGGCGAAGCCTGAGTTTGTGGGGCCTGACTCAAGTATTGCCAAGTTATATTCTTTTTTTTTTTTAAATTGTTATACGCTAATTAGATTCCCCTATTCATTCCCCCCTTTTCATTAAAGTTGCGAATTCTTTCGCAAGAAGGCCTACAATACATTCTCTTTTTGCGATGTTCTCTTAAAGTATTTCCCTGACTCTATTGCGTGTCTTATCTTATTTTGTTTCCAGTTCTCATATTCTCCTAAAGTTCGCCTACTACACCAAAATGCACATTGTATTAATATACAAGTCAGGATTATCATCAGTCCTATAAGCAGGACAAAACCAAATAGCTGCCGGAGCCAGGTCGAATTAGGTAGCCAGGAAGTTAACTTGTGCCAAATTTCTTCAAAACCCCATGAGATATGGTCTTTAGTTATTTTATGCAATATTTCGCTTTGTCTACGGATTTCGTCTAAATCTGTGGAGATTCTACCACTTTGGTCTATGTACATACAACAGCTTATATTTATGGTTGCACAAACACCACCTTGTGAAGCTAATAATAAATCAAGGGCCATTCAGTTTTGAATCACTTCTTTTTGACAGACTAGTTATTTCAATTCGCAAGGCCTGTATTGCATCAATGGTTTTGTTCTCAATGTTTTCTATTACTGCTGAAATGTTCAATACTTATCTGGCTCCAAATCAGAATTTGGAATTTGAAGTTTACCATCTGGAATTAAGGCTGCCATCACTTTACCCTTTTCTGCTGCCTTTCTAGCCTCTGAGTCTGCCAATTTATTGCTAATCTCTTGGTCGGTGTTACCTTTTTGGTGCCCTTTAGAATGCATAATAGCTACTTTTTCTGGAAGATTTACGGCTTCTAATAACTTTAGAATTTCTTTTGCATGTTTAATATATTTTCCTTGAGCAGAGAGAAGTCCCCTTCCAGATAGCACCATGGGCATGTACAACTCCAAAGGCATACTTTGAGTCTGTTCAGATATTAATCTTCTTCCCTCTTGCCAGCTCTAACGCTCGGGTTAGGGCAATGATTTCAGCCTTTTGTGCTGATGTCCCTGGAGGTAATGATTTTGCTTCTATTACCTTTTGGGTAGTGGTCACAGCATATCCCGCTTGGCATTCTCCATGTTTCACAAAGCTGCTTCTGTCTGTATACCAGGAGTCCTCGGCATCGTGGAGCGACTCCTCTTTTAGATCGGGACGGCTGGAATATACCGCTTCTATCGTTTTTAAACAGTCATGGACCACCGGCTCCGAGATTTCCCCACTAAGAAAAGAAGCTGGGTTCACAATGTTAGTGGTGACTATAGTTATATCATCTTGTTCCACTAGTATTGCTTGGTATTTCAGAAATCTAGAGGGGGAAAGCCAGCGTCCTCCTTTTTGTTCTATCACGGCTGAAACCGTATGAGACACCATTACTGTAATTTTCTGGCCCATTGTAAATTTGCGTGCTTCCTGTACATTCAGGATAACTGCAGCTACTGCTCGTAGACATCCAGGCCACCCTTTGCTTACTTCATCCAATTGCTTAGAAAAGTAAGCTACTGCTCTTTTATAAGGGCCTAGTTGCTGAGCCAGCACCCCTAAGGCTATTCCTTGCCTCTCATGAGAAAATAGCCAGAAGGGTTTAGACACGTCAGGAAGACCTAAAGCCGGTGCTCTCATCAGTTCTGTTTTCAGTTGTTCAAAGGCTCTTTTTGCTTCTCCTGTCCAGGTCAACTTTAACTGATTATCTTTTAGTAATTGATACAACGGTTTTACTAAGAGTCCATAATTATATATCCATAATCTGCACCATCCTGTCATACCTAAAAAGGTCCTAAGTTCTTTCGCTGTTCCCGGCAATGGTGTGCGGCAAATAGCTTCTTTTCGACCTTTACCGAGTTCTCTTTGTCCTCCCGAGATCTCAAATCCGAGGTAAGTAAGTGACTTGTTGCTGAATCACTTGGGCCTTTTGCTGGGAAACTTTGTACCCACTCAATCCCAGAAAATTTAACAAGCTCACTGTCCATTGGACACAGTCCTCCTTAGTAGTTGTAGCCACTAGTAAATCATCCACATATTGTAATAAAGTCCCTGTCTGAGATGGAGGAGTCCATGTTTCGAGTTCTCGGACCAACTGGTTCCCAAAAATAGTAGGGCTATTCTTAAGTCCTAGAGGTAACACCGTCCAAGTTAATTGTGTTTTTCTGCCTGTTTCAGGATTTTCTGACAGCTTCTGACTCTCTGCTGCCAAGGGCAGACAGAAAAATGCATCCTTCAGGTCCAGTACGGTAAACCAAATTTGGTCCTGTACTAGCTGATAATTCTTCCCATCCGGTTTCTTCACCGGTAAAATTGGGGTATTATACTCTGATTCACATTATATGAGCAACCCGTATTCTATAAAGTTTTGGCCTCTATTTTTAATGGGTATTATTTTGTCTTACCAGATTTATTCCAGGTTTAAGGATAATTCTTATGGGTTTCGCTCTTCTGGATCTACCCGGGACCTCATTAGCCCGTGTCAAAAATGTCACTGTATTCTTCACCTCCTCGGGAATTCCTTTGTTAGTCTTAGGTTGCTCCTGCAACATAAAAACTCTTGCCTCAATGGCTTTAGATTCAGGGATTAATAATTGAACTTTTCCGTCTTTAAAGGTGATATGCATTTCCAATTTACTCAATAGGTGCCGTCCCAAGAGTGGTATAGGACATTCAGGCATATATAAAAATTGGTGAGTTATCCATTGTTTTCCGAGCTTAAAATTTAAAGGATGGAAAAGGCATGCTGTTCCGCTTTCCCTGTGGCACTCACAATGTTTACTGTATCATCGCTCAATTTTCTTTGATAAGTATTTAACAGAATAAGTTGCCCCGGTATTTGCAAGAAAATCTATTTTCCTTTTTCCCAGCTCTACTGTAGCCAGGGGTTCTGCTGGGGAGGTTTCCCCCAGTCCCCTTCAGGACCTAGTTCAGGGGAACTGAGGTTGAAAGGGAGCTGCTTATCGTGCCTCCTCCAGAACCTCTGGACTGATAGGAACAGGACCCCTAAAACGGTCCTTAAATTTCTGATAATCCCATTTTCAATGTCCCAGTTCTTTACAATATGCACACTGATGATCTCCTAAGGTATTACTGGTATTTTGTGCTGGAGGGGCCTCGCCTCTCCCCCTTGGTATTGCCGTCCTCCCCTGAAGTTAGTTTGCTGACGCTTCCTGCAGTGCAGCTCTCAGGTTACCCTCTCTTTCCCTGTCTCTCCCTGCCTGTCTCCGCTCTTTCATTTTCTTGTTGTTCTTTTCTAACTTCCTTCTACAAAACAACATCAATTGTAACATTGTATTATATTCCAAATTCTTATTCTTGGGCTGTTTTTTTAAAAACTTCTCCACTCTGATTACTTCCCATTTTACTATCTCGCCAACCACAAACAATTTTTACTATTTCGGTAGCACACTCCTTTTTCTCAAGGGGTTCACACTTTACACTTAGCACACTCTATGTCTGTCCCAGATTGAATTCACAATTTCTGTTTATACCATAAACATTCAAAAATGATTATTGATTCACAATATTTTTGGGGTGTCAAAAGCAATATTCTGATTCCCACATTTATCAACAATTCTACTTCAGGGGCTGCATCATTCGGATTTTTAGTTAATCTTTTAACACAGCAATAAAGGACATCCAAACTTACATGTCAATGCTACTATTAATCTAAATAATTACCCACAAGGGTATCATTAATCATTCGCTTCGTCCTTCTCCGGCTGTTTCCCTCGCGGGATAACAGAACCGCGGATCCGGACTCCACACTCGCTTCGTACGTGATTGTACGTCTCACACACTCACACAAATTCAAACACCTCAAGTTATACTTGAGAAAGAAAAGAAAGAAAAAAAAAAGAAAATTCTTGAAACTGTAACTGTTAAGCTCCTAAACAACCAATACCTCCAGACAGTTAGTTTTCAAGTGCGTGTGTGTGTGTAACAGTAACTGTTAAACTCCTAGACAACCAATACCTCCAGACAGTTACAAGTGCGTGTGTGTGTGTAACAGTAACTGTTAAACTCCTAAACAACCAATACCTCCAGACAGTTACAAGTGCGTGTGTGTGTGACAGTAACTGTTAAACTCCTAAACAACCAATACCTCCAGACAGTTACAAGTGCGTGTGTGTGTGTAACAGTAACTGTTAAACTCCTAGACAACCAATACCTCCAGTCAGTTACTGTCCCAATGTATGCGAATAAGACGCTAGCAGTCCCGCATACGCTCAACCCTGCGTTATAACGTAACGACCTACGGGGAGCCACCAAACAACCGGTTCCAAAAACAGAGTAGTAACTGTTAAACTCCTAAACAACCAATACCTCCAGACAGTTACTTAAACAAATAAAAATAAAAGCAAAATATTTTAAAGAATACCTTTCAATAGATGGTCCTTGTCTGTCCCCGCAGTGATCCGATTGAGGAGAGGAGTCTCTCCGGAGAAATCCCCGGGGGTACCCAAGAGAGTCCCAATCTCAATGGGTCCTGCAGCCGGGCAGAGAGGGTCCCATCTGGGGTGCCAATCTGAATCAAAGAAATTCACTCAATAGCCAATGTGACTATTAAGCAGGTATCCTTTATTGCAGCGCTGGGAGTCGCACCGGGATATTTCCACGAACGTGCGTCTCGACGAGAAACAAATTGTTCGTGATTTATATTACAAAAGAGTTTACATATTCATTAGGTTTCTGATACATTTAATACATATTCATTATTATTCCGGGAACTCCTGAATATATGCTAATGTCCTGATACGCCTGCGCAGTTTCTTTCTCAGGTGGTCGTCAGGGGTCGTCCTCCTCAAATCTTCCTCTTTCTCCTCTTCTTCAGTGTACAGAGTTGGGTGACCTCTTCTTCATTATCCCCGTTTTGCAAGCTCAGCAACCTTGTTATCCATCCTGCCCAGATGGTCCCAGGCTTGTTGGCATGTTGGGCCTCCCTTTATCAGGTTGCCTCAAACTTTGTGTCTTTTCTAGTTCATACCCAAGGACTATTCCCTAATTTACGGCTTCTCTTATCCTGCTTCTGCATTCCAACTATTTTATTAATTGTTTTCTTTTGTACTGGAGCATGAGACAGGCGAAGCCTGAGTTTGTGGGGCCTGACTCAAGTATTGCCAAGTTATATTCTTTTTTTTTTTTAAATTGTTATACGCTAATTAGATTCCCCTATTCAGGATATTGGTCGATAGCCAGCTGAATATGAGCCAGCAGTGTGCCCAGGTGGCCAAGAAGGCCAATAGCATCCTGGCTTGTATCAGAAATAATGACACAACTGTGAGAACAACTCTGTGAACAAATAGAACAATATTGTGACCAGCAGACCAGTGACAATTAAACTAATATAATAAATGCTTATAACAAATTTGGTTTTGTTGTTTATACCAGCTACTAGAAAGAAAATTAACTATCTCATCTGAAACCAGGATGCCTACATATTGAAGAATTAAGGTGTAGCTACTACAATTTCCCTTCAAAGAATGCTCAATGAGTTATAGCTTACATCACTTCTTTTGTATATTTTATTATTATTATTGTTATCTTCTTCCTTTTCTGTCCTATTAAACTCCCTTTATCTCAACCCATGAGTTTTACTTTTTTCTTTTCAATTCTCTCCCCCATCCCACTGTGAGGGGGGAGTGAGCGAAAGTCTGTGTGGTTGTTTTAGCTGCCTGGCAGGTTTAGCCCCAGTCAGCAGCTAAGCACCATGCAGCCACTCGCTCACTCCTCCCCCCTACAAGGGGATGAGGAGGAGAATGAAAAAAACCTCGCGGTTGAGATGATAGACAGTTTTATAGGATAACAAAGTAAGATAATAACAACAACAACAACAATAATAATAATGCAAGTGATGCACAAATGCAATTGCTCACCACATGCAAAAGGAAAATAAAACAACACGATGCCCAGTCTGTTTCCAAGCAGCAAAATTTGCCTCCTGGCTAGCCTCCCCACTTATATATATAGGGAGCATGACGTTCTATGGTAGGGAATATCCCTTTGACCAGTCTGGTTCAGCTGTCCTGGCTGTGCTCTCCCAGCTCCTTATGCACCTGGCAGGGCGTGAGAAGCTGAAAAGTCCTTGACTTAGTGTAGATAATACAACTAACTAGCAACAACTAAAAACATTGTTTTACATATGGACCTGGAAAGATGAACCACTAAAAGAGAAATGGAAAGGACCCTATACCATGCTATTGAAGACTTACGCTGCAGTCAAAGTAGAGGGAATTAATTCCTGGATTCATTATACACAGGTAAAAAGAGCACCAAGGCTCAGTGAAGATGAATGGACCTCTGCATCGACTGGAGAAGTTAAATCTCGATGAACTATACCTGAGAAACAGGACTTGCCTAAGTAGAGGTTAAGGTGCCCACAAAGCCAATTGTTTTCGTATTTAGGATGAATAATTTAGTTAACTATTGTTTTGCTGTTTATGTATAGAATGAAATTTTTCCTCCACAGGGATAATTATAGAACCTCCTCGGAAAGTGTTATTAATTTAACTCTGCTAAAATTGTAAATATTGTAATAGTATATTCAGTATTAGCCATCTGTGGAGGACAATTGTAGTTATAATGAAAAGAAATAGTGAGACATATGAGATTCATGAGAAGAGATCTCATAGTCTCAAAGGGGGGGGGAAGATATCTATAAAGTAGAATTTTCCACTTTACAGGGACAGAAATGTATTTGGGTTAGTGCTTAGACACTGTTTAATTTAGGGTTAAATGCACTACCTTGCTTTGCTGACGACTATATCTTTGAAGAAGAGCCGAAAGACTGATAAAAAGCATGCTTTGCTAAAGAGTATCATTGAAGGCGAGCTGAAAAACTGATAAAGAGGAAACATCCTGCCTCAGAAGGCACCCAGAGCTGGGTGATTGCTAGAGAGGCCTGAAGTCAACAAGAATCGCCAGTAACTAGGGGAAAGGGAAAGGTGGCTGGGGGAGTTCGCAAACACCCACCCAATTAAAGGACTATGCAAGTTACACCCCACACACATCCTCAAGGGACATGCGTGCTAATTTAAAGATGCTTGACCAATAGTAGATGGTGCAGTAATTAATAACCAATTAGCATAAATTTAGGCAGGTTTTTCTAATCCTGTAACAAGATAAATATGTGGTAGATTCTGTGTGTGGCGTGCTAGCTTTGTGGAATTATCACCTAGCACCCATCTCTGTGCAGACATGAAGTAAATAAAATACCTCTGCTCTGCGTGTATATTGGCATACTGCACACGGGGTAAATGATCCCACTTTTGGGACAACAGTTTTCTGGCACCCCAGATGGGACAGTGCTGACAGCCTTGCCCAGATCATCTTGCCTTACCCGACGAGGAGAAGCAGACCGACTGGACTCCAGCGTGCACCGATCTGTTGATTGGGGACTCCATCGGCCCCTCTACTGCAGTCAGGCGGTAAGCGACACAACGGTGCAATGCTATTTGAAAGAGGTATTTCAGAGGAAAAGGGGGGGGGAAGCGAGACTTCTTAAGGAAGCAGTGGGAGTTGTTCTTTGAATAAGCCCTTGTCGCGTGAAAGGGTACAAGTCTGATATGTGGCTGAGGGAGGCCCTCCCGTTGAGTCACGAGGTTCAGAAAGGACCCCCTTGCTTTCTAAACTCCTTCTCAGAGAGGAGCCTAGGTCCAGTCTTAGTCCCAGACTTGGTCAACGGTTTATGTCTAAAGGATTATGTGTGTAGCCACTTATCAGAGTCAACGTTTGCCTGTCAGAGCCCCACTAAGGACTTTCACTGAAACAGTTTCGCAAAGTTGAAAAGAAAAATAGGTAATTTATTGAGGCGACAGATATAAAAGTTCAGAATTGCCGTTGATAAATGCACTTACTGCGACAATTTTGAGCTCAAGTTAATAGTTCAGCGCTTTTGTTAATGATAGTTTTCCCGGGGTAACATCTGACATAATCGGCGGCGCAAGTCTTACCAAAGAGGCGTCCCTGCTTGGGGAGGAGAGAGGTCCAGGCCCGTCGACCCGTCCGGATAGTTGGAGTTCTCGTCCTCAGAAAAGAGGATTCTAAATGCCAGATTTATACTTTTGGCGAGGTGGGACTAAGTCAGGTATTGTGTGTCGATTGGCCCTTAACAAGGCTTGTTGTGCAGTTGATCGGGGCTGGTGGGGGGGAAGTGGCAGAGAACAAAGGCGTTCAGTACAGAGGAGCAGTGGTCTGTTTAGTTTTACCAAAGTAACGTCAAGCTGTGAAGGCTCCCCCTCACCCCAGGCGTCACTTAGTTGATTAAGGAGCAGACCCGTCAGGCGCTGCATCTTGTTAAGATGAACAAATTGCTCATCTCCTGCCCCTGTTCGGGTCCAGTGCTTATCAGCGCAAGATAAGCAAGTTGCTCAATCCCTGCTCTCGCCCAAGCTGGACTCCCCCAGGGCCCCTTCTGCTGGGTCATAATGGCCCTGTATTCGGCACCAACAAGCCTGGACAAGTCCGGCATCCCACAGCCCTGCATAAGACGCATCAGAAAAATATGCAGCAGCAGCGTTGGTTTGTTTCTACACATTGTATTAAGTAACGTAGGGGAGAGATCCCTCGTTTTATATTTGGAATTTTGGTGTATGAAACGTTGGGTTAGGAAATTCTTTTGTTCGGTACCGAAATGGGTTCCACTGCTTCCAAGGAGTTTCCTCTTTGTTCTCCCTTAGGATGCATCCTAAAGAACTGGAGTAAGTTTGGAGGGAATCCCATGACTAGGGATAAATTAAAATGGTATTGTAATGAATGGTGGCCCCAATATCAATTGGATAATGGTGAAAAATGGCCTGAAAATGGGTCTTTGAAATATCATACTATATTTCAATTAATGTTGTTTTGTAAAAGAAATGAGAAATGGGATGAGATAGCATATGCAGATTTGTTCTTTGCATCGAGAAGTGATTTGAATGTTAGAAAGAAATATGGTTTGATGGATTTGGAACACCAGAAGGGAATATATCCTTTAACAGAGGGAAAAAAAGAAAAGGGAAAAGAGTGTTTGTGTTGTACTGATTGTAAGATGGGAAAAAACAGGTCAGAAGACACAGAGGAAGATGTTCAGCTATTGGTACCCCCCCCCCCCGAAACAATTAGAATCAGATTCCACAAGTGAGGAGGAAAAGGAAATTACTGGTCCTGTTTCTGGAAGAACTAAGGGACAGAGACAGAGAGCTGTACTCCAGGCCCCTCTTAGACAGGCTGTAGGACCCGACGGAGCCCCGGTGTATGTTCATGTACCATTTAGCACTTCAGACTTATTACACTGGAAACAGGCAGTTGGGCCTTACCGGAATAATCCAGAGGGAATGTATAACACAGTTAAGACTGTGATGATGACTCATGATCCTAATTGGGGAGATATACAAGTCCTTATGGAATATTTGTTCACCCATGAGGAAAGGAGGACAGTCTTAGAAAAAGCTAGGGAAGGATTGTACCAGAAGCATGGAGGAGTACCTAATGCTGACGTATATCTCCCGAGGGAAGATCCAAAGTGGGATCCTAATACAGATAAAGGATTACAGGGAATAAAGGAATATCAAGAACTAATTCTCAGAGATGCTGTCCAAGTTACGGGCATGACTGCAATGCCACATACAAATACCAGCTTAGGCTCATGGCTACTGATGTTATCATATCATAAGTCGATATCGCACAGTACAACAAAATCCTGACCCCTCTCCCAGCGGTGATAAACAGCATCACAGGGAACACATACAGCAAGTATGGGCTTACATACCACAGCCACGTGACCAAACAAAACACCATTGTGACCAGCGACTGTTCAAATAACATTATACTTATCACAACCTTGTTTTAACATGGTCAGGTCAGATCTGTTGTTATCTCAACCCTTCATGCCCCACATTGGGCGCCAAAGAGGACTGTCATGGGTTAGCCCCAGCTATCCGCTCACTCACCCATGCCACAGTGGGATGGGGAGGAGAATAGGAAGACAAAGGCAAAACCTCGTGGGTTGGGATAAGGACAGTTTACTGGGACAGCAAAGGGAGAAGGAAATAATAACAGTACTTAGAATATACAAAACAAGTGATAACACAAGGCAATTTACCACCCAGCTACCGACCACACACTCAGCCCACACTCACACAGTCCTGGAGTCGTGTTGAACCACCCCTCCCTGACTAGCCCCCTTTTATGGTGAGTATGACCTGACATAGTATGGAATACCCCCTTGGCCAACTCGAGTCACTTGTCCTGGCTCCTTGTGAAAATTAACTCTATCCTAGCCAAAACCAGGACAGGGATACAGAGGATCTGACACCCGCTATAGTCCAACTAAAAAAGAGATATTGGTAGCATATGAAGAGGATTCTATCTGGTTCAGAAGTGATTGGTACTGAAGCACAGGTCCTTCTGGCACCCCAACTGCCGGTGCTAGGCTGGATGTTCAGAGAGAGCCCTCTCTACACATCATGCAACTGATGCTACATGGAGTAAGTTGATCACACAACGGACTAGAATAGGAAACCTCATTTGCTCAGGAATTCTGGAAGTGATCATGGACTGACCAATAGGCAAAGATTTCGGAATGTCGCCAGAGGAGGAGGTGACATGCACTTAAGAATCCCCACCATAAAATTAAGTATCAGAAAATGAGAAGCAATATGCCCTGTTCACTGATGGGTCCTGTCACATTGTGGGAAAGCATCAGAGGTGGACGGCTGCTATATGGAGTCCAAGATGACAAGTTGCAGAAGCTGCTGAAGGAGAAGGTGAATCGAGCCAGTTTGCAGAGATGTGTCGTGGTTTTACCCCAGCCGGCACCTGAGCACCACGCAGCCACTTGTAAAAATATAGAAGCTTAGCTATAAGAAAACTTATATTAACTAGAAAGCTGCTTAAGGCCTAGAACTGTTTTAAAGCCTATAATCGTGGGAAAGGGGTTTGTAACCAAGGTAATAGCTAACTGACCATGGCAATGTACAATGCTGCTACGTTCCTTGTACAGTCCCTACCCAACCGGACAATAGGCCCGGGAATATTAATCTTATGAAGTAAGTTGTAAGGGACAAGTGTATCCACAGCAAGGATACTGCGCGTGCCTGCAAGAAGAGGGTCATCCAGCGGACACGGGTGCGAGACCACTGACGACCACCAGAGACCCCTGAGGACCACCAACTCAAATCACTGAGCATGCGTGATGGGGAGGAGAATATGGAAATGGATTCCAAGAAATGATTATCATAGGACTGCCTTTTCTCGGAAAAATAATGAATATGTATATTTTGATTCTATATAACCTGTATGTTGGTGATCACCTGGCATGCACGTTTAGTGGAGCTATTTCCCCCGTGCATCCAGTGCTGCAATAAAGCATACCTAGGGTAACTCACGTCTGGTAGAATTTTTCTTTAACACCACTCACTCCCTCGCATCAGGATGGGGGAAAGAACTGGAAAAGTTAAAGTGAGAAAACTCGTGGGTTGAGATAAAGACAGTTTAATAGGGAAAGCAAAAGCCTTTGCACAAGCAAAGCAAAACAAGGAATTCATTCACTACTTCCCATGGGCAGGCAGGTGTTCAGCCATCTCTAGGAAAGCAGGGCTCTGTCATGCGTAAATGTTACTTGGGAAGACAAATGCCATCACTCCAAACGCTGCTGCTGCCGCCTCTGGCACCGCCCCCCTTACCCCGCTTCCTCTTCCCCAAGCTCCTTATAAACTGAGCATGACGTCATATGGTATGGAATATCCCTTTGGTCAGTTTGGGTCACCTGTCCTGTCTGTGTCCCCTCTGTGGTGGGTTGACCCTGGCTGAGGGCCAGGTGCCCACCAGAGCCGCTCTATCACTCCCCTCTTTCATTAGACAGGGGAGAAAAGGTACAATGAAAGAAAACTTACGGGTCGAGATAAGGACAGGGAGAGATCATTCTCTAATTATCATCACGAGCGAAACAGACCGAACTTAGAGAGGGAATTCATCTTATTTATTACTAAGCAAAACAGAGCAGAGGAATGAGAAATAAAACCAAATCTTAAAAACACCTCCCCCCACCCCTCCCATCTTCCCGGGCTCAACTTCACTCCCGGCTTCAACCTCCACCCCCCTCAGCGGCACAGGGGGACGGGGAATGGGGGTTACGGTCAGTTCATCACGTGGTGTTTCTGCCACTTCTTCATCCTCAGGGGGAGGACTCATCGTTCCCCCGCTCCAGCGTGGGGTCCCTCTCACGGGAGACAGTCCTTCACGGCCTTCTCCAACGTGAGTCTCCTCCACGGGGTGCAGACCTTCAGGAGCAAACTGCTCCAGCGTGGGTCCCCCATGGGGTCACAAGTCCTGCCAGCAAACCTGCTCTGGCGTGGGCTCCTCTCTCCACGGATCCACAGGTCCTGCCAGGAGCTTGCTCCAGCACGGGCTTCCCACGGGGCCACAGCCTCCTTCAGGTGTCTCCACCTGCTCCAGCATGGGGTCCTCCACAGGCTGCAGGTGGAATCGCTACACCCCCTCATCCTCCCTCCATGGGCTGCAGGGGGACAGCCTGCTTCACCATGGTCTTCACCACGGGCTGCAGGGGAATCTTGCTCCGGCGCCTGGAGCACCTCCTCCCCCTCCTTCTGCACTGACCTTGGTGTCTGCAGATCTTCTTACATCTTCTCACTCCTCTCTCTGGCTGCAAAAGTGCTCTCTAACTGTTTTTCTCTTTCTTAAATATGTTATCACAGAGGCGCTGATTGGCTTGGCCTTGGCCAGCGGCAGGTCCGTCTTGGAGCCGGCTGGCATTGGCTCTGTCAGACACAGGGGAAGCTTCTAGCAGCTTCTCACAGAAGCCACCCCTGTAGCCCCCCCGCTACCAAAACCTTGCCACGCAAAACCAACACATTCCACCCCTCGCCTCTGTGAATCACATATTTAAGAATTATCATTAAAATATACATTCAACACAAAACTTCAAACACTAATCACATCAACAAAGGAAAAGAAAAAGAATTCCCCACACCAAAATCAAAACAATACTATCACAACACCAGAGTGGACAATCTACACACAAAATCTACCTCTAGTCCCTTCACCACTATATCACTCTCAAGTTACGTTCAGTCAATGTTTTGCCCGTTACCTCTTCCAATTACTATCCTTATCTCGATTTTCTCGTGCCCCACGTTGGGCGCTAAAAAGACTGTGGTGGGTTGACCCTGGCTGAGGGCCAGGTGCCCACCAGAGCCGCTCTATCACTCCCCTCCTTCATTAGACAGGGGAGAAAAGGTACAATGAAAGAAAACTTACGGGTCGAGATAAGGACAGGGAGAGATCATTCTCTAATTATCATCACGAGCAAAACAGACCGAACTTAGAGAGGGAATTCATCTTATTTATTACTAAGCAAAACAGAGCAGAGGAATGAGAAATAAAACCAAATCTTAAAAACACCTCCCCCCACCCCTCCCATCTTCCCGGGCTCAACTTCACTCCCGGCTTCAACCTCCGCCCCCTCCTCAGCGGCACAGGGGGACGGGGAGTGGGGGTTACGGTCAGTTCATCACACGGTGTTTCTGCCGCTTCTTCATCCTCAGGGGGAGGACTCATCGTTCCCCCGCTCCAGCGTGGGGTCCCTCTCACGGGAGACAGTCCTTCACGGCCTTCTCCAACGTGAGTCTCCTCCACGGGGTGCAGACCTTCAGGAGCAAACTGCTCCAGCGTGGGTCCCCCATGGGGTCACAAGTCCTGCCAGCAAACCTGCTCTGGCGTGGGCTCCTCTCTCCACGGATCCACAGGTCCTGCCAGGAGCTTGCTCCAGCACGGGCTTCCCACGGGGCCACAGCCTCCTTTGGGTGCCTCCACCTGCTCCAGCATGGGGTCCTCCACGGGCTGCAGGTGGAATCGCTACACCCCCTCATCCTCCCTCCATGGGCTGCAGGGGGACAGCCTGCTTCACCATGGTCTTCACCACGGGCTGCAGGGGAATCTTGCTCCGGCGCCTGGAGCACCTCCTCCCCCTCCTTCTGCACTGACCTTGGTGTCTGCAGATGTTCTTACATCTTCTCACTCCTCTCTCTGGCTGCAAAAGCGCGCTCTCTAGCTGTTTTTTTTCTCTTTCTTAAATATGTTATCACAGAGGCGCTGATTGGCTTGGCCTTGACCAGCGGCAGGTCCGTCTTGGAGCCGGCTGGCATTGGCTCTATCAGACACAGGGGAAGCTTCTAGCAGCTTCTCACAGAAGCCACCCCTGTAGCCCCCCCACTACCAAAACCTTGCCACGCAAAACCCACACACCCTCCCAACTTCTGGTGCATCCCCAGCCATCCCGCTGGCAGGGTAGTGTGAAAAGCAGAAAAGGCCTTGACTCTGTGTAAGCACTGCTCAACAACAATAGGTCCATATAAAAAAACATAGAATCATAGAATGGTTTGGGTTGGAAGGGACCTCAAAGATCATCCAGTTCTATCCCCCCTGCTGTGGGCAGGGACACCCTCCACTAGACCACGTTGCCCAAAGCCTCATCCAACCTGGTCTTAAACACTTCCAGGGAGGGGGCCTCCACAACCTCTCTGGGAAACCTGTTCCAGTGCCTCACCACCCTCACAGTAAAGAATTTCTTTCTAACATCTAATCTAAATCTATCCTCTTTTAGTTTAAAGCCATTACCCCTTGTCCTGTCACTACACTCCCTGATAAACAGTCCCTGACCATCTTTCCTGTAGGCCCCCTTTAGGTACTGGAAGGCCGCAATTAGATCTCCCCACCCCCCCGCAAAAAAAAAATACCTTGAAGCGGCCCGAGTCGGAGACGCGCAGGCTCCGGCGGTTGCCGCCGCCCGCCCCCGTGGCTTCGCCGTTGCCGAAGGGGAACGGCTCCTCCTCCCGGCCGCCAGGGCTGGGGGGTGCGGCGGGGGCCTCGCTGGCGGCGGCGGAGGGACGGCGGGGCGGCCGCCGCTTCCTTGTGCTTCTTCTTTCTGGTCAGCGCCTTCCACTGGGGCCCGGCCGAGCTGCCCTTCACGCCGGCGCGGGGGGTTGCGGTGGCCGCGGCGCTGTCCGCCATCGCGGGATCCTGTGGGCTGAAGGAGCGCTCTCCTTCTCCCACGAGGAAGCGCGGTCCCTTCTCCCTCCGCAAGCCCCTATGGCTACATAGCCGCGGCAGGGAAGGAGAGGAGAGGCGGAGAGGAGAGGCGGCGGGGAGCGGCGGCTGTGCGGCGCGGCGGCATCTCTAGATTATCAACACTGCTTCCAGCACAAATCCAAAACATAGCCCCATAGTAGCTACTATGAAGAAAATTAACCCTCTCAGCTGAAACCAGGACATTATCCACCCCTTATTCCATACTATTGTCCTGGTTCTGGCAAGGATAGAGTTAATTTCACAAGGAGCCAGGACAGGTGAGCCAAGCTGGCCGGGGGCTATTCCATACCATGTGACATCATGCTCACCATAAAAGGGGGCTAGTCGGGCAGGGGCGGGTTCGGCGTGTCGGCGTGGCTCCGGGACAGGTCGAGCGTCCGGTCGGTCGGTCGTCGGATCGGTAAAATCGTTCTCTGTTATCACCCATTGTTACTATCTGTTACCAGTACTGTTGTTGATTGTTTTCCCTCTCCCTTGCTGTCCCAGTAAACTGCCCTTATCCCAACCCTCGAGGCTTTGCCCTTGTTTTTCCGTTCTCCTCCACATCCCGCCGGGGGAGGGGTGAGTGAGAGGCACGTGGCACTTAGCTACCGGCTGGGGCTAAACCACATCAGTCCTTTTTGGCGCCCAACGTGGGGCTCGAGGGGTTGTGATAAAGACAAGTCTGACCCAAGTGTGTTAAAACAAAGTTGTTAAAAGCATTTATGATGTTATTGAAACAGTCGCTGGTCATAATGATGTTCTGTTTGGTCACATGGCTCTAGTTTGTAAACCCGTGTTTACTCTACGCAATCCCTGTGGTGCTGTTTATCACCTCTGGGAGAGGGGTTTGTGTTCTCATGTTGTTCTATTGTGTGATAATGACTTATGATAAGATATCATTGACAGTCATGAGTTTGAGCTGGTACGTGTATGTAGCATTTCGGTCAGGCCCGTACCTCGGTTAGTATCTTTCAGAATTGATTAATAATTGGACCCAATCTATGGGGAAGACGGGGGGGATACCTTCTCCCACTCTTTCACCTCCCCTTTTCCCTTTTGGTTGGTTACAACAATTTTTGAGAATTTTGAATACCCTTGGAATGTTCAGGCCGGTATATTCCTATTGCTAGGTCTCCTGCATGCTTTCCCACTCCTGTTCAGGATTAGCAAAAATTGTTTTAAGAATACTACCCAGGGATCTTCCCCAAGGCTGAATGGTCAGGGCTGGCATGGCATGTGGGAGAGTATGGGCGGGTATCTAGAGACCCTTTCACCCCCAATGGTTTGGAGCTTCACTCCCGAACAACTGCAAGACCCTCATAAAATGGTGGAATATTTGAAAGGAAAATGCTGTGGGGATTCTAAGGAGACACAACTTACTGTGCTGTGCTGGGCCCTGGCCACAATCTATCAAACACTGCTTGATAGTAGACAGCACCATCCAGAGGGAGAGAGCAGACCCTCAGGCACTGCAGCTGCCCAGGCACTGCAGCTGCCCAAACCCCTGCAACAGGCACTGTACTCGAGCCAAAAGATCAACCCATACCAGTATCAGTCGCCCCTATACACAAAAAGAAATACACAAGGAAATCGGTTTGCTTAGTGAAAGATGATGATGAACCGGGGCCATCACGAGAACAAGAAGAAGAGCCAGAACCAGAAGTGATTACCCGATCCCTGTCCCTGAGGGAGCTGCGAGATATGCGGAAAGATTTCAGCCGCCTTCCAGGGGAGCACATTCTTACCTGGCTGCTCCGCTGCTGGGATAACGGGGCCAGTAGCCTGGAACTGGAGGGCAGGGAGGCCAAGCAGCTAGGATCCTTGTCTAGGGAAGGGGGCATTGACAAAGCAATTGGGAAGAAGGCACAGGCCCTTAGCCTCTGGAGGCGACTCCTGTCAAGTGTGAGGGAAAGGTATCCTTTCAGCGAAGATGTCGTATGTCGGCCAGGCAAGTGAACCACTATGGAGAGAGGTATCCAATATCTGAGGGAATTAGCTGTGCAGGAGATGATTTATTATGATCCGGACAACGCGCAGTTACCCACAGACCCCGATGAAGTCCACTGTACCCGACCCATGTGGCGAAAATTTGTGCGAAGTGCACCATCATCGTACGCCAATTCACTGGCAGTAATCGACCAGAAGAGTGAAGAGGCACCCACGGTGGACCAAGTGGCTGGCCGACTCCAGCAATATGAAGAGACCCTTTCTTCCTCCCTCGTCTCGGCTGTGGAGAAACTGTCTCAGGACGTCTGGCAACTCAAAGAGGATGTATCTTACTCCCCACCTGTACAGACCCGCATTTCAGCTGTGAGGAGTAAGCGTTTTTCTGCTCCGGAGAGGGGATATAGAGCATACACACCACGAGGTATCCTGTGGTTTTGCCTGCGTGACCAAGGAGAAGACATGAGGAAATGGGATGGGGAGCCCACCTCAACCCTGCGGGCACAAGTACGTGAGCTACAAGGCAAAACAGCTGTAAAAAGGGATTCTTCCAGAAAGAATGCTGCTCCAGGTTCCACCGGGCAGCCCCCCAGACCAAATGAAAGGCCAGATCGCACTTCTGATCCTCTTGAAGGGACTTCTAAGTCCTTTCTGCAAGAGGTGAGTAGTGACTATGACGAGCAGGACTAGAGGGGCCCTGCCTCCAGCCGGGTGGAGGAAAGGGACAATAGAGTTTATTGGACTGTGTGGATCCGATGGCCTGGCACATCGAACCCACAAGAGTACAAGTCCCTAGTGGACACTGGTGCACAGTGTACCCTAATGCCATCGAACTATGAAGGGGTGGAACCAATATCTATTTCTGGTGTGACGGGGGGATCCCAACAGTTGACTCTGTTGGAGGCTGAAGTAAGTCTAACTGGGAATGAGTGGCAAAAGCACCCCATTGTGACTGGCCCAGAGGCTCCATGCATCCTGGGCATAGACTACCTCAGGAGAGGGTATTTCAAAGACCCAAAAGGTTACCGGTGGGCTTTTGGAATAGCTGCCTTGGAAGCGGAGGAAATGGAACCATTGTCTAGTTTGCCTGGTCTCTCGGAGGACCCTTCTGTTGTAGGGTTGCTGAGGGTTGAAGAGCAACAGGTGCCGATTGCTACTACAACTGTGCACCGGTGGCAATACCGCACCAACCGAGACTCCCTGGTTCCCATCCACAAGCTAATTCGTCAACTGGAGGGTCAGGGAGTGATCAGCAGAACCCGCTCACCCTTTAACAGTCCCATATGGCCAGTGAGGAAGTCCAATGGAGAGTGGAGGCTGACGGTAGACTGTCGTGGCCTGAAGGAAGTCACACCGCCCATGAGTGCTGCCGTGCCAGACATGCTGGAACTTCAATATGAACTGGAGTCAAAGGCAGCCAAATGGTATGCCACAATTGATATAGCTAATGCATTTTTCTCGATCCCTTTGGCAGCAGAGTGCAGGCCACAGTTTACCTTCACTTGGAGGGGCGTCCAGTACACTTGGAATCGACTGCCCCAGGGGTGGAAACACAGCCCCACCATCTGCCATGGACTGATCCAGACTGCACTGGAAAAGGGTGAAGCCCCAGAGCACCTGCAATACATTGATGACATCATCATATGGGGCAACTCAGCAGAGGAAGTTTCTGAGAAAGGGAAGAAAATAATCCAAATCCTGCTGCAGGCTGGCTTTGCCATAAAGCAAAGTAAGGTGAAGGGGCCTGCGCAGGAAATCCAATTTTTAGGAATAAGGTGGCATGATGGGCGGCGTCAGATCCCTATGGATATTATCAACAAAATAGCAGCCATGTCCCCACCAACCAACAAAAAGGAGACACAGGCCTTCTTAGGTGTTGTGGGTTTCTGGCGGATGCACATTCCGAATTACAGTCTGATAGTAAGCCCTCTCTAAGAGGTGACCCAGAAGAAGAATGATTTCAAATGGGGCCCTGAGCAACGACAAGCTTTCGAACAAATTAAACAAGAAATAGTTCATGCCGTAGCTCTTGGGCCAGTCCGGGCAGGACCAGATGTAAAAAATGTGCTGTACACCGCAGCCGGGGAGAATGGCCCTACCTGGAGTCTCTGGCAGAAAGCACCAGGGGAGACTCGAGGTCGACCCCTGGGGTTTTGGAGTCGGGGATACAGAGGATCCGAGGCTCACTACACTCCAACAGAAAAGGAGATATTGGCAGCCTATGAAGGGGTTTGATCTGCTTCAGAGGTGATTGGCACTGAAGCAGAGCTCCTCCTGGCACCCCGACTGCCAGTGCTGGGCTGGATGTTCAAAGGAGGGCTCCTTCTACACATCATGCAACCGATGCTACGTGGACTAAGTGGGTTGCGCTGATCACACAACGGGCTAGAATAGGAAGCCCCAGTCGTCCAGGAATTCTGGAAGTGATCACAGACTGGCCAGAAGGGAAAGATTTCGGAATGTCGCCAGAGGAGGAGGTGACACGTGCTGAAGAAGCCCCACCGTATAATAAACTAACAGAAGATGAGAAACCATATGCCCTCTTCACTGATGGGTCCTGCCGCATCGTGGGAAAGCATCGAAGGTGGAAGGCCGCTGTATGGAGTCCTACACGACGAGTTGCAGAAGCTGCTGAAGGACAAGGTGAATCGAGCCAGTTTGCAGAGGTGAAAGCCATCCAGCTGGCTTTAGATATTGCTGAAAGAGAAAAGTGGCCAACGCTGTACCTCTACACTGACTCATGGATAGTGGGAAATGCCCTGTGGGGGTGGTTACAGCAGTGGAAGCGGAGCAACTGGCAATGCAGAGGCAAACCCATCTGGGCTGCCCCATTGTGGCAAGACATTGCTGCCCGGCTAGAGAAGCTGGTTGTAAAGGTACGTCACGTAGATGCCCACGTACCCAAGAGTCGGGCCACTGAGGAACATCAGAACAACCAGCAGGTGGATCAGGCTGCCAAGATTGAAGTGGCTCAGGTGGATTTGGACTGGCAGCGTAAGGGTGAATTATTTCTAGCTCGGTGGGCCCATGACACCTCAGGCCATCAAGGAAGAGATGTGACATATAGATGGGCCCGTGATTGAGGGGTGGACTTGAGCATGGACGCCATCTCACAGGTCATCCATCGATGTGAAATGTGCGCCACAATCGAGCAAGCCAAGCGCGTAAAGCCTCTGTGGTATGGAGGACGATGGCTGAAATATAAATATGGGGAAGCATGGCAAATCGACTACATCACGCTCCCACAAAGCCGCCAAGGCAAGCGTGTTATGTTCTTACAGTGGTGGAAGCAACCACTGGGTGGCTGGAAACATATCCTGTGCCCCATGCCACTGCCCGGAACACTATTCTGGGTCTTGAAAAGCAAGTCCTGTGGCGACATGGCACCCCAGAGAGAATCGAATTAGACAACGGGACTCATTTTTGGAACAACCTCATAGACACCTGGGCCAAAGAACATGGCATTGAGGGGGTGTATCACATCCCCTACCATGCACCAGCCTCTGGGAAAATTGAAAGGTACAATGGACTGCTAAAGCCTACCCTGAGTGCAATGGGTGGTGGGACCCTCAAACACTGGGACACACATTTGGCAAAGGCCACCTGGTTAGTTAACACTAGGGGATCTGCCAATCGAGCTGGCCCTGCCCAATCAAAATTTCCATGCCCTGTAGAAGGGGATAAAGTTCCTGTAGTGCGCATGAAAAATACGTTGGGTAAAACAGTTTGGGTTATCCCTGCTTCAGGCAAAGGCAAGCCCATCTGCGGGGTTGCTTTTGCTCAGGGACCAGGGTGCACTTGGTGGGTGATGAGAAAAGATGGGGAAGTCCGGTGTGTACCCCAAGGGGATTTGATTCTGGGTGAAAATAGCCAATAAATTAAATTGCATGATGTTAATAGCGATATACTGTATCAATGGTATGACCATAAGAATCACCCAAAACTAATGAAGGATGGACTTTGAAACTGAACAAAGTGCCACGATGATGGAACTAGAACTGACTTCAACTGGTGCCCAGAAACTTTATCAAAAAATCACATCTTTGACATCCAGACTGTGAGCATGGACCATACCAGATACACCGGCTGTGAAAACTCCGGATGCAGTGTGCAACAATCCAGCAGCACGCACCATTGCTCCTGCTCTGAGAGACTGTAATGGCAGATGGAACCCAAAACCATGGACTAAATGAACTCGACAGACATTTTAGAGCGATAGCCCATAGAGTAAGGCAATGAGATATGTAAAATAATCTGGGCATGTGTGGGGTACCGGACTTATCCAGGCTTGTTGGTGCCGAATACAGGGCCGTTATGACCCAGCAGAAGGGGCCCTGGGGGAGTCCAGCCTGGGCGAGAGCAGGGATTGAGCAACTTGCTTATCTTGCGCTGATAAGCACTGGACCTGAACAGGGGCAGGAGATGAGCAATTTGTTCATCTTAACAAGATGCAGCGCCTGACGGGTCTGCTCCTTAATCAACTAAGTGACGCCTGGGGTGAGGGGGAGCCTTCACAGCTTGACGTTACTTTGGTAAAACTAAACAGACCACCGCTCCTCTGTACTGAATGCCTTTGTTCTCTGCCACTTCCCCCCCCAGCCCCGATCAACTGCACAACAAGCCTTGTTAAGGGCCAATCGACACACAATACCTGACTTAGTCCCACCTCGCCAAAAGTATAAATCTGGCATTTAGAATCCTCTTTTCTGAGGACGAGAACTCCAACTATCCGGACGAGTCGACGGGCCTGGACCTCTCTCCTCCCCAAGCAGGGACGCCTCTTTGGTAAGACTTGCGCCGCCGATTATGTCGGATGTTACCCCGGGAAAACTATCATTAACAAAAGCGCTGAACTATTAACTTGAGCTCAAAATTGTCGCAGTTAGTGCATTTATCAACGGCAATTCCGAACTTTTACATCTGTCGCTTCAATAAATTACCTATTTTTCTTTTCAACTTTGCGAAACTGTTTCAGTGAAAGTCCTTAGTGGGGCTCTGACAGGCAAACGTTGACTCTGATAAGTGGCTACACACATAACCCTTTAGACATAAACCGTTGACCAAGTCTGGGACTAAGACTGGACCTAGCCGCACCTAGGCTCCTCTCTGAGAAGGAGTTTAGAAAGCAAGGGGGTCCTTTCTGAACCTCGTGACTCAACGGGAGGGCCTCCCTCAGCCACACATCAGACTTGTACCCTTTTACACGACAGTAAAATTGGCGTCGTGGACAGGATTGCCATGGGCAAACTGCTGCAAAAATATAAGTGTGCACCATCCCAAGCGGGAATAGAATGGGCCCAAAAATTTTGGAAAGATGAGGATAAAGTGATAGAGAGGATAGAACAGTGTAGAAGTGAGCAAAAGCTTAAAAAAGGTAAAGGCAAAGGAATTGTTTGTGCAGTGTTGGGGGCTTGTTTATCCTGTGCACAAAGGGAAATTAAAGAGTCCCCTCCCCCCGAACGAATTGCAGATGTAGAATATGCCTCTCTGAAATCAGAAAATGAAGTATTGAAAACTTCATTAACCTTTGAAAAGGAAAAAGGTGAGAAATTGGGAACACGAGTAGATACCCTCATGATTGAAAACCAAAGCTTAAAAACAGAAAATAGGGAACTTAAAATGCTATTAGCCTCAGCGGAAAGGCGAGAAAAACAACTGCAGGAAAAGTTAAATCTTTTACTGAATCAAATGCCATCCTCGGTCTCGGCTAAACAGATCCGCAAATTAATACACTGTGCAGATCCCGAGACATGGGATGGAGACATCTGGTATGATAACGATAATGATGAACCGGTGGAAGATTTTGATCTTACCCCAGAACCTGTGCCTGTACGACCACTGATTAAAACTGAAACTACAAATGAGGGGGATGATGATGTTCGTACTACTGTACGCACTATTCCCTGGTCTCCTGCTGAATTAGCAAAGTTGCAGGAAAAGTATTCCAGGAACCCGGAGAAGTCTGAGACGGAATACGTGTGGCGAGTCTCCCTTACGGGGGGGGACCGAATTTTACTAAGCGAGGAAGAAGCAGGAGGCTATTGGGGCCCTGGAGTGTTTTTAACCACTACACCAGGCAATCATAATTATTCATTAACGACACGGGCTGCCTACTGGGCTGGCGGCATAGACCCGCAAGAAAGAGGAGATCCCCTTGTTATCAAAACATCAGGATTCTCTGACTTGGCTGTGTCTGTACAAAAGGCAGCCTGCATACAAGCAATGTATGAGAGGGATGTGTTAAGGAAATCCCCAATGCTAGCCCCTATTGACCCAGCAAGGTTAACTCCCCTCATCCGTGGCCTCCCGGACAGCTTAAAGACATATGTAGCTAATGTCCAGGATAGGATCAGAGCCACCGGGGAGGCTAATGCTGTACCTTACCGTGCACCCCGAGTTGGGAGACACAGGGATCAGTCAATTCCCACCTGGAGCGAGTTTGTACAAGAGGTAGTGAATTATGGGCGCCGCATGGGTTGGATTGGACCGACCACTGGGAAACCGCCAGAACCACCCCCTCGACGAGTTCGTCAGGTCCACACCACTAAGCCTAAATCAGAGTTCAAACCAAAGTTTGATAAGGAACGTAATGATCTGTGGCGCAGAGCCTTGGCGATGGGAGTGCCACGACAGTTACTATACGGCACATCCACTGCTGATCTCCGAGCTCTGGTACAATCACTAAGCCAAAGAATTGATTCAGTGGGGGGAAGTCAGACGGCTGGAAATAAATCAATTCCTGTTAGATCCTTGCCCTCAGCCCCACAGCAGGAGCTGATTGATTTAGTAGATACTCCAACAAAAAACTTGCATCCCCGGGGAGGACAGTGAGCCACCCTGCCCGGCAAGTGCTAACTATACAATGGCTCTTTGATAAACATCACGAACCTGTCATTGCTATTCCAGTAGGACCAAGGAGAATTTTTACATATTTCCTCATTGATGGGGGTGCTCAAATGTCAGTAATCACCAAGGAGACCGCGGAATGCCTAAATGTGAAACCCGGTCGCCGTAAGGTAAAATTTACAGGGATTGATGGGATCGTAAAGGAATGCCCCACAGCAAAAATTGCCTTGTGGCTCCCAGGCGAGAGCAAATTGACCCGCACTGAAGTACTGGTCGGTGCTGCAAACACCAACATATTGGGATTCGATGTGTTGCATGGCAGAGTGTGGAAACTCCCCGATGGGTCAGTCTG